>NC_044244.1:182186704-182489734 GCF_003957555.1 Calypte anna | reverse complement strand
ATTGACAATTAAAAGTCCTGACATTAGATCAGACTTTGATAAATATCTCACCCAGAGAAATCAGTGTTTTGGCACAGATGCTGAGCTAGCATACGTACACCAAAGCTTTGTCCTTGACTGGAGCAGCGTTTGGAAGGTCCAATGAAGCCAGAACAAAACTGGTGCAATGGAACAAATATCCACATAGAATTTTAATCTTCTCAGCTATCTATGCAATTCAAAAGCAGATAATGAGTCTGGGCTCTGTCTGGAGACAATGTCTAAAGTAGTGAGACTGCATCATCACGTGAAGGCGTGAACAGAAGCCTGGACACCTGACTTTGCCTGGCACCTAACTTGTGCATGGCTGTGTTCATGTGAAATGAATTCTGCAGCTCTCTAGCCAAGCCTGAGTCTGATTCAGCCCAACTTTTGACATGTTATAACATCCCAGCAGTCAATAGCTCCAGCAGCTCAGCAAGGGCTTGAGACACAAGTTTTTTCCAGCCTTGAAGATGGACTGAGAGGAAGAATGTCTGAGGTGTCATGGGCTTCTGAAGTGGATTGTCACTTGTCATGAGCTTTCTCCTGCTGTGGCTCTACCTCTGCTTTCACTGGACTGCCTAATTTGAATTTAGCCTGGCTACAGCTCCTTCAGCTGTAGGTATCTCAAAAGCACCATTATATATGTTCCCATTGTGATAAAATATCCTGATCTCAAATAGCTCAGAGTATACACAGGAAAAACACGGAGAGGCAGTGGGGTGAAGTGAGGTAATTTGCTTGATAGTATCAGGTAAATCAGTGGAAGTAACTATGGCACAAAAGCTGAATCCTGCAAGTAAAAGAGGAGTGAATAGGCAATTAACCTCCAATGGTATACTATTCTTTTCCCAAGGAGAGCCTGAGTTCTTTTCATATAGGTTTTTACAACATGCAGTTTGTATAACAATTGTACTTTGATGGACTAAAGTTTATGAGATGAACAAAGAGCAGTAATACAATTATATGATTTAATTATAGAGCATATTTCATATGGAAACATGGCAAGTGTCCTACTTCCATTAGCAATGGAAGCTGTGTCCTTGACTTCAGCACTGGCAGCTATGCTGCAAGAGCAGCAGCAAACTGGTGGTGATACCATATCACCAGGCTCTCTGCTGTATCTAGAGCCATGCACAGCTTGGTGATACTGCACTGCCTGCCAGCATCCCCTCTGAGCACAAGGAAATGCAGGCTGCAGCCAAGGACTCCAACAGCTCAGAGAAATGTTGGGTAAAGTCTATGTTTCAGAGTTATGAGATATGGCTTTACAAAACCTTCCCCCAGTTTCTGCTAGGCAGCATTAAATGTCACTGTCATATGGGATAAATACCCAAATTAAATAAGGAAAAGAGAGTTCAACAAAAAGAAAGTGCATTTCTGCAAGGACATGCCACCTCCTGGGATGTGAGAGAAAGGAAAAACCCTCCAAAAAACCCTGTAAGTGGGAGTTAAATCTTTATTAAAGACCAGAGGCATGCAGACCAAGATGCAAACGCTGCTGAATCTCTCCTGAGCTTTAGAGCTACCCCTTAGGAAAAAGCTATTTAGTTTTTTTTAAACCCAAAACAGGACAGCAGGGTAAGCTGCAAGTAAGGTCTCATCCTTCGGCTGTGTCAGAGTGGGATGATGCTGCATCTCAGCTGGAGGTGAGGCCATGTCTCCAGCTCTCCCAGCCAGAGCAGTGCAGGGACAGTCAAGATAGGGTGAGGACTGGTCAGGACTTTCAGCTGTGAGACCACCTTAGAAAGAAAGGAAGATCTCAGTCTCTACTACTGAGACCAAAATAGACCTCTCACCACCTGCTGTGCTTTTCAGTTTCCTTAAAACCCCTGAGCACTGGGGCACATGTACCATAGCAAGTACTTCCAGAGCCCTGAGCATGCTTCCTTTCTAGCAATGACAGCCCCAAAGAAGTCCAATGTCTGCTTATATACAAGGACAAAGGCAAGTTCAACATCTTGGGAAAGAGATGTTCAGAGCTCTGTAACAGCAGCCTAGATGGCTGTTTATCATTTTATTGTGGCTTGAAGTGGACATTGCTTTTATGACCAACTTTTAATTTGGCCCAAAGTCCCTCTCTGCTGACTGCCTCTGGCCAGCTTTGGGTCAGAGCTTGGTTTGGGGATACTTTAAAGCTTGAATACTTTCCATGGACTCCTCAAGCTCTTTCTGTCAATTACCATGCGGGCACCAAGTGCTGTGTCAAATTCAGCAGAGCTTTCCTACAGCATTTTTCTGCTGTAGACCCTGAAAATCACCTCCAGGCTGTCTACAAGAGAAGTACTGCTTGGTGTATTCGCAGTCCCTGTAGCAGCCACAGAAAAGGAATCGTTTACCCATCACTGGAGTTTGAGCTGTTCCATCCATACGTTCACCCACCCTGTACCTTCTCTACTCTCTTCCTCAGAGCCCTGAGCTGTCAAGACCATTGCTGTGTGCCCAGCTGCTGGTCACCATGTGGAGCACCAGGGCTGTAAGATACGTACCTACTCACCCAGGTACTGGAAGGAAAAAATGTCTCCACGATTCCTGAATGCTATTGCACATTGTAAGAAATAAGATTGAACTAAAAAGTATTTTATGCATTCCAGGGTCAGTCTACCTTCTGTTCTTAGCTCCCTCACATCCCAGAGTGAAATTCAGCACAGATGAGCTTGGCTGGGTCAGGGGAGAAGAAGTAGCTGGAAACACAGCAGTTTGTACAAGTGCGAGCAGCAGGTCTGGGAAGAGCTGTACCTGCTTGTGCTGCCCTAGCATCTGTGCACCCTGTGGTATCCCAAATGTCTGTCTGCACAGACACATAGCCCTGTGTGAGTAAGTTGAGATAAGTGGATGGATTCCTCCACTTGCCCTTGGGCTTTGGTCACAATCCTCTGGCAGTCCCAGTATAGAGCTCTGTCAGGTGGATCCTGGGTTTTTTCCCATTGTCCTCATACCCCAATGAAAGTTATCAGAGCTTAACTTCTGTCTTTGACGCTGGCTGCACAACCAGAACTTGACACACAGGATGTAACCACTTTGACCTGAGCCTCTCCCATCCCAGAATGTTTGGGGAGAACCCTTCCTGGGCCCACATGGCCTTGGCCCATGCCACAAAAGCCCATAGCCACTCTTGATATACTGAAGGTCTTCCTAGAAGACCTGCTTGTGTCCAGGTGGATGAGCAAGCAAGGAGCAGCAGTCTTGGAGTTCAATAAATCTTGTCAGTCTCTGTAGTACATCCCATATTGAAGCTCTGGTCAAGCAGAAGAGCTCCTGAGACACCTAACCTGGTAGGACAAAGGTGCTTCTGTCACCCACAGGAGGGAGTCCACCATTGCTACTCACAGCTTCCTGGCTCCAGCATATGGATCAGGCTCAACCAGCCCAGATGCCTCCCCCAACACAACCTTCTGGCCTTATCTGTTGAGGTTCTGTAACTCTGTAGGTGGTGAAGGAGCCTTAAAACTAATAAAATAATTCATAGACATCCAGTCATCCCCACCATGGGAGACCCCATCCGACACCTGCTCAAACATTGCCCTTCGTCATCCCACCTTCCATGCAGAACATGGCTTGGGGTCTCGCCCCAAGGGGAAGACTCCTGTTCATCCTGCTTTATGCCAGGTTCTGGGCTCAGCTCTGCCATCATGCCCTCTGGCATCTGGCAGCTCAGCAGCTTGGCTGGAGCATGGCTACTGGAGAGAAGTGTAGATTACCCTTGTGGAGATACCAACTAGCTCTTGAGGGATCTCAGCCTTTCTAGAGCAAAACAGAACCAGCTACCAGCCTTCTTGGGACTTTCTAACATTTAGGTATCATACCCCACAATTATTATTAATTTATTAGTAAAATAAAGTTTAAGGAAGTAACTCTTTTACTTGGAGGCAAGCATTGAGACATGACAAGAGTTAATCTTACAGATGCCCCTTCAGCTGGTTTAGCTTCAAGATAATGTTTATGTCTCTTCTCAAGCCCAGCTAACAACCTTGATGATTTCTGCAGCTCCTCAAAGCTTCATTTTGGTCCTCCTGTCAGGCTGGATGAAGGAGGACAGATCTAATAAGGCTTGCTCTTCCCATGCCAGGAGGGTATGGGGGACAGTCCTCCTTCCTGTCCTTCTGTCCTGCCCCAAGGGAAGTGTGCAGGACAGCCAGCAAACTGGGGAGGAATTTTTACTCATGGAAGCAGAAGGAGCCCAGAGAGGCTGACACTCCTTGTGTCCCCACCATCTCTCCTGGCCTCAGCCTCTCTGGGAAGGTGGTGAGTTCACTCACAGGGACATAATGAGAGCTGACAACTGTGAGGTGCTCCCACACAAAGTGGAGTCTGGGAGATTTGTGTCCAGCTCTGATCCTCACCTGGCTCCTTGCTGTGGAATAGACCATCTATTTTGTGGTAGGGATGGTGAGCACAGTGAGGACCTCCTGTCTGGAGGGCTGCAATCAAACCATCCATCCCCATAAACACTGCTTGGTCATCCACAGCCAGCAACCCTGAATCAGTTCCTTGAGAGATTTCTCTCTACAACTGGAATATATACTTAACAGTAGGCTGGAAGAGCTGCATTTTCCCTCTTACAGCAGCAGATGAACAGGATTAGCCTAGTACAGATTTCAGATGCTGTTCCTGCAACAGGAGCAGAAGACAAGGACATTGGCACTCATAAGCACACTGACTATATGTCACAAGTACCTGTATTTATGCAAGTATATTCTACCTGAAGGAATGGCCATATATCTATCTGCTCAGATAACTGTAATTTGTAATACAGAATTTTAGCAAGCAAGTTTATCCCCAATCTAAAAAAGAACCTGCTCATGCTTAAGTGCTGAAACTGACAGGACTATTCATGCAGCGACGCAAAGCCTAGGCTCAGTTGCTTACCTGAATTGCAGCAGCAGTGTATATTTTAAAATTCAGAAAAAAATGAACATTATACAGTGCTAATTAGATGAATCATGAGAGTTTGGTCTGGATTCTGTAGAGTTTCAGCTCACCAGCATTCCAGCATGAAATTCAGATTTCCAGGCTCTACTGTCATGCCCCAGTCCATTCAGATGGTGTAAAATTTCTGAACTCACAGGGTTATACTTTCATCCCCTCTAGATTAGTATTGATAGCTATTGGCTGTTGATAGGTGTCACAAAAGTTTTGCTTGCACTAAAATGAAGGTAATTAGTGTGATTAGAGCTGCTTGAAAAATTGTTCAAACTATTGTAACTACTTTAAAAATCCCAAGTGAAGAGAAATAAAGTCCACATAGCTCTTACGCCTTTATATAGGGAATAATAAATCATATATTGTCAATAGAAGGAATAATAACCATATACTGCATCTCGCTGCAAAGTAACAATATGCAAACACATGTAAGTAGAATCAAAAGCAAAAAGTTAGTCTCAAGACTAAAAATAATAGAAGAAAGCTAAACAAGGAAAAGTTATATTAAAATATGATTCAGAAGAAGAAGCTTCTGCAGGGAAATAATATATTTCTGGTGGATAATGGGACTCCTAGGATTTTCCTGGCACTCAAAGCCCATTGTGAGGCCTTGTGATAAATAAACAAATCATCCTTTCATTTAATGAGATGACCAGGTTTTATTTAGTTAAGTGTCACTCTCACACTTCTGTTTCTTATTACAGTCCAAAACCCATCCCCCTCAAAGCTCCCAGATCCTCTTTGCATGGTCCGCACACCCACTAATGGCCCCCTGGGTACCCACCTGCACTCCAGACTCTGTGCAACAGTAACTGCCTCACCTGGCATTAATTGTACCTAATATACAACAATTGCACTTATTGTATCCCACATACCAACGTGGCAAATAATTGGTTGCCCAGGCAGTGCTATAGGAAACTGGCAGTAACGGGAGCAGCCCTGTAGCTGATCTACTATGGATGTTCAGAACAGCCACAGTCTAACCCTGTCTCAGTTAAAGGCTCTTCCCATTTCAATGAATTAAAAAAGCCTCACTTCAGATTAAAAAATACTTGTGTCTTCTTAACTTTGACTCCTGCAGATATAAGCACCTGGCCAAAACAATGCTCCCTCTCAAAGATGAAAATACCTTAAACCTCCAGACGAGCAATGATACAATGACCCACACAGAATGGCAGAGAAAACCAGGCTGCTCCTCAGCACAGGAGTGTGGAGGTCTGGTGACTGAACAGGACATGAGCCAAGTGGCATCAGCTGCAATTTGATCACCAAGAGAAGAGCCTGAAGTCAATGAGACAGAACAAGGTCTGTGGCAGAAGCAACTTCCTTCAGATGTCAGAAATAAAAGATCTTTGTCCAAAAGTTGAAGGACATTTACCTTCACAGTAGGAATGGCAACTTATAGCATAGACATTATTAATGGGTTAAGAACACAGTCCTCAAAAATGGAGAGGGGCTCTATACTCAGGGCAGAAGCTTGAAAATCCTTCTTGTGTTTATTGGGGTAGGTATTTGGGACAAACCTCCATCTCTGTGACTGTGCCTGTACCAGCTGTCTCAGGAACAAGCTGCACCTAACAGCACCTCACTGCCCCATCACCACCTCAGCAGTCATGCCTTACTGCAAGGGAGGTGGCTTGAAAATGCACTTACATGAATGCAGCTCCTTCATGACTGCATCCTCTTCTCACCTGCTCAGGGCAAGGCTCTGCTCCCACACTGCACATACACCCACTTCTGCTCCTGCAGCCTCAAACTTTTCTGTTTCAACCCCCGCTGCATCCTCCTACCTGATGGTGTCACCACTGGCTCTGAAAGTGGTTACAGGTCTGTCTGTGACAAAGAAACACTCAACAGAGGCAATCATCAAGTAAATCTTCAGTACACTGGATATGGCTGGAAGAGGGCATTATGGCTGGGGGGTTGGCAGAGTTGTAGCTGGCTTCGCAGAAGAGAGAGAATCCTCAATTAATAGGAGACTCAGAGGTGACAAAAGATAATTCAGTATTGCCAGAATTTCCTCCCCTGGAAGGAGTACCTATGTGTCCTACAAGAAACAGAACACAACTGAATATGGCTGGGCTTTTAAAAAAGTGCACAAACATCTCTCTTTTGTTTCCTTTAAGCATATCTCATGGAATGAGGACTTCTTCCTCCAGAAGCCTCCCCTCAGCCTCCGAAAGGGTGGGTGAAGGGACAATGCAGTCTCCAGTGAGCATGTTCCCTGGGCTGAGTGCTCAGCCCCAGAGTGGCAGTATTCCCAGAGATCCCCTTGGTGCAACATGGACCTCCAATCCAGCAGAGGAATCAACACCAACAAAAACACTGTGACCATTGCAGGGAACTGGGAAAAAAATCAGGGGTTCCACTGTGCAGCCTGATCTGTTTTCTAGAATCCATTATTCTTTAACATGGTAGTTGGAGGTTTTTCAGCATTTTATGCCATGGACTTTCCCCATTTTAAACCCATGTTTTACCTATAGGATGGGATTTGCCTGAGCAAGGAAGGTTGCTCCATGTTTCTTGCAACAGACAGCATCAAGCTAAACATTTCTTGGCCATTTGTGAAAACTCCATTGGGTATGAACTCTGCATTTGGAGCCTTCTCATGATAGATCAGTATTTCAATATGCAGGCATTAAACAAAAAACACACAGAAGTATAAGCAGAATGGGAAGGCTTAATGACAAATGGCTCAGGATCTCAAATGCAGTCAAATGGCCTTGCTAAATCAGCTTCAAAATGCAGAAATTCTTGTTAATGCATCCAGCAAGAGTAATCCAACAAATCTTACCTTCAGTCAAAGCAGTTTAGATGAGATCACTGGTGTTTTTGTGAGAAAAAAAAAGTGGACAATGTTTCCTTTTGTCCATCCACAGTCTTCACACACTGCGTTAGCATCAGCAGGGAAAAGAGTGAACTTCCTTTATCTTTGTAGTGACCTAAAGCAAAAAATAACTGGGAAGGTAAAGAGGTGGGAAACAGTATATGATACCAATACCTCAGTATCACAAGGGAACACAAAGATAGTAAAGACCTTGAGCATTCTTGGTTTTCTTTCTGTTAGCTATTCAGCTGGCATGAAATCAACACACCTCAGCTCTGAAAGAACAAAACATGCAGACCACAAACAGTCCAAAAACTCTTTTACATTATTTATGCCTATTATTAGAAAAAAAAAACAACAAAACAAACAAACAAATAAAAAAAAAAAAAAGTGGCTGGAAAAACTACTCACCAAGGAGGAGTTAAGAGTCTGGGCACAGTGATCAAGTTTATTGCCTGGCTCTTTGTTAACTGACAGCATTAAAATGCCAACAAGCTACTAAACAGAAAGTACAGGTCAGCCTGTTATAGGACAGTATCAAGAAATATCTTCAGTCCTGACGTAGAAAAGCAGATGTGGTCCTAAACCACTACAAGAACTGATGTGAAATTACACAAGGGGACACCAGACTGATTGTCAAGGGAAATATTTCTAACTGGCAAATCCCCGTTAGGTAGTGCGTGGCTCAACAGATAAGGAGAATATATAAAACTAGATATGAAAAACACTAGAAAATGCACAACACAGAGCCAGGAAAGACATCCTCAACTTAAATATTGTTTCTGTTCTTGTGTATTTTGTGTATTACCAATATGCCTCAGCAAGATAAATGAGTAAGGTCTTTCCTATCTACAGCTTCTGAAGCTCTGCAGATTTTCATTAGAGGTTTATAAACCCGAGTTTACAGGGAGATGGGATTCCAGAAAATGTCTGAATGCTGCCAGGCAATTCTGCAATGTGGGATTTAAACCTATTTTGCCCCATGCGAGAAACTTGACTGGGTGACAACTGCAGTATTCTTTTTGTCAGCATAAAAAAATGATTTGACTATTTACTGAACATTTTCCAGATCTGTGAAAGCCTTTTGGGATTATGCTGAAGGAAAGATTTAGTTATGTTTCTATGGAAACCATAACACTTACATAAAAGCCTGTTTAACAAGCAAGAGTGTGTCACTGTATCTCATTCAAGGTGAGCCACCTCTGAGATAACTCATTGATAAACTTCCAACTGGGTTTTAAAGCCTGGGAGGACACCAGTGGATTTCTTACACCTCTAATAGGAGTGGGACTCAGCAGGTACTGCTGGATAACTACTTAGCACCACAGCATAGGTGTTATAATCTCACATGGAAAGTTGCACTCATTTGGCTAGATTTGAAAGGAAATTTTTTGTCAGGTAGATCATACAGTGATGATTTGTTAAGTTTATGTCTTTCTCACTTGGTCCCTATTTTATATATGTGTTGCTTCACTGACTCCAGTGTGACCCAGAGGAGTTATGTTTCTTCAGAAAATACTGAAGTTTGAAGAGCTGTTTGTATGCAAATAATATGAAGTTCAAGTGTTTCAGTTATCTACGTACACAAATACATACACACACAAGAGAACAAGCACCACTTCTTGAACAAATCACTCAAAAGAAATTTATATTTTCAAGTACTTCAGCTCAGCCATTCTGGCCATTCCAAGCACTAACTCTTTTAGAAACCAGCTCTACCTGGAGAACAGAGGCACTACCAGACCTTCTCCCACATAACTACCTGCATGAACAACTTAGGCTCACACAACACTATCTTTCCAAGACACAGAACTTACATGCTGAGAAAAAAAGCACTTGAGATATGATGTCACCACATTTTCTGGTGAGAATGATCTTACAGAATTGTAATCATAGGATGGTTTTGGCTGGAAAAGAACTTTAAGATCATGAAGTCCAACCATGAGCCAAACATTCCCAAATCCACCCCTAAACCATGCCTCTCAGTGACACATCTACTCATTTTTTAAAAAATCCCATGGGTAGTGACTCCTGCACTTCTCTGATCAAGATATTTTTGTGTTTGGCAATCCTTTTGGTGAAGACATTTTTTCCTAATATGCTCTCTAAAACCTCTTGATGATTTTTACTTCTTCTATTTGCTCTGGTGGGTGACCAGTAGTTGGCCCTCTAAGACCTGTGTGAAGTGCATGCTGTGTCTGCCTGAGCAAAGGGATTTCCCAGGCTTTGGAAGATGATTCAGACAATATCACCACCATTCCTTTTCACTTTCATTGAATAAAGCCTCTGTTTTTTAGATCAGTGAAGCTGTTTTCATTTTTAAGTCCTCATATCTCACCTCACCACTGGGACTGGATACTCAATTTGCAAGTTTAAATGATCCCTATCTCTTAAGAAAATTGAATTCAATCAACTAGAAGCACATTAACATATATCCATGTGTGGGGTTTGAAAAAGTCATTTTGGAAGGTAAGTTTTATGTGGTCACAGCTAAACCCAGTTACCTCTGGTAGCATCAATATTTTCTTTTAATTTAGTTTAGTTCAGCTTGTTAGAACTTCTGGATTGTTTTTTGTTTTGGGTTGTTTTTTTTTTTCCACTAAGTACTAGAGCTGAGGTACTTGAATGTTATAGGAAGTTGAATATATGGCAAATGAAGATTTTTATTTTTTTTCAGAAACTCCCAAATGGAAGTAGAAATTTCAAAACACTTCTTCAAAGCAAATAATCCTTTCTAGTTCAAGTACTGACTTGATTGGTTTTGCAAAATAAGCAATTTTTAAAAAAAAAATAGTTATTTAAAATCTCTGCAGAGAAGAGGTCCAAAAGCAGCTAAAGGATGACCTAAGAAGTACCAATTATAAAGAAACAGCTTTTAAAATATTGAAAAATACATCAGATCCCAAGATGAAATAAATCACAGCTATCCAAATTTACAGCAGAAAGTCTGGGTGAAAAGTTTCTTTTTTAAATAAAAATAAATTAAAAATTCAGAAATGCTTCTAAAAATTTTCTTGCATCACTGAGGCTTTGGCAAGTGCTCCAAATGAAGTAACTTTAAATTATATTATTAGAGGTACATCAGTTTACTCCATCTGCACCTCAGGAAGTAGAAGCCAGGAAGCAATACCCATACAGTACACAGGGAGAATTTTTTTATTCTCCACTAAGTAGCAGTACATGCAATAAATCTTGAGTTCTGCATGACTGGCTTCTGTTCTCATGAGCCATCACTTGGAAAATTCCTGTGTTGTCCAAACTGAGGAAATAGGACATAAAATGACACAAGTGCCATAAGAAATCTGAGTTCCAAAGGCCATCACTTGAGAACATTGCAGTCACCAAGCATTCGATGACTGCTGGTGGCTTTACCAATACAATTTATACTGATGATTTCCCTGACTCAGAGAAACTTTTTATTGCAGCAAACATTAGATATTGAGTACTGGTATCAGAGAGAGTACAAAGAGTTACACAAACCCATGGTCTACTCAAAAGCAACCCTCTGATTTATCAAAATGCTTTAACCAAAGCATACATCATGTTTGTTCTATTATTTTGTCTGCTACATTCCATACCTCTTCAAAGAAAATATAGTTATGCAAGTATTTTTTTGAGTAAAGTGACAAGAAGAAAAATTCACATCAGTGAAGAGCCAGACTGGCAATGGCTGCTGTGCATGTGCCAAGAAGAGGATGTGAACTGGTAGAAGGAACCTCCATCCACAGGCTCTGTGCTCTTCCATGTGGCTGTGATTCTGGACATGGCCAGTCAAATACCTAGAGAGGGCCAGCACCATGCCCCTACCTTGCTTTAACTACACAAAGATGCATAATGCCTTGCTTTGAGCAAACAGCAACAACTAGATTTCCTAAAAGATGCTCATAGACAGAGAGCTTTCAACTCTTGCCAATGATGCCCAGTGGCTCAGACCCCTAATGGGCCCAGTAATGATCTCCAAGCATGATTTTGCCCCCCATTGGAAGTACATTCTTTACAACTATCACATCAAGAAAAGATAATAACTTCAAGCTTATGCTGCAAATTGGAGCATAAAAAATGGATGAATGACAAGGTTTATTTTTAGTTTGGATTCTCCCCAATCTATTTAGAGCATGAAGCCCAGAGGCAATGAACAAAAAAACAAGTCCCATGAAAATGAGTATTGCATTAACATCTGGGTGAGCCAGTGGAGCACCAAAAAGCAGCAACAAGGGAGATCTGGGGAGCTGCAGCCCACCCAGCTGGCACCACATTCACACTGAGGTGAATGCTCAGTCCATGCACTTTTTCTACCCATGTTCCCTAAAGCTGGAGCTCAGCTATGAGCTAAGAGTTTACTTGTAAAAACACATACAAGGCTTGAGGCAATTGAAGTAGGAGTGGACAATGATATCAAACCTTTGACATTTCTCACAAGCCCACCCAAATTTTCATCTCAACCCATTTAGCTCTTGCTGGTCATTTTGGTTAGAAATTCCAAGTAGACTCAAACTATTACTCATTCTTTTCTGCCTGTCACGTTAACAGGCCAAATATTATTTTGACCAAAGGAAAAATGGGCAGAGCAATCCTGGAAGAAACTCACCAGTCAGAGAACAAACAAACAAAAAAAAAGTTGAAAAATCTGTTCCTCAGCTCTGAGCAGTTGTCAGAGATTGGGCATTTTCATAGAGATATACCAGCAGTTACAGGATATGATGATTCTTGTGAACATAATACACTTCAGTAACTAGGAGAAGCTATGCTAACATAGTGGTATCTGTAAAAAAAAATCATCATCATGTAAGGCATTGGCTAGTGCAGCAAGATGCAAGCAGTCAAAACATCACAGAAATGTCTCAGTATAAAGCTAGAGATAAGTTTTACTGATGTTTCACCTGCTGTGTGAGATGTGTAGGAAGTGATGAAGACTGAGCAGAGGAACTTCACCTTGTTGAGCGCAGTGTCATCCCAAAGCCTCAAAACCTCGTGGGGGCTCTACCTTGTTCTGGAGACCACATATATTGCAACTTTTGCTCCATGGGCCAAAACAACCCCATGATAATCCATCACCTACTAACACAGTTTCATCTGCACATCTAAACTGGATGTTGTTGGCTGCTGTGTCATCACCTCCTCCTTGGGACTTCTCTGTTCTCACTGAGATCAGGCAGCCTCTAGGGCAAAGCTGGAAGCAGGTCCAGGTACCCCACCTGACAAAAAAGGAGACAGAAAAAAGTACAGGCTCTGCCAACCACTGCAAAGTGCTTCATCTCCTTACCCTGCTGCCCTCAAGCTTAACACCTTCTCATTCAGAGCACTGACCTATACAATGCTCTGCTGCAGTCTGAGGCCCCTTACTTTCCCCTTTTTTTCCTTCCCTTCCAAGGGTGTACATTTCTCTTTATTGGTATCACATCAGAAAAACACCAGAAGTCCAAAATTGGATAGTTATGGCTCTGGTGGAAACTCCAAGGACATGTTGATCAAGTGTTTTATGATGAATCCTTGACCTTTCTGACAGGTAGACATGAGGCAGCAGGCAGAGCAGACACTCTTCAGTCAAGAGATGCAGTGTTTTTCACTTCAGCAGGGCCAGGGCTTTGCCCATACGATTGCTAAATGTATGGTTAAAAACCTCTTCCCTTGTATCTGCCTCACATATTGCATATTTACAAAAGGCACTCTAACCCTAGAACTGTATTTGGGTTTTCACAGTGCTCTGCAGAAACTTCAAGAGCAAACAGAAGAGAGCAATGGAAAGTAACTGTGTTTAATTACCCTAAAAATTAATGAACAAAAACCTCAAACACATATTGTAATTTACTTTATACCAGAAAAGTAGGCACACAAATCAAGTCAGAGCAGAGATGCCTGCAAATGGTGCCATCTATAGACATTTTGTGAGTTGGTGCATGACAAACAAGGGAAAAAGCAGTGTTACTTACTCCCCCACCATGGACTCAGTGACTGAGTCTTCTTGACAATGACAGCATATGCCACTCAGAGCTGTCTCCCAAACTGGAATGGCTCCACCTGCAGTAGAAAATACACAAAACCAGAGGTAAAGGCAAGGGGGAGAAGACCCAGGAAAATTCCTTTCAGTGTCAGTCATATAAAGTCCCAATTTCTTTCTGTACTAAGAAAGAGAAAACGCCTTAGGAAGCACATGTGAAAAGATGTCTGTCACATTGGAAAACTGTAATGTACCTACATAACCCTTGTAACATGTTTTTCGCTGTGTTTTATAACTATTCCTGCTCTGACATGTAAAGCAGAGACTCTGAGACCCAGGAGAGATGCTGAAGGAGGCTTTCTCCCTGACTTCAGCAGCATATTTCAACACTGATGTGGTTTCTCCCAGCAACATCAACCACATGGAGACCGTGCATCTGCCAGCACAGCTCTATCCAGTTTGATGGCAAAACAACTCAGGCAGTAGCCCCAGTTTTGCTGTGGCTAATGGAGACCTCTTGTCCTAATAAGTAAGTAAGTAAATAAGTAACTAATAAAATGATATTTTCCTTACCAGTGTAACTGTAGCAGCAACATTTTTTAGGCTGAATAAATAAATAAATGGATAAATTTTGTCCTAATGAATAAATAAAATCATATTTTCCTTTACCTGTGTAACAATAGTAGCAACATTTTCTAGGCTGAATTTTCCAAAAGACTCAGAATTTTATGTACAGAGTACCATACTCAGGAAGAGGAAAAACCAATCTGAAAGTCCTTAGACTCCGGAGAAGACCTTCCAGGGAGATGCAGAGCTACAGACCAGGGTGCATGGACAGGTGATAGTGGGAAACAGGAAGAATTTTACTTTCAGTGCAAATCCATAAGCATGGCCATAGCAGCAAAATTTACGTCTGCTCCAGTTGCCCCAGTGACCTCTGTTGGGCACAGTGAGGACAGAGGAGCCTTCACATATTCCTGTGCTCAGGGTGCAGAGGGGAGAAGCAGGATGAAAGTAGCTGGCATCAGGAGCACTTGCACCCTGCATCTGCTGAAGCTGGTATGTGGACAGAGGAATTTCCACACTGCCAAGGCAGCTTGTCTTTCCCCACTAGTTCATCAACAAACCCCACGGGAACAACAGCTTCCATCCAGGGCAGTGACACAGCACTTGTTGTCCCACTTGCAGTGCTCACAACAAGCACCCTGGGAGCACAGAGTTCAACACGCAACGTGCAGCAGATGCTGTGGCTGTAGGATCCACCATCACTGAAGCTCAGGCCCCACTGGTACCAGTGGTTGCTCTTTCCCAGATGTAAGACTCTACACTTGGCCTTGCTGTAATATATTCAATTTCAGCCCTGCCCAGCTCTCCTGCCTGGACAGGTCCCTTTGAATGGCAGCACAGCCTTCTGAGGTATATGCCACTCCACCCAGTTTTGTGTCATCAATTGTTATGTGGAAAAAAGATGTGGATTCATGTGGGCAGAAGGGAAGCAGCAGCCTGTGCAGGATCACAAAGAGGGGCAGATGTGGATCTGCAGCCATGGAGGGCCCCGTGTCAGAGGAGGTGACTGTTCCTGCAGCAGCTGTGACTCTGTGGGCAGCCTGAGGGACTGCACCTGTGGGAGGGACTCATGGCAGAGGGGGTCATGAAGGTTTCCTCATGATCAGAAACCCCCATTGGAGTAGGGGAAGAATGTGAGGAGTCCTCCCCCTGAGGAGGAAATGGTGTCAGTAATACTGTGTGGGGAATTGACCCTAAACCCCACTGCTCAGCCCAGGGGGAGGCAGGAGATCCAGACCTCTTATTGACACATGTGCTTTACTTTCTCACTTCTGTCTTAATATCCTTGAAGTAATGTCAGAACACAGTCTTAAATAAAACTGGAAAATTGATTAAATTTATTAACAAAATCAAAGATTCACAGATTCATCTGGGCTGGAAAGGACCTCTGAGATCATCAAGTCCAACTCTTAATCCACTGCCACTGTGGTTACCAGACCATGGCACTGAGTGCCACATTCAGTCTATTCTTAAAAACCTCCAGGGACGGAGAATCCACCACCTCCCTGGGCAGCCCATTCCAATGCCTGATCACCCTTTCTGTAAAGAATTTTTTCCTAATATCCAATCTAAACCTCCCCTGACAGAGCTTAAGTCCATGCCCTCTTCTTTTACTGACAGCTGCCTGGAAGAAGACACCGACCCCCCCCCTGGCTACACCCTCCTTTCAGGGAGTTGTAGAGAGTGATGAGGTCTCCCCTGAGCCTCCTCTTCTCCAGACTGAATACCCCCAGCTCCCTCAGCCCTTCCTCACAGCACTTGTGCTGGATCCCTTCACAGCCTCCTTGCTCTGCTCTGGACCTGCTCCAGCACTTCAATCTCCTTCCTGAACTGAGGGGCCCAGAACTGGACACAGGACTCAAGGTGTGGCCTCACCAGGGCTGAGTACAGGGGCAGAATCCATTCACTGGACCTGTTGGCCACACTGTTCCTGATCCAGGCCAGGATGCCATTGGCCTTCTTGGCCACCTGGGCACACTGCTGGCTCATGTTCAGCTTCCTGTTGACCCAAACTCCCAAGTCTTTTTCTGCCTGGCTGCTCTCAGCCACTCTGTGCCCAGCCTGGAGCTCCCCATAGGGTTGTTGTGGCCAAAGTGCAGGACCCGGCACTTGGCCATGTTAAACCTCATCCCATTGGAATCAGCCCAACTCTTCAGGCTGTTCAGGTCCCTCTGCAGAGCCCTCCTGCCCTTCAGCTGACCCACACTCCCCTACAACGTAGTGTCATCTGCAAATTTGCCAGTGGTGGACTCAGTCCCCTCATCTAAATCATCAATGAAGATATTAAACAGAACTGGGCCCAGCACTGATCCCTGGGGGATCAGTACCATGGTACTGGTACTCCTTGTCTGTTTTTGGAAGAAGGTGATTCACAAGGTACATTTCTGGTTTTTAATTCTTTAAACTTGTAAGGATTGGGCATTTTTAAAGCCTGGTAATTAATTCTACTTCTGTGTTAGGCAGTGAAAAAATTCTTCTATCACCTCTACTAGGTGTTTTGTGGAATGCCCTGCAAAATATTAGATAAACTTATTTAGAAAAAGCTTGAAGTTTTTTTTATCCACAAGATTTAGAAGTAGAAACAAGCATTTCATTGTAACCTTCAGCTATTCATATTACTCTCCATCTTGGACATTCTTGTTCCCTTCTTCACAGGGTGTGGCACACACCACAAGTTTGCAGGAGTAGGGAGGGGTCTAGTATCATGGTTTGCCAAGAGACAAAAGCAAAGAACAAGCATTGTCCACTGATGTCCTTAACTCAGAAACAGCTGTGAATCAGCTGATCAGATGCAAGCAAGAATTTCTTTATTCCAATCTGTGGAATTAAAAGAAGTTTCCTCTGATTTGTAATTCACTCTGTGTGACAATAGGGGAGACTTAGGTTGAAGACCATGGTCTACAGCTGCTCATAGATCACCTCCTGAGCTGCCAGCAGGTCCTCTGAGCTGCAGAGGTAAAAGCAACTTCTGGTGACTTCATTTTCTCTGCAAGTGAACAAAACCTGAAAGAAACTTGGGTGGATTGAAAACTGGATGAATGGCCAGGCCCAGAGAGTGGTTAGCAGAGACAAAAAGTCTGGTTGGAGATCAGTAATTAGCAGTGTAGCCCAGGGGTCAGTACTGGGTCCAATTCTGTTTAAATCTTCATCAGTTACCTGGATGATGGGACAGTGTACCCTCAGCAAGTTTTCTGGTGACACAAAACTGGGAGGAGTGGTTCATACACCAGAGGGTCACGGTGCCATCAAGAAGGACCCCAGCAGGCTGGAGAAATGGACTGACAGTAACCTCATGGAGTTCATCAAGGAGCATCTTCATGGGGAAGAAGAACCACAGGCAGTAGCACATGCTGGGAGCCACCTAGTCGGAAAGTAGCTTTGCAGAAAAGGCTCTGGCTGGCTTGGTGGACACCAGGTTGGGCATCTGCCAGCAATATGCTCTTGCAGTAAAGACAAGATGATGGTGTCCTGGTCTGCATTAGACAAATATTGTCAGCAGGAGAAGGGAGAGGATCCTTTTCCTTTACTCAGCACTGGTGAGGCCATTCTCTGACTTTGTGATTCTGTGAACTAGAAGAGAGATGTCAACAGAATAGATAAGGCATCACAGAAGTCCATGAAGATAACCTCAATAATGTCTTTTGAGTGAGCTCAGAAGGTGCTCAAAAGGCACCTGAAGGCAGCAGGTGCCCAGGATCTCAGGAGAGCAGTGGAGCTGGTCAGAATCCACCAAAGAAGTCAGCAAGTACAGTGGGGCAGTCTGGGCTGAATGACTGTGTGTTTCTATGTGCTCCAGACAATGTTATACTCCTCCCACACTGTTACCAAGGTACTGGTTGCAATCCACAAGAGCTCAGTGGCCATATCCCTCAGCAGCTTCAGTGTCCAGTAGAATTAGGTATAAAACAGGTGTAAAGCCCTAGGTCTGTCAAACCTCCCTCATCTACAGCTTGGGATGGAGATGAGACATCAGAAAGATAACTGCATTCTGCAAAAAAAAGCCAGTGGCTCATGGAAACAGCACATCAACAAATCCAGAAATCACACTTATCTCAAAAGAAAAAGAAAGGTCGATAAAGAACGTATTCTACACTATGAAAGTAGGAGTAATCAATGGGTTCTATTATCTAGGAAAAAAAATTGTGGGATTCTGACAGTGTAGTCATTCACAGTGCTGGTATCTCCTTCTGAAATAATCACCATGGGCTTCCTTTATAGCCACTGAGAGAGGCAATATGACGACAATAGAGAGAAATAGATGCCTGCACATGAACCTCTCCCTAAAAATAACCATTCATCACTGCTGACTACAGGGAGGCATGATCCCCATCTGGACTACTTTCATAACCTCAGCCTCTTTTTAGGCTTCAGTAGGCTAAAAAGAGTAGTGCTGAATTCGAATTAGTGTTCAGTAATACAGGCAAATGTTTAAGAGAACATGAGTAATCAAATTATGTGCTGTCTGGTCCTCATTTTCTCATCTGTTAAATTGAATCAGATTTATAGAAAATAGACCAGCAAGGGAGAAATGCAAGTGAGAAATGTCAGAAGTGAGAAAACCCCAGGATATTCTGGATGCATGAGCAGAGAAAGACGCTTTATAGCAAACAACAGACAAAAGTATAGCAAACAAAATTACACTATTTCTCAAATGTAGAAGTAGCAGATTAGTGCTGAGATGTAAAGAAGAGCTCCACTCCAAGGCCATGCTCCTCTGTTTCTGGCCTTGTTTTCAGGCAGTTTCTCACTTCCTTGTGACCACCACATTTAATGTAGAACTTCTCTTGGAAGCTTAGACAATTTATCTTAATTACTAGGTTGAGCATGCATTATTGTTTTTTAACACAGATATTACCATCTTTTGTAATCTTTACAATTTCTCATATTATTTATTTGTGGATTATAAATAGAACTTATCTACGAATTATGTAGTTCTTCATTCTGTAGCCTTACCCTTTCTTTGCTCATTGTAACTTTTGTTTACAATGACAAATTATCCTGACATGTTCTTGCAAAAGCCCAATTGGTCCCTGAAATGGGATCTTTCAATTTCTTTCAGTTTCTGATTCCTTTCTGGGAGCCAGCATGCCAAAACTATTTCTTCTGTGGTTTTGAGCCTGCTATCTGCTTGGCTTCAATTCTTGCAAATGCATTGATCCAAACCTCCATTTCTTGCCTCACCTCTGTCATAAATGTCAAGAGAAAGAATTGGTCACCACCTGTACACAATGGTAGCCGTTTGGGGCTCAATCTATTTGTTATTTATACTCTGTTAAAATCTTGATCTGAAAGGACCAGTTATTTACTTTGGGAGTTTCCATAGTGTTTTTCACTGAGGTATCCAAGGGCTCCACAAACATAGCTTTACCTGTGAAATGAGGGAGTGATGTTTCTGTATATCACAGTCCAGGTGTGAAGGTGCATAGGCTAAAGACAAAAGAACTCGTTCACTCGGAGTGACAGAATTCCCTTTTTTTAGCAGACTCTCTCCTCTCTGGAGTCACCCTGGAGCAGAGATTTGTCCCTTACTGATGGGAACTTCTGGTCTACCCTGAGAACTTCTTACAGAGAGGCTGGGTGCATGTGAGGCACATCTTGTCTTTATACATGCTGGTAAATTTTCATGTGTGTGTTAAAAAAGGGTTAACTTCTCCAACAATTATGTTGGTTTAGTCTGCACTGAAGCCCACCACATTAGCTGTCAGTGAAACATTAACAGAGAGCTGATCTGAAGAGGGTCTTGCCCACTGCATATCTTCTACAGAAGCCCTATGGGAATCCCACTTAACTCTTTCCATTTGCTGCCACACACAGGTTTTCAGACAACCCCAAGAGTTTCTCCTCATTAAAGACTCCTGTGACTGTGCCAGGCTCTGTTTATTACCTCACTGCTCTAACCCAGGAGAGTTTCCCTGGAGCACCTGCCAGTTCTGCTGCTCTTGGCATGCCCTTGGGACCAACACTGATGCTTCCATTTCTTCCCCTGGTGTACATCCCTCATCATATGGGGAGAGGCCCTCATGTTCAGCCCTCAGAGGACAAAGGTGGTAGCAGAGAGGATGCCTGGGGGGTGGTCCCTGCTGCCTTGCAGGAACAGCCACATGGATGTATGGGGAAGGATTCTGGGAACAGCAGAGAGAGAGAAGAAAGCAGAAACTTTTTTCTTTTTATGGCATCATCTCCAGGTCAAAGCCCTTTCTTGGTGACTCTTTCCACTCCTTCAGGTTTTTGTGGGCAGGTCTAGGTGTCCCTGGCTGCCACTGTGTCACCCTGCCTGAGCAAACACACCTGGACCTTCAGCTTCTCTCTTGGGTTCTTGGCTTGTTTCTTACTGAAGGGGGAAAAGGTGAGTGCCTTGGTAAAAAATCTCTGTTTCTCAGCCATTCCTGTGCTATGTTGTGGTCCCCTCTTCTTTTGTACTCAGATAAAACTCACATGTACTACATCATTTTGGAGTGGGTCTTCATGTCCCAGACTTGCCCCCCTTTGTCCCCTCAAGAAGCATTTTCCGCATCACTTTGATGAGTCCATCTTGTCCTCAGCATTAATTACATAAAAATACTAAATCAAATGAATAATTGGTTACTCATGCTGCACTCATTCTTGAGTTTCCAATTTACCTCTTAGTGTGTCTAATTTTCTAAGCAATTCTAAACCTCTCAAGCAATGCACCCTGTGGCACCCTGGTTGAATTGAAATTTGTAAATTCATGACATAGACCTCCTCTGAGTGGGGTTCAGTGCTCTAGGAGAAGAATGTCTTAGTATGTAACTTTTTCTGTCCATCCCCCTCAAGCCATAGCTTTATCATCATTCCAGAAAAACTTTTCCATTGAGGCAGCACTGCAACCACAAATGGAAAATTTCAGCACAAATGGTTATAAACTGGGAAACTACAAGTAACTGAAATCAGTCTTAGAGAAGCAAAGAGTAGGAAGTCTTGATAGGGATTGCTATCAAGCTTGAATACAGCAACAATGAATATAGATTTTCATAGAAGAAAATGTTAGCGTCATGCTGAGCCCAAATATCTTTCAGTTCTTCTTGAAAAATGGAATTTGTTTCAGCTGGAACCCCAGAAGAGAATTTTGTAGAAGAAAACAAAAAACAGTGAAGTGTTCAATAAGGCCTCTGACAGGTTTTGACATACACACTAACACTCAGGGTGTGCATGAAGCAAGGAGAGAAAACATGAGAAAATTAGGAATCTATGAATTAACAAGCCCTTTACTCTTGCTGTACCTTTGGACAACACCATTCTTCTGTCCCATGGCAGAATTTGGGTGAAGCTGGGTTAAGAGTCAGGGTCTCATGGTCCTCGGGGCTGGAAGTACCACAGCATCTGAGCTTTTGGAAGAGTTTAAAGGAGGTAGAACACTATTGACTGGATAACAAATGCCTTGAGAGGAGATGGAATAACTACCTACAACCACTAAACTTGCTAACAGTGACGAAGAGTCAGAAGCAATATTAGAAAGATAAGTTTGGAACTAATTAAAGATTTGCCTGGAAGAAGCCTTAAGTGCTAGTCATGTCTAGAAATCTTAGCCATTTCATGTCCTCTATCAGAGCTCAGAGGTGTACTCTGTGCTGGCAAAAAATAGGTACAATTTTACCAAGACAAAAGTGCTATTAAAGGGCTGTTATTTTTCCTGAAAAGGGAAAAAAAGCAGCTATCTGCTGCCTCCTGCCTTTCTCCCCTCTCTTCAGGACCACAGGAATCCCATCTCCAGGGTTCCCTGCCTGGGCTGCAGGGCAGTGGTGTGAGCAGAGTGAAGCTGCTTGAGGAAAACACTGATATACAAACTGCCCACCCTTCCACAGCCTCATGTCAGTGACAGCCAGGACAGACCACTGGGGACCTTCTTAAGCCATGTGCTATCATGTGTTGATGACTGTGCTGTCACCAGGCCAGAGCTCAAACTCCGACACTCACCAGGTCTCTCACACAGGGGCTTAACCTCTTGTTCTCCTGCCTCTTCCATGGAACAGTTATACAAAACCACATTTTTGTCCTCCCTGTTACTAAAGAGCTTCTTGGGGCAACTGGGGAAATCCTCATGGTAGCTTTAGTGGATACATCATGAGATTTGCACTGACAGTAAAAGTCTTCTCCACTCCCTGTGCCAGCTACCCACTTGTCATTAACTCCTCTGAAAACTCTCCTTCATCCCAAAATACAATTTTCCACAATTTTGGCATGTTGCCTGCCAGAAACTATCTGTTATCTAGATTTCCTGCTGCATGCCCAGTTTTTCAGTAACTTTATGCAGCTGAAATATAGATTTTCCCAATTTCTTGGAAATTTATGGACATTTCCACAGAAAATCTTTCAGAAAAGTATGGCAATCCTATACATGAAGCCATTGAACTCTTTAACTTCCTGTACAAATGCTCTCACTGTCAGCTTCTCAATTGCTTTTTAACTCATCTTTGTGTACTATTCAAAGCAGGATTGCACTTGGCTTCTGAAGTTCTTTGACCTATACAAATGGTATCTATACACTTCATTTAAGTAACAATTGCCTTGGAAAATTTCCTCAGTGCTTTGATCCTTTTGTCCATTCCTCACCCACGGCCAGGTATGGAAAGGAAAAGCCTCTGAGTTTTTTGAAATAGAGGTCCAAAAAGCTGAGGTCTTCTTCATTTTAACAGATGCCTATATGAGACGAAGTTATACAAGAAAAAAAAAAAAAAAAAAAAAAAAAAAAAAAAAAGGCAGTTGATTATTTTCTCCAAACTAGGGCAAGCCACTGTGGAAAAATACAAAAATACTCGATTAACAGCGTGTGTCTGTGGCCACATCTGCACAATTTGACCATGTAATTGGACTTTACTTCTGCCAGTGAGGGATCTATTAGCAAAAAGCTCCTCAGACAAAGAGAAGCCTTAGTGCATAAATTAATAGAAATCAAGCCTGGGCTCTCTCCCCTCCATGCTGCTTGGAGGTGTTGTCATCTTGGTGTTTCTGCAAGAAACAAATGGATTGCTGGAGTCTGGGGAGAACAAGCTGATGAGCGGGGCAACGAGGGCAAGGCAACCTCCTCATTCTTTTCTAGACAAGGTTCCAGACAAGGTCCAGGACCCCAGATTTACAGCCCTGATGAGAAGGAAATATGCAGGAAGTTGTTGGTTTTGTGGGTCAAAATCATGTGGTGTGTGAAGTCCAGGTTAAATTTAATTATTTTTTAAGAGGCTCATTTAAATTGAAATATTCACAGAATTTTGTTGAACCCCTGAATAAAACTAAAGTGATTTTTTTTTTCTGGTCTTCCAGTCTTTTCTGCTGTCACTAGATCTTTGCTTCCTCCCAGGTGGAGTCTGGTAACAGTAGACCTGATGACACTGCTCTGAAGCACACCTGCCTTTACTTACCCATGCAGCAAAATCATTTAGTCATTGCTAGGAGTCACCATTTATTTTCCTCTCTCCAACATAGTCCCAGGCACTCACATACCAGTGGTGCCCTTTCCCTGCAGAGGTGAACAACCCTCACCTCTCCAGAAGAGGAACCAAGGTTGAATTCATTGAACAAGCAGTGAGAGGAAAAGCAAAAGGAGAGTTTGCACCAGCAAAGAAAAGCAGTCAGGGAGGGTGCTGTAGAAGCACAAGAGAGAGAAAAACTGGAACACATACCAAGTGTAGTTCTGTCTCCCTGCAGCAAGTGGTATTTGCTGCCTTTCCTCACTTGTTTTCACTTAGACCACCAGGATGTATCCACAGAGCAGATTATTGTCCCAGCACAGCAGAACACCGATGCCAATGCAGAGCTGTCAATGAACTTGGCATTGGACAAACTTTGAGAAAACGATGGCTGAAGACCACTGTGTCTCCCACACCTCCAACCCAACGCCTCTCCCAGGAGGTGACTGACAGATGGATGAGACCATCTCATGATGCCTGTAGTGCAGTTCCCTGTGGGACAGCTCAGGAGGAGTGGATGGGGATGGGCAGGTGCAGGAGGAACATCAGAGCCTTTGAAATCACTCAGAGTATGCCCTGTGTAGGGTAGGGAGAAACTACCTTTCATAGCACTCAGTTTCTATTGAAGATAACACAGAATTCAAATGCCTGTCCCTGAAAATGTCTTCTTCAGATATGTCAGGAATAATGGAAGATGGAAGAAGGGGAAAGAAAGGACAAGCATGGGCCCAGGCAGATCTCAAATGCTTTGATGCTTGGTTTGATACACTGAAGAACAGGGCTTTGGAAATCTTCTCTCAGATGATAGAGGTATCTTTCCTAGAAAGGGTTACTAATAAACCTGGAGCTAAATAATAATAATAATAATAATAATAATAATAATAATAATAATAATAATAATAATAAACAGCAACAAAAACAATCTTCAATTTTTATACTTTTTGCAGAAATGAACATGCATTGATAAATCAAACCAGAGCTGGCTCAGATCTTCTTATCTTCATAGCAAAATTCAACCCCAAAGAGGTTTACCATGGGAAGACTAGGGGAAAAAGGCAGAGCAAGGAGAGAAATGGCTGAAGGTTTGTTCCTGTTACAGGTTCCAGGGCAGATGGACATTTGGAAGCATAGATTGGAGCCCCACTTTTCTTCCCTGCAGTAATTGTAATTTTCCCACACTCTGCTGCTGGGAATGGGACAGACCTGGGGCAGCAGAGTTCTCTGGTCGCTACCAGAAGAGATTGGAAAGATGGAGGCAGTGACTGCAGGAGAACCCCATCGATAGCCATCCCACTCTTCCCTCTGCAACAAACACATTGTCCCCAGACTGTCCCAGACCACAGCCATTTTGCTGATTTTGTTAATGGCTTACCTTACTTTTTCTTGACATGTCCTGCAACCATTTTCCTGCAGGTACCTGTGGCTGGCTACCTGTCTCACAGTGCTCACAGTACTCACAGATCCTCTGTTCATCCCTACAAGGTCTGAAGCAGCTTTTTCCCATTAGTTCTCTGGGCTTAGAGCAGCTTCACAACATGCACAAGTCAGCTCTGCAAGGCTGCCCAGTGGCAGCAGAAGGATTTTCCAGGAGTCTCACTATCACTTGGCATTTATACAATCCTCACCGGAGAATATTCCACCTTTGCAGAGCAGAGTGGTGCTGAGGAGCCAGCCAGACACTACCATAACACTGGATGCTACTGATGCATTGAAGATCCACTGCCCCTTCTCCCAAGCTGGGTTTTCACTGCTGCTGAATCCACAGAAACCCAAACAGAGAAAACTTTCCAGTCCCATGTAAGTGCTGCAAAAAATAGCATTTTCCAGCATGCACAAGCAGTGTGAGTCCTGCTGCATCACCTGAATAATTACTCCAGGTCTGGCACCGGCAGAGAAACTCAGCCCAAGCAAACCACTTTTGCTGCTCTCTGTCTTTTCCCATTTGACCCAAAAAATGTTTTCTCGTCTATCCCTACCTTAGAAAGGAGCTTATGCCAATCTGAGAAGGTGCTTCCTCATCCCAGCCTAGGCCAGACCTGTGCCAGAGCTCACCCAGATCCACAAACAGCACTGTAGATAGAAGGATGTGACGAGTAGCCCTAGAAAATCAGCTCTATGGTATTTCTGCATGTCAGCTGCAGGCAGGATTTATTTCCTTGTTTGATTTCTTCACTGCTTCTTGGGGGATATTTACCCTTTTGCTAGGTTCACATTACTGGCCAGGAAAAGGACTCCCCAGGCAGCAGGAATTTGATGTCCCACAGTTTCTTATCTGCAACCCCAGTCCAGCTTGTATTAATAAAATTTCAATATTATTTAGTACTTCCATTCTGCTGGTGAGTTGTAGAAGAGCTGGGAAATTTAGTGCAGGCTTATGATCTCAGTAAAACATAAAGCATGTGATAATACATGATACAATAAATATTTTCATCTATTTAATCTAATAAATTTCAACACATGGTGCAATGTATGTATGACCCTGGTCATTTACATCCTCCATCAACAGTTTTGTAAACAGTCTGCTACCAGCTGTCCAATTGCCTTTGCTCATATTCTCAGCTTTTTTTCTCAATTTCACCCTGCAAATACAAATAAAATAAACACATTGTAATGAAGCTTTTGGCAGCAGCCTTCTCCCATTTGCTGGTGTGGAGCTCTGCAGAGTGTCACTTGCCATTCACACTCCTCTCTTTGATGCCCAGGAGCAGAGCAGGGCCAGGGCCAGGGTATACAGATGGGGCAGAGCCCAAGGGAAGCTGCCCCCAGTGGGCTTGCAGACAAATACAATGTGATCATGAGTGGCTGACAGGGAGAAGAGGCATCTTCCTCCCACTTTAGTCCTTTTGACCACACCTCCAGTACCCTCTGCTTCAGCAAGGACCCGTCTGCTGCAGTCCCTGTGGTGACTGCTGTCAGCAGGCAGGGCCACAGGCAGAGATGTGTCCACAACACCTCCACCACTCTCCCATCTTCTCTCATGCTTTTCCCACCAGGGTCCCCACCAAACCCAGGTGGAGTTCTGTGTCCAGAGAGTCTCCAGAGGAGAAAGTAGCTCCTGGAGGCTCTGCCCCTACTCACCAGCTGAAGGTCAGGGTGAGATCCTTGTTTCGAACCATTTGACTTGCTTTTATCTTTCATCATTTAGGTCAAGCAAACAGGTCTGGAAGGATGTTCAGAAGTTCTTCAAATGCAAAGCAGTCACTGGATGCTGATCAGCCCGAAGCATATCTGTTCAAACTTTGCTAAAAATCCTCCAGTGGTGGTGATCTCACAACCTCCCTGGTCATAACTAGTGTTACCTAGCTCATGACAGTGTCCATCCTCAGCCTTCTGAGGTGTTCATCTCTCAGTCTGTCTCAGCCAAATGGAGACCAGGTCATTTCCTTTCTCTTTGCAACAATTTCTTTCACTGCCACAGGTTCTCCTTCCTCAGCCCCTTAGGAGCAATGAGCTATTCACAGTGTAGTTTGTTGGATCATGCCCATCCTTATTCCCTATAGAACCCTGGTGACAACACTTCTACTGTAACATGTTTTCTCAGCCCCTGAAGCAATGCCTACCCCCCATCTCTTTGCATCTGAACAAGGATTCCACCAGGCACCCTCCACCCTTCTGCCCAAATCTGAATTTCCTTGCAGCCCACCTTGGACTCTTCCAGCTGCCACCCATCCAGGCTCTACATGGTATAGATGCAACCCAAATGAGGTAGCAGACAGGAAACCCAGAATTGAGTTTGCACCCTGTTCTCCCTGCATTGCCCTCCCCACATCCTCCCCCAGCATCCATATCTGCACAGCCCTGTCTGAACTGCTCTTCCCAGGCTTCTTTTTCCCCAGCCCTCCCACCTCTCGATTAACACAGTCCCAGCTCTCACGCTCGTTCCTCACAGGTCATGTTTTCCAGACCACTTTTTGTTGCTTTTTGCTGGACTCTTTCCAACTGGGCTACATCCTTCTGGAAGTTCAGTGCCCTCAGCTGAGCTGAGCAACCCTGCTAGGGGCTAACACATGCTGAGATGACAAATCATTCCATTTGTCTTGCAGGCTGTAATTTGATTCATATATCTCAGCATGGAGATGACCTGATGCCACTGACTCATGCTTTGCTTGTGATCTGTTATGATCCCCAGACCCTTGTCTGCAGAACAATGTTAGTGCAGGCATTTTTCCTCATGCAGCTGCTTATTTCTGTGTAAGGTGGGAGCTATCACTTGTCCCTTCAGAATTGCATCCTATTTTTCTCAGACTGTTTCTCAAATTTGACAAGACCATTTGTCAAGCTCAAGCTATATTCTCCCAAGTACTTGAAACCTATTGAAGCTCGCTGGTCTGCAAAGTTAATAAGCTTAATATTTGTCTTATAGTCAACCATTAATAACAACCTGGCCTGAAGTTTCCCTGCTACTGGCTCTCTCCAGAGACCACCTTGTTCATTCTTCATGAAGCTTTCCTGTGGAAATTGGATTTGGTCAGAGGATTCATGATGAGAACAGAATGCGAAGGGCCTGATAAGATATAAGAAAAAGCAAGAGAGATGAACAAACAAAGCTAAACTAAGGTTATTACCTGTTTCCCATCTGAAGACAAAAAGAAAAAGAAAGAAAAAAAAAAAAAAAAAGAAGAAGAAAAAGCACATATTGCACATCACTTGCTACATCTTAGAGGTCCTAGCCAGTAGCAAGTCAGAAACACACATCTTTATGCCAAAAGGGTGTCACGTAGCCACCCAACTGAGATCACGCCCCATATGCCACTAAGTCCAAGAGGAGCCAGAACTGAAAGATGGAAGTCAGTGCAGGCAGCAACTGAGACATACATTTACAGAGAACCTGGCAGAGCCCACAAAAGGGGACACTACTGACACCAAGGGTCAGTACAAATAGCCATCAGTACAAATAGCCACCAGTCTTGCAAATGGGACTGTGAAAAGATGAAATCTCTCTGGATGCACTTTTCCTTGGTCAGCTGAGGACCTCAGTGAGGACTCAGTCTAACATCAGCTTTTCCTGTAAACGAACTTCAAGAAGAACTTCTGATCACACCCTCCATGTTGCAGAATCTAAGGCAGGGACTGGGAAAAGGAAGATCCCCCCACTGTAGATGAAGAACAGGTTGAAGACCACCCTAAGAATTTGAAAGTGCACAAGTCTGTGGGACCTGATGGGATTCGCCCGCAGCTCCTGAAAGAACTGGTGAATGAAGCTGCAGAGCCACAGTCTATCCTATTTGAAAAGTCATGGCAGTCTGGTGAAGTTCCCATTGACTGGAAAAGGGGAAACATAACACCCATTTTCAAAAATGGAAAAAAGAAGATCCAGGGAACCACAGGCCAGTCAGTCTCACCTCTGTGCCTGGCAAGCTCATGGAGCAGATCCTCCTGAAGGCTCTG
This sequence comes from Calypte anna, assembly GCF_003957555.1. Classification (NCBI taxonomy): domain Eukaryota; kingdom Metazoa; phylum Chordata; class Aves; order Apodiformes; family Trochilidae; genus Calypte; species Calypte anna. Next base: position 182,460,648 of record NC_044244.1, on the reverse strand, counting down.
CTAAGGCAAGCAGATAACAAAGGGGTGATTGGTAACAGCCAACACAGCTTCATTAGAGGATAATCCTGCCTGAATAATTTGGTGGCCTTTCATGATGGGGTCACAGCCTCAATGGACAAAGGCAGAGCAACAGACATCATCTACCTGGACCTGTGCAAAGCATTTGACACTGTCCTGCACAACATTCTGATCTCTGAACTGGAATAATACGGATTTGATGGATGGACCACTCGTTGGATACAGAACTGGCTGGGTGGTCACATGTCACAGTGGGAGTTTGACGCAAACAGATGTGAGACGGAGACTTGTTTGATGCAAACAAATGTCCAACTTTATTGAATCAGAAGGCGATATTTATGCACTAATCTAAGAGCTAATGCCACGTATACATATTGCTGATTGGTGATTTCTACATCTCGTTACAAACGTTTTAACTTGATTGGCTACAAAGCATTTAGCAACAATTAACTAACAAAGCTTATCTTTCACACATTCGAGCTTCTTCGTGGATGTTGCTATCGTGCCGAGTCCCTTAATCTAATCGTCTTGCTTACTCCTTAACCTTCGAGTGTTCTAACGTGCTGTTCCTTGTGGTTACAAAATATGCTTTAAGCAGCACTGTCCTTGCACATAGCCCAGGGCTTATGGTCGAATTGTTCCATCAACAATTGTTCGGTACTAACAGTTCGAGATTGTACTGCCTCAGTCACACCCAAAGAGTTGTGATCAGTGGCTCAGTGTCTAAATGGAGATGTGTGAGGAGTGGTGTTCCTCAAGGGTCAGTACTTGGACCAGTGCTGTTTAACATCTTTGTCAGTGACATGGACAGAGGAATTGAATGCAGCCTCAGCAAGTTTGCTGATGACATCACACTGTGTGGGGAAGTCAACAGACTGGAGAGAAGGGATGCCATCCAGGGGAACCTTGTCAGGCTCAAGAAGTGGGCTCATGAAAACTGCATAAAGTTCAACAGTGCCCAGTGCAAGGTTCTGCACCTGTGTTGAAACAATCTCATACACCAATACTGATTGGGAGGTGAAAAGATTGAAGGCAGCCCTGAGGAGAAGGATTTAGGGGTGGTGATGGACCAGAAGATTTACATGAGCCATCAATGTTGTGCTTGCAGCCAACTGCGTCCTGGAACGCACCAAAAGAAGCACAGACAGACAGTCGAGGGAGGTGATTCTCCCCCTCTGCTCTGCTTTTGTGAGGCCCCTCCTGGAGTACTGTGTCCAGTTCTGGAGTTCCCAACAGAGGAAGGACACAGAGCTCCTGGAATGTGTCCAGAGGAAATTGACTAAAATGATCAGAGGGCTGGAGTACCTTCCCTATGAAGACAGGCTGAGGAAGTTGGGGTTGTTCAGCCTGGAGAAGAGGAGGGTCCAAGGTGACCTTATAGCAAACTTCCCATAACTGAAAGGGCCGACAGGAAAGCTGGGGTAGGGCTTTTTACATGGGTGTGGATTGAGAAGACAAGGGCAAATGGTTTCAAACTTGAAGAGGGGAGATTTAGGTTAGACGTGAGGAAGAAATTCTTTCCTATGAGGGTGGTGGGACACTGGAACAGGTTGCCCAAGGAAGCTGTGGCTTCCCCCTCCCTGGAAGTGTTCAAGGTCAGATTGGATGGGGCCTTGAGCAACCTGGTCTGGTGGGAGGTGTCCCTGCCCATGCAGGGGGGTTGGAACGAGATGAGCTTTAAGGTCCCTTCCAACTCTAGTCATTATTTTATATTTGTATCAAGTTGCCCAACTGACCCAGCTTGCTCTCAACAAACATGGCCAGTTTCCCTGCCTTGCTGTTGTATTGAGCAGTGGCTCTCCTCCTGCTGGCAGCTGCTCTCAGAGGACACAGGAGCAGATACCAGCAGTGATGACAAATGTTGGATCACCCTAGGTTGCTCGAGTATAAAATCCTCCATTTCCAAAGCTGGTGATTGCTTTTTCAGTAGTCTTGAGATGAATGCAACCCCTCTGCATCTGCCCTCTGCTTGCCTGTGCTTTTCCTGCCCTGCTCAGCAAAAAGGAGCTGAACAGCACAGCTCTGACCCTGTTTGCCTGTGGAGGCTCCTGGAGTAGCAAAGGGATAATGCATTTTCCTCCTGCAACTATACCAAGGAATTTGCTTTGACACTAAAAAAACCTCTCCTTCTCCATCATCTCCCTTCTGCCCTTGTACTTTCAATGCCCAGTCTCACAAGTCCATTGTGCCTGAGGTATTTTTATTTTTTAGGTTTTTATTTTAACCTTGGTTTGTGATCAACAAGCAGGTCCTTGGTGTATTTTAGGTTCAATACCAGAAACTTAGATTTGAGACTGGAGAAGAATTTAGAGACTTTGCTGACAACTCTTGTGGGAGGCTTAACTCTTCAAATGTCCAAAGTTCCCAGACAGCACAGAAAATACCAGAAGAGCAAAGGAAGAGCTCAAAGGGATAATTCTGTGTAGTTTAGGAAAGAGACAGGGTGGGATAGCACCTGGAAATTGATGCAAGTAGAGAAGGAACAGTGTAAACTGGAAGAAAGAGCATAAATCAGGAAGGAAATGTGTTTACAAGTAAGAGGTCAGGCTTAGTGAAGAGTTTTACTTTCAAAGTTATGTCAGTAACACTGACATATATCTAATTTTATAGCCCTTCAGTCCCAGAAAAATGTAGATCTCAGCAAACATAGTTTTTTCACAGACCCTGAGGACCTTGCCCAAAGTAAGGACAACTTCAAAGAAAACCAACTTTCTCAGGGTCATACACCATCCAGTTTTGAAGGGTTTTTTTCCTCCAGGAAAAATTATTTTGTTACATTTATTTATTTTCACTCTTCAAGTGAACAAGGACTGGCAGCTATACAGCATGCAAGGATAGATATGGCTTTCCTTGGTGTGAAATACCAGCAAAACTCTGCTACAGATTAAGTCTCAAAGGTTCACTGCCTTCAAGGAATTTCTTACCAGGTTTCATACACAAAGTACTGGATTCTCAGTTAATTTCAGTTTGCTTTGGTGCTCTTCTGTCTCTTCAGATCCTCAGAAACCCCTCCCCACAAGCCCTCCATGGGTCTGTGGGGCAGCACCAGCTTCTTACTCCCCACCCCAGGTGCAGTCAGGATTTCTGCTCATTGATCAGGTGGGAACAATTGGGTGACAAGCAAGTCCCTGGGAAAGGCTGCTGGCCTGCCTTGCAGCTTCCTCGGGCAACAGCTGGAATTGTTGTTGTGATATCCCTCAGTGGCAGTTTATTTGTTTATATATATATATATATATATATATATCAGAGTAATCTAAGATAAATTTGTGGAGACTGCTGATGTCATGGGGTATGTTCACAGTTATACGATGCCCATCTTTCTCTGCCATCTCAGGGCTGAGGTGATACTGAAGGTCTCTGTCTCAAAGTGTTCAGGAGTGCTCAGAATAACTCCTGGCTCTCTCTTTCCCTTGCTCAGAGCCAAACTATGGACACAGGCTATGGAGGAGGTCCTTCTCTTTCCTTTCAAATGGAAGTCAGGAAGGGAAATCTGAGAGCTGGAACTCTGATAGCAAGAGCACTCCAAAGGTTATGGGGTGGAAGTACAGGAGCAGAGCACACAACTTATTAGCATGGACTTAAGGAAGGGTAAGAGGCATTGCTAACCCCTAAGGTGAGGGAGGCTGAGAGAAACAGTGAAAGCTAAAGCTATGGGCAAATAGGAAAAAAAAAAAAGAAAGTAACATATCTGGTGGAAGATTGCACATAAAAACAGAGCAAACAAACACTTCGATGAACAAATGGCAAAGAGAATTAACACTGATAATGTTTCTTCACATCAAAGACTCAGGAGCTTGGCAGGAAATCTGTAGGACCAAGTGACAGCATAAAAGATCACAGATAGGGCCATTTTCAAAAAATTTATTTGCATCAGTGCTTACAGTGGAAGAAACTTTGTGTTCAGATGGTTTCAACCGCTCTTGGGAATTAGATATCTTAGGAAAGATTAGGTAGAAATTAAAATTATTTCAGAAGAGAGAAGAAAAACATTCACAGGATGAATAGCAATGAATAACTAGAACTAGTAGCAAGCACTCAAGAAGTCTAAGATGTCTCTGGAAGAGCTCAGGTCATAGAATTGATGGATAATGGGTCATTTTAAGTTACTGGAATGCTAATGGGGCAAATATGAGGTGATGTGACTACAGACCTTTTCTTCCAGATTCTATGCTGCAGTGAGGTCTGTCAATGTGTATGAGATTTATGCTGCAAGGTCTTTGTAGTTGAGAGGCTGCAGGGGTGGCTTTGGTGAGAAGGCACAAGGACCTGACCCCACGTCACACAGGGCCAGTGCTGGCCAGCTCCAAGATGGACTAGACACTGCCCAAAGCTAAGCCCATCAGGGACACTGGTGGCACCTGTGATAACTTATTTCAGAAAGGGTAAAAATGCAGCACAGCAACTGGGAGAGAGGAGTGAAAAACTGTCAAAGAAAATGCCCTGCAGAGCCCATGGTCAGTGAAGAAGGGTGGGGAGAAGGTCCTAATAGGCACTGGAGAAGAGATTCGCTGCAGACCCTGACAAAACCCATGGTGAAGTACCTTGTAACTCTGCAGCTCACAGAGTTTCATGAGCAGAAAGTCACACTGCACATTTTGGAGGACCCCACATCATAGCAAGATGATGCATCCTGAAGGAAGCTGCAGTCTGTGGAGAGCCCATGCTGGAGAAGGCTCCTCCCAGGAACTTTAGCCCATGGAGAGAGGAGCCCACTCTGGAGCAGGTTTGCTGACAAGACTGCAGTTCCCATGGAGAACCCACTCTGGAGCAGTCTGTTCTTGCAGGACTGCACCCCATGGAAGCAACCCATGCTGGATGGGTTCATGAAGAACTGCAGGCTGTGGGAGGGACCCTTTCTGGAACAGAGTAAGAGCAGGAGGAGCCACAGAGACAAAGTCTAACAAAAAACTAACCCTCATTCCTCATCCCCTTGTGCCACTGGAGGGGAAGGGTCAAAGAGTCAGTAGTCAAGTTGAGGCTCAGAAAAAAAAAAGGAGTGGGGGGATTTATTTTTTTTTTTTTTTTTGCAGTCCTGTTCTTATTTCTCACTATGGATTGGCAATAAATTAAATTAACCTTCCCCAAGTTAAATCTGGTGAGTGATCTCCCTGTCTTTATCTTGTCCCATGATCTTTCTATTTGATCTAGCTGTCCTGATAAAGATGGGGAGAGAAAGAGCAGTTGGGTGGGCATGTGGCAGCCAGCCAAGGCTGACCTACCACAGAGTGATAACCTTGCTATTTATTTCACATACAACTTTTAATATCAGCTGCAACCACTGCCATTATTTCCCTATTACAGATTCTCTCCAGAAAAAAGCCTGCTCTGTCCTCATAAGGATGGTCGGTAGAAACTGTATTCAGTTGAGACAAAAAGATTCATGAGAAATTATTACCATCTAATATGTAAGACATAACAAAAATTTTAAAAAAGAAAAAAGAAAAAAGAAAAAAAGAAAAAAAAAAGAAAAAGAAAAAAGAAAGGAAAAGGAAAGGAAAGGAAAGGAAAGGAAAAGGAAAGGAAAGGAAAGGAAGGAAAGGAAAGGAAAGGAAAGGAAAGGAAAGGAAAGGAAAGGAAAGGAAAGGAAGGAAAGGAAGGAAAGGAAAGGAAAGAAAAGGAAAGGAAAGGAAAGGAAGGGAAGGAAAGGAAAGGAAAAGGAAAGGAAAGGAAAGGAAAGGAAAGGAAAGGAAAGGAAAGGAAAGGAAAGGAAAGGAAAGGAAAGGAAAGGAAAGGAAAGGAAAGGAAAGGAGGAAAGGAAAGGAAAGGAAGGAAAGGAAAGGAAAGGAAAGGGGGAAAGGAAGGAAAGGAAAGGAAAGGAAAGGGAAAGGAAAGGAAAGGAAAGGAAAGGAAAGGAAAGGAAAGGAAAGGAAAGGAAAGGAAAGGAAAGGAAAGGAAAAGGAAAGGAAAGGAAAGGAAGGAAAGGAAAGGAAAGGAAAGGAAAGGAAGGAAAGGAAAGGAAAGGAAGGAAAGGAAAGGAAGGAAAGAAGGAAAAGAAAGGAAAGGAAAGGAAAGGAAGGAAAGGAAAGGAAAGGAAAGGAAAGGAAAGGAAAGAAAGGAAGGAAAGGAAAGGAAGGGAAGGAAAGGAAAGGAAAGGAAAAGGGAAAACACAAGGTGACCCCAGTGTCTCAATATAGGCGTAAAAAATACATGCATCTTCTGTCTTGTAAGCAGGAGCAAGATGGGACAATGTTACAGACCCCTGAGCTTGGGCATCTTGTGGCAGCTGCACAAAGCCAGTTCAGTGGATTTCAATTTCTAGACCTTACCTGGCATCTGCATCCCCACTGAGTGTAGCAGCAGCTCAGACACAAAGGTCACAAGGAGGACTCTTGTGTAGACAAATAATTGGAGGGGTCACAATCTAGATGAACCTGAACCACAGCTCTGGTGACCTCACCAGTCAAAAGAGCAAGAAGCAGCAGAAATGAGAAGGAAACTGAAGGGGAAAGATATATTTTCCTCAGAGAGTTAATTCTCAGTACTGGATGCTGTGCACTGAGATGGGTAAGAAGTCATGGATTCTGCCTCAGATTTGGTGTTGTTAGGGATCTTTCTGGAAGGGGAAAACATCATTTTTCTCATGTAGGGAGTCACAGGAATCACATCTCAGCACTGTCATTGTAGACAAGTAGTGCTCTGCCTCATCCATCTGACAGTTTGCCTTTTTTTCTAGTTTAGGTGTACCCATAGTGTCAGCTAGTGCCTGTCCCCTTGTCCTCAAAGAATATCATTAGTAGCAGACAAATTTTTGAGCCTCTGCATATGTTTTTAAAATGAGATGACAGCAGGAGTGTTACAGGCTTCAAAGGCTGACTGGCACCTTGGCAGCACCATAGCATGTTTGGACTTGATCTTAGAGGTCTTTTCTCAGTGATTCTATGGAACTGTGTCTTTCACCCAAAAAACTATCTTTAATTTCCAGATGTGGTTATAATTTAACTGTCTTTATCTCCAATTACATTACAAAGGCCATGTAAGAATGTTTTCAGTCTTCATATAACTTAATGCTTTCTCATCATCATCTAGGAAGGTTCACGTTGCTAGAGAAGAAGGCCAATGAAGAACACAGGTCCTGGAGAGCCCCACTATCTTGTAAATAAACAACAAAATACTTTCTGGCTCCCAAAAAGTGGGATTAATGTAACCTACACTGAGGTAACTCCAATGTAAATGTATATATGCAACATCAGTAAGGCTACTGCAAGCACTTCATTCTTTTATCTTAATATTTTGGCCCTGTGAGTACCTTGTGAGTATCCATTCTGATGATTTCTGATTATTTTGAGCACCTGCACTCTTTTCAAATATTTTTATTTCATCGTAGCTCTTGGTTCTTTTTTATCATAGGGAGGAGGACTTAAGTTTCCCCCCAAATAAGAGAAATTTCTTTTTGGTTTGGATGTTTGCAAAAACGTATAATTGATCTTAGTTCTGAAGCGGTCAACATGTATTCAGTTCTATTGCTGAGTCTAATGCTGTCCTGCCTTCTGATAATTTGATTAAAAGACAAAAAGCTATATCATATAATATGACCCTGCAAATGGCTTCCAAAGCTAAGCAGTAAAAGAAGCTATGAGACTGAGGAAATCCACCCATCCTGGGCTTGTAAATCAGCATATGCCTAGCCTGACTGGAGAACTGCAGATTAACAGGAGAGAAGAAGAAGGAGGTAGTGAAGAACTTCCACTGATAAGAAAATATTCAATAGCAGAGATGCTGGAGGCATAACTGAATACTCAGGGAAGTTCAGTGTGTAAGCAGATTTCTCAAAAAGTACTAATTGACCCTAGCCCCCAGTAACATCAGTTCAGCTGCTGATACTGATCCCTGCAGTTCTGTTCCAGTCCATGCCTTAGCCCTAGAGCAGGGAAGGTTTCCTGTAGGAAAAAAGAAAAAAGAAAGAAAAAGAAAAAATAAAAGAAAAAAGAAAAAAAAAAGTGTCTTTCACTCAGGAAGGAGGTTCATCAGTCTAGAAGGGTTAAAAATTAATGAGATACAAGAGAGGGAAACATAAATCTTAGATTAGTGCTTTCTTTGTTTTCTATCTCCCCACTCTGAAGTTATAGAAACGTACATTGTGTCCACTTTCTCCCACAGGCAGAGTTAATGACTTGTGTGGATTGTTTTCACTGCTTCCTGATGGAATATCACAGAACCACTGATCCAGTGCCGCTGCCTCTGGCCTTCTCCCAGGCAGCCAAAAGGGCAAGAAAAAAATCAGGGAATATGCTGAACAGGGTCTTTTCCTAGCCAGGCTACCCCTGGTACTGCCTGCAGTGGCAGGAGAGTTGGGGCTGAAGCTCAGACTGATCAGCAGAGAGGAAACAGGATAAGTTGTGTGAAAGTGTAGGATGAAGAGAACAGACCCTTTCAATAAGAAGCACTCAACTGGAGCCAGATTCAGCTCTCTGGTTGCAACTACAAACTGTAAAATATCTCTACATTTTTGGCATCATCCAGCTTGGAGCCTCATCCCTCACTTAGATCCCCTTTACTGCTTCACATTAAGATCCTTTTACAGTTCTATGTGTCTCTGCCACTACTTCAGCCTAAAGCTGTAAGTTTCCACATCTGAAAGGCCTCTCCCATGCAGCTGGCATGGCTAAAAGAGAGGGCTGACCACATCACTTCTTCACAGCTTTACTGGATATGATTCTTGGCAATGGGGCATTGCTTTTGCTGTGGTTGCTGCCATTCTTATGAGGAAACCCAGTCGACACCTCAAGCTTAGAAAGTTTCATCTCATCAGAAGTGTCAATGTATCCATGAGCTGTACATTCTCCAGACCAGGACCCTGACCATACAGTCCTTCATTCCTGGTGGCTCCTTTCTGCCAGGTTCCTGCTGCTTATGGGGTACAATGACACAAAGAGACATTGTCCTCATTGTCTCCCAGGGATGCTGTAACTTGGGTTTCTTACCCAAAGGCTAGCATCAGAGTATTCCAACTGAAAGCAACAAACATTTCCTCCCTCACCTTTGCAAAATGGCTATTACAGAAACAGTTTATTCCATTTTTCTGTAATTGAAGCCTGGAATAACTCCTCCCTGTGTTAGCTGTGTTTATAGTGTAGGATATAGTGCTGGTAAAGCTCTCACAGGACAGCTCTCCCAGGTGGATCACTGAGTATCCAATGGGACTGAGAGCAGCTTATCCTCCTACCCCACAGCTCCTCACGGGATACCCATGGAATTCTGCTGTCAGCAGAGGTTCTTCTCTGGCAAGGGCCCTCTGGAGTAATAAGGCTCACTCTTGTGAGAGTGAAACAACAGCAGAAGTAGGGTCTGGTCCTTTGGAACCTCCCGGCTTCTCTGTAACAGCTCCTAAAGGTACATCTGAGCATCTGGAAGCTGTGTCCATAGAAGTCCATAGGATGAGACTGCAGTTTTGCTCCCATTCCTTTGCCCCCCAGTAGAGGAAAAGATGTGAATAAACTGGACTGAGTTAAGGAAGGCCACACAAGAGGACTTGCAGCTGGAGCACTTGTCTCATGAGAAGGGGTTGCCATGCTTTACGTAGTCCCCTACACTTAGTGCATGTCCCAGTGCAAATGCAATGGCTGCCAGTGGCAGGCACTTTCCTCAGGTCCAATAGGACAGGGAGGAGAAGAGGAAAGTGAGGAAGAGGAAAGCAAGTGAGGACTTGCACAAAGGGAAGGACCCTGAGACCCTTCCACCTCCATTTTTGCCTCAGCCCTGTCAGAGGTTTCTTCCCTTCTAGTCCACCACTCCTCTTCCCACCTCACTCTCTCCAACACCCTCCTTGCAGCATTTCCAGGACCCTCCTCAAAAACCACGCCACCTCTCAAGGAATGGTCCCAGCTCTGCCTCCCCCCTCACACCCACATCTGTTCACAGCTCTGCAAGCCCCTGGGTGAGGAGGTACCAGTGACAGCCCTGCCTGGCGGGTGGGCCCCACCACTGAGGGACAGGCAGCCAAGAGGAGCAGTACATAGCAACAACTAGAAATTCCCCATGGGTTTGTTGACACTCCCCAGGGACTCCACCCCACTCTCCTCGTTCATAAATTCCCCCCTTGCCACCATCTCCATGCATTAAGGCACTGAGCAGGTACCCTGGGATGCAGCTGCTCATCCCAACCATCCTCTGCCTGCTGGGGTCCTGCTGCCTTGGGGGCAGAGCTGTACGAGAATATGAGTCCACCCTCACAGTGCCCAATGGAGGTCCCTGGGGCTGCTGGGGGCAGCAGGAGTTTTGCCCCAGTGGCTATGCAAAGGGATTTGCAGTGAAGGTAAGTTTTCCACTCCTCTTTTGGGGTGGGGAAAAACCCTGCTGTGAAACTTGTTCTGGTCTCAGCAGGTTGGCCACAACACATTGTCCCATTGCAGCAGTTTGCATTGTATTTGCACGGCTCATGCAGGCTTATCAGCAAGAAATCTCTAGCATCAAGTAACTCCCCAGGCTCTCTGCCAGAGAGCAATTTCTTAGGAGAAGAGTCCAAGGAGTAAGAAAAGACCTGGGGTCTGTACTGCAGATCCCATCCTAAGGCTCTAGGTCAACTCCCATCTGCCAGCACTCCATCTCTGGGTGTCACAGCATGCAGCAGGAGGGTGGGCATAACCCTGTGCAGATTGCTGTGTCTGGAGCTTCTGCTCTGCAGTCTGGTGAAAACGCAGAGGCTGGAAGCAGCAAAAAGGGCTTCCTGAGAAATACCATGGAGCTGCCTCACAGCAGCACTGCCTGTGCCTGGCTCTGTCCTCAGAGCCTCCTACCACCACTCACCAGGAGGTCTCTCTTCTCTTCTCTTCTCTTCTCTTCTCTTCTCTTTCTCTTCTCTTCTCTTCTCTTCTCTTCTCTTCTCTTCTCTTCTCTTCTCTTCTCTTCTCTTCTCTTCTCTTCTTCTTCTCTTTCTCTCTCTTCTCTTCTCTTCTCTTCTCTTCTCTTCTCTTCTCTTCTCTTCTCTCTTCTTCTCTTCTCTTCTCTTCTCTTCTCTTTTCTCTTCTCTTCTCTTCTCTTCTCTTTCTCTTCTCTTCTCTTCTCTCTTCTTTCTCTTCTCTTCTCTTCTCTTCTCTCTCTTTCTCTTCTCTTCTCTTCTCTTTTCTCTTTCTCTCCTCTCCTCCTCTTCCTCTCCTCTTCTTCTCCTCTTCATCTCCTCTCTTCTCTTTCCTCCCTCCTTTCTCTCTTGTCTCCTCTTCCTTCTCTTTCTCCTTCTCTCTTCTCTCTTCTCTCTTCTCTCTTCTCTCTCTCTTCTCTCTTCTCTCTTCTCTCTTCTCTTCCTTTAAAAGTGGGAGGGTGCTGACTTATCCCATTTTTTCCCTCTTCTAAGGTGGACCCCTACCATGGATTCTGGCTGTTTTGCTGATGACACAGCTCTGAATGGCATCCGTCTGTTGTGCACGGATGGCCACAGTCCATTGAGTCCTCTGTGGGGCGGTGAGTAGCACCCACTTTCTCATCCTCCTTTACAGGTGAAGTTTCTGGGGGCATGAGGGAAAAACAGAGCACCTACACTCCCTGTGAAGATATCTCCTCACTTTGCTTGAAGAGGGGAGTTGAGGTGCTTCTGGCCACAAGTGTTGAAGGGCTTTAGGGTAGATTGGATCCCAGAGAAGGAACAGTACTTTGAAAGACAAAGGAGAGTTCAAAAAATGTAGACCTTAAACCAGTACTTTCTTCTTTTTCTCAATCTCATTGAAAATGGACAATGGTTTAAATAATGGGGACAAAGCAAGCAGCTGAAATTTCCCAGGGGTCCTGCGAGCAATAGGTCAGACCAGGGCTGATGGTGGCCAGGTGTCTGGGGGGGTGATGGAGAAGCAGAGTGATACAGGTTCCCACAGGAAACCTACATCCTGAGTGGATCCCCCTGCCCAAGGACTACCAGGATCCCAGGCAAATTGCAATGTTGATTGCAACACAGCAGAGGTTGAACGTGTCTTGGTGTGTTGTTTTCTTCTCTGACAGGTGGGGAAACTGGACCCAGGTCCAGCTCTGCCCCAGCAGCAAGCTGGTTTCCTTCTCACTGAGAGTGGAAGGCAAGCAGTACCTGCTTGATGACACAGCAGCCAACACGTGAGTTTGCCTGCTCTGATGGAACAAGGCTGGAGGGATGGGGACTTTCGGGAGGTCACTTTGGCCATGGAGCAGCAGCTGCACCTCCGGGGCATCTGTGGGCTCCCAAAACAAAAGTGGAGGGACCCCAGGGCCCGAGGATGACACAGCTCAATGATATGAAAGTCTTCTGCTGTGAATGAACCTGACTCCACCCCATGCCAGCATTACAAAGCAATCACCATTAAAACTTGGATATGTCCTTGTACAAGGAACAGTGTGGGTTTTTTCTACATCACATTTTGTAAATGGTAGCCAGAACCTGTGCCTACAGCACTAGGGTGTTGCATTCTTTCTCCAGTGGATCATCATAAAACCACAGAATGTCAAGGATCATCTGGTCCAACCTTTCTAAGTAGGAACAGGGTCCAGATGAGACTTGAGGTTGCTGCACCTCCTGGCTCCAGCATCCAGCCTGCAGCAAGGCTGAGGCCAGGTTACCAGGAGGTACACACACACACAGACACACACACAGACACAGAGACAGACAGACAGACACACACACACACCCCACACACACTGTAGTTCTGGGTCCCACTCCAGCTGCCAACACTCTGCTCTGGGCTGCTGGGGCTGGCTGCTGCTCTCTCATGTGGGGTCAGAACAGAGACTGTGCCAGCACTGTAACAATTGTACCTGTACAACATCCCCAAATGTTTTTCCTTGCAATCCCCCACACCCATAGGTATGTAGGTGCAAAGGCTCTCCTAATCTGCAGGGTGCTGGGGGGTGGGGACCGTGATGCTCTGTGGATTTCACCAAGGGTCTAGGGCTGGTTTCTCCTCCAGCAATCACAGGGAGCAGGCCTAGGGCTCTGCTGGCACTGCTGACTGAGGTTACTGGGTGCTTAACCTGTTACTGCCACTCTGATCCTCACTGGGTCTCTGTGTTCATTGTGGTTAGGCTTGATAGCAAATTTATAACCTAACAAATTTCTGGGAGTGAGCACAGAGGATCCCCACACCTATAGGTAAGGTGGGAGGCAGGACTGTAAAGACTGGAGAATGAAGGAGGGGAAGAGTGATCATTTTCTGGCTGAAACTCTGGTTGCAAAGGAGAGGAAGGGGATCTCCTCACCCTCTCTCCATTATAATGCTTAGGCTGTGGGGACATGATTATCACACATTCAGTTCATCCATCCATTAGTAGGTTCAAACACCATGCAGCTCTGTGCCTCTCCACCCAGCTTGCTCAGCACAGCAAACCTGCACTGGTGCAAGTCAGGGACCTGGAGGATTTTTGCTTCCCAGACTGCAGTAATTCTCACGCAGTGAAGTAAGAAATGCATCATCATATAAGTATCCTTCCTGAACCCACCATCATCTCCTTCAGTGCCAAGATCTCCTGCTAAACTCTCCTCTGGAGTTCATGTTTTGTCCTGCTTTCTGGGGCTGTGGGAAACACCTCACATATGGGGACTCTGGGCATGATAAGAACAGTGGGACGAGGAGTAGCCACAAACACACATCTCACAAGGTGTTACATAGGGAAAAATCGGTTGGAGGGTCTGTATGGTCCACATGCACAGGAAGAACCTGGGGAGGAAAAGTACAAACAGCAAGAATGAGGAGAGTTCTTGAGTGAACTGCAAAGATTCAACAACAAACCCTTTTTTTCAGGAGCTGAAGTACAAAGAGGAGGCAGAAACTGCCAGGGATGAGACATCCCTGGGCATGAGAAATCTCTGGGCAACCTGTTCCAGTGTCTCACCATCCTCACACTAAAGAATTTCTTCCTATTATCTGATCTAAATCTACCCATTTTCATCATAAAACCACTGCCCCTTGTCCAGTCACTACAGGCCCTTTTAAAAAGTCTCTCCCCAGCTTTCCTGTAGGCCCCTTCAGGTACTGGGAGGCTGGGTATAAGGAACATTGTTGAATGGTCCTTGGTAGCACCTGTGAGTCAATAGTTTCTGTGAACACACTGAATATCTGGAACACACAGGACACAGGTAATTTTTGTTTAATCCCTGTCTAATCCCTTTGTTTAATTCCATGCTGGGAGTCCAAATGTTCCAGTGGTTTCTGAAGCAATAGCAGTGCCATCCTTTGCTTTTATGCATTCCTATGCACAGCCTGGCACTTAGCATTGCAGCCAGCAGAAGCCTCTCAACAGGTATATTTCCATGTTATATTTAACCCTTTCCACCCAGTCATTTGAAAACAGGATTTCAAAACTCCAAGTGGTTATATTTTTATTGCCTGCTTTGTTGGTTTAGCCACATACTATCCCCATACACCCTGCAAAGCCCCCTGTATCTCAGGACAGCATCAGATCTAAAATCAAAAGAGAACCACTGAGTACATGAGCTGGCAGCCAGGTACATACTTCATGGGTGGGCATCTGATTTTAAGAGATAAAGGCACTCTTGTGGTAACTCAGTATTGTTATGGGAATCTCTGTTTACAAATTAAATATACTAGGAAAATTCGTTAACTCAGTCTTTCTCCTGGGAAAAAAAGGTTCCCCTAGAGTACTCTGAAATACACTGAGAAAAAAAAAGAGATGGGATTTCTTGTCCTCAGTGTCTGAAGAGGTATTATAATACCTTTGTATTATTATATCACTGTCATATTACTCATCCCTGTGACAGACCTAGTAAGTAAAAAATCTCAGTAATGGACCAGTGGCACTTGACACTGTGCAGCCAGTGAGCAGCAGGGTAGTCCATGCTTTAATCTTTGTTGCAGTTCCAGCACACACATTTGCAGGGCTTTGTCTTTATGTTCTGTGTGAGGTGACAGATCACTTCTGAGGAAGTTTACAGTCCTGTTACCCCTCTCATAAACACCTGGAACTCCTTTCCTGGAGTGAGAGAATGAACATGAGAAATAAAATAGTGCAGGACGGAAAATCCCTTAAAAAATTTCCCTAATGTTTCTTCTAGGAGTAATGAAGGAAGACATAAAACATTTTCTTCTTCCCCATTGCTTTCCAAGGCTTGATTCCCCCAGCAGCCTTCAGACATCCCTGACGTGATACCAAGTGTCATGAGCCATTTCACAGGCTCTGAAACAAGTGGATTTAAAACTGCCTATAGATAATATGAGCTGAAATAATTAATTCTAAAGCTGGAAAATCACTGTCCTCAAAGAGCCTGCCAAATGCTTGTGTTAGACAGCATGAACTCACCCAGCAGGCACGGGGCATTTTAAACAAACTTCATGACAGGAGTCAGCCTCAAAACTGCTCTTGGAAAATTCCTTGTTTCCTCTCTGTAAGCAGAAGTGTGGGATTCCAGTCTAGACTAGATAACAAACCACACTGGGAGATATTTCAGCCCTAGAAGCACTCTTGCTCTTATCAGCATTCTCATCCTGAGCCCACCATGTTCCCTTTAGAAAAAAAAAATCTAATACATCCCGGGAGCTGCAAAGTTTGAACTCTGATCCCCATTGAGCAAATTGCCCTTGAAGTTCAGAGCGCTTCCAAGTCAGCTTATTTCCTCTGAAACATTTTAAATGAAGTATTTATTTATGTTTTCCTTGAAAGTAGAAACACTGTATCAGATGTTATCCGTTATTTTTTATTTTTAGTGGGAGGTTTGTTTTTATTTCTACAAGCGTGCCTTTGACCTGTAATAAAATCCTTACTGAAGTAGTAGCTAATTCTGAGTAAGTAATTATTCCAGTAAATCCAAGGAAGGGTGCAACCAGCTACCTCTGTCTGACTTTTCTGTGCCCCTATTCATAAACAAACCCTGTACTTTGAGCAATAAAACACAATTTTCTTGTATAGTGGTTCTGTGGGGTTCATAGCATAGTGCTGCCTACATCCACAATAATTAGAAAGAGAGGTTAATGAATTGCTAAAGTACATGTTTCCAGTGGGTAAAGCAGATAGAAAGGATATTTAAGTGGACTGAACAGTTTATTATATGATATTATAAAAGATACTTCACCCCTTGTCAAGTGCCATTTCAAGACAAACTGATGTAATCCTCTTACCTCAGGAAAGTCTGTTAGTTAAAAAGGGCGCTCTGTCTCCTGAGGCAACTCAGTACCATCCCTCATTTCTTTTGACCTGAATGTTTTCCCCTTTCCTTTTTATTTTTTAATCTTTCACATCTTCTCTTTGGTCTCTCTACCACAAATGCAGCTCAGCCTGCCATGGCTTCAGATCCATGCTTCCTAGTGCTCAAGGCTGTGTTTGAGACTCCCTTGCTTTGTCAGCTTCACCACAGTGAAGTATTTCCAGGGACATTTCCATGGGGAGCAGCTGCCTTGCCTACACAGGTTTCAGAAATTGATTTAGGAATAATCTGTCTCTTACTTCTGTTTCAAATGGTGCTGGCAAGAACAGTGAAGGGACATCACAACACCCATGCCAATTTGACAGCACTTGGAGCAGGCTTTTTTGTACATCTATGAAGGATCTGATGAAAGTCTGTTGGACCTTTCCAACCTTGATGAAGAGGAGGAAAGGACACATTTTGAGGCAGGCCATCTGCTCCCTGGGCTTCACAGGGACCAGCTCCAGCACCACTGCTCTTTAGAGCCACTTGGAGTTTCATGACCATTTCAATAACATACTTCAGCCAAGAAATAATAGCAAAGGTGGTCAGAGTTCTTCTAAATTAGGCATCTGGTTTTGTTTAGGCAGGATGGCTTCTCCTCTTTCTATTTCAGGGGATAAGAGTATCTTTCAAAAGCTTCCCAGTATCAAGCAGGGGGACAGGGGGCAGCCAGGGGGGACAGTAAAGAAAAAACATCACCTCTCATTTTTCTTCTCTCTGGCATGATTTTGAAGTATATTACTAAAAATCAAAACAAAACAAAACAAAAATGGATAGGGGAGTGGAGAAGAAAGGAGAGGAGAGGAGAGGAGAGGAGAGGAGGAGAGAGAGGAGAGAGAGGAGAGGAGAGGGAGAGGAGAGGAAGGAGGAGGAGATGGAGAGGTGAGGAGATGGAGAGTGAGGAGATGGAGAGGTGAGGAGATGGAGAGGTGAGGAGAGGAGGAGGAAGGAGCAGGAGAGGAGAGGAGAGGAGGAGGAGGAGGAGAGGAGAGGACGAGGAGAGGAGAGGAGAGAGAGAGGAAGAGGCGAGGAGAGGAGAGGAAGGAGAGGGAGAGGAGAGGAGGGGAGGGGAGAGGAGGTGAGAGGAGAGGAGGGGAGAGGAGGGGGAGGAGGAGAGGAGAGGAGAGAGAGGGGAGAGGAGGAGGAGAGGAGAGGAGAGGAGAGGAGAGGAGAGGAGAGGTGAGGAGAGGAGAGAGAGGAGAGGAGAGGAGAGAGGAGAGGAGAGGAGAGGAGGGAGAGGAGAGGAGAGGAGAGGAGAGAGAGAGGAGAGGAGAGGAAAGGAAGGGAGGAGAGGAGGGAGGGGAGAGGAGAGGAGAGGAGAGGAGAGGAGGGGAGGGAGAGAGAGAGGAGAGGAGAGGAGAGGAGAGGAGAGGAGAGGAGAGGAGAGGAGAGGAGGAGAGGGAGAGGAGAGGAGAGAGGGAGAGGAGAGCGAGAGAGGAGGGAGAGGAGAGGAGAGGAGAGGAGAGGAGAGGAGAGGAGGGGAGAAGGAGAGGAGAGGAGAGGAGGGGAGAGGAGAGGAGAGGAGAGGAGAGGAGAGGAGAGGAGAGGAGAGGAGAGGAGGGAGAGAGAGGAGAGGAGAGGAGAGGAGAGGAGAGGAGAGGAGAGGAGAGGAGAGGAGAGGAGAGGAGAGAGAGGAGAGGAGAGGAGAGAGAGGAGAGGAGAGGAGAGGAGAGGAGAGAGAGGAGAGGAGAGCGAGAGGAGAGGAGAGGAGAGGAGAGGAGAGGAGAGGAGAGGAGAGGAGAGGAGAGGAGAGGAGAGGAGAGGAGGAGAGGAAGGAGAGGGAGAGGAGAGGAGAGGAGAGAGAGGAGAGGAGAGGAGAGGAGAGGAGAGAGAGGAGAGGAGAGGAGAGGAGAGGAGAGGAGAGGAGAGGGAGAGGAGAGGAGAGGAGAGAGAGGGAGAGGAGGGGAGAGGAGGGGAGAGGAGGGAGAGGAGGGGAGAGGAGGAGAGGAGAGGAGAGGAGAGGAGAGAGGAGAGGAGAGGAGAGGAGAGGAGAGAGAGGAGAGGAGAGGAGAGGAGAGGAGAGAAATTATTGTATCCTCAAATTTGTACAAGTAATCTCTGATTTTACAAGACCAAGACAGTTCTATGATTTCAACATCTTGCTGGAATCTGTGTCTGATTGCATTCGTAGAACATATTCCAAAGTCTCAGTATGCAGCTGCTTTTTTTCTGATTCATCACAAAAGGCCTGTCAAAAAACAAGCTACTCTCTAAGCACCCAATTTTCCTGCTTCTCTAAACCATTGCTTGTCTCTTCAATACCAGATTTGTCTAAATGCATCTCTGACATCTGTAATAAGGTAATAGGCCTAAAAATTACTTAGTGTTGTCTTGCATCTTCCACTTAGTACAGAAATGTTTTAAAACCTAAACTGATGCCTTTATTACACCTCTTTCTTTCTGCTCCTGGTAGCACTTTCAGATATGTACTGGTTTTGGCTGAGATAGAGTTAATTTTCTTCCTAGAAGAGGGTTATAATACTGGTTTTTGGATTTAGGATGAGAATGACGTTGTTATGCACACTGATGCTGATGCCCAGCAATGCTTACACCAAGTTGAGGGCTTTTCAACTTCTGACACTGCCCTGCCAGTGAGGAGGCTGAGGATGCACAAGTGTCCACAGCCTTTGGGGAGGGAGACACAGCTGGGACAGCTGGCCAGAGGAATGTCACAGAGAGCAATAAAACTGTGAGCAACTGGCCAGGGTAGGATGGCAGGTGCTCAGGGACTGGTTGGATACTGGTCAGTGGGTGGTGAGAAATTCCATTGTGCATCACTTGTTTTGTGTCCTGTTTTATACTAAGACTATTTTCCATTCCTTTCCTGTCCTATTAAATGGTCTCTTTCTCAGCCCACAGGTTTTACTTTTTTGTTTTGTTTTGTTTTGTTTTTTCCCCAGTTCTCTTCCCCATCCCACTATGCAGGAGAAGGGTGAGCTTTATGGTGTTTAGCTGCCTGCTAGGTTAAGCCACATGATCCCATCTCCTAATCACTACAACAGGGATAAAGAACATAAAACAAACATAAAAACATTCTGATACTAGGGTTATTTTCTTGAGCTGAAAAAAATCCCTGCCCAAAGTTCAGGTTTGATATCTCTGCCTAATTTGCCATTTGTATTTACTGTATTAATTAAATAACCCATAGAAATTCCTCACAATGCAGTCTGGTAGAAGCTGGTGTCCAGGCTGGATTGCTGGGAGCCCAGATAATGAAAGAGTCCTGCTGGCATGACACGTTCATTAATAGCTTGTGTGCTGATGCTAGGTGAAAAGAACCCCAACAACAATAAAATCACATCCTGACAGGAAAGAAAAGCAGGACAAATCACCAGCATCTGTGTTATTAATGCAGCCCACTGCCCTGAGCAGGCAGGCAAGGTACCATAACCACTGATGCTCTGATGGAGCAGGATCCTCCTGCAGCTGCCCAGTGCTGCTGTGCCTCTCCGAGGCTCTTCCTCCATCACTTCTCTGCACATATCCATACCTCTGGAGACATATTCTTGTCCTTATCAACAGAACCTTCCTAGCAAATGGTGAGGTTCCTAATTCCAATGCTCTTATTGTCTGTCCCACCTTACACTGTACTGCCAGACTGGGTTTTGGGTAAAGGGACGTTAGTCAAAGTCCAAATATTGAAGCTGATTTTACACACATCCTAGAAGATCCAGAACGCAACCCTGATTGTGCTGTCCAGTAAGCATGAAACATTGTCAGCTTACTGAACACATTTCTTAGGATAAAATCAAGTAAAGAAAAAAAAAAAAGTACACCTGTTCACCATTCGCTTACCTTATGCTGTGCTAGTCCTGCTTAAACCTCTTAAGTCACTTACACCCAGTCTTTATTTTCCTTGGGCTTAAAGACTATTAGTTCACTGTTTGCACATCAATGGCAAATGATGGGAAAAAGCTATGAGCACCTGGAATTGCTCCAGGTTATCAAGAATGATTCTGCTGTTGGGTCGGGAGGGTTAGGTCTGGTATCCACAAAACTCAGTTTTCTCCAACCTTTTACCTCTTTTTACCTCTTTCTTTGGGGTGTAAGCAGCTGGTTGTAAGCTGGAAGCCAGGCACAACCTTATTTTGTATATAAGGGGTTTAGTGTTGGAGGTAACCTAGAGTCTCAACCTGCATCTAAGAGCTGTGGGATTTCTGCTCTTCCCTCTCTCACCAAGGCTTTTCACACGAACTCCTACAGCTCTGAGAAGAAATGTGATATCTGAGACAACCCTTAACTAAGGCATTTGCATCTGGATAATTTTTCTAACTAGCATCCTGAATGTTGAACAGTAGGTTGATACTATTTCCAATTAGTGAGTTGGAAATACCTCAAAAAATATAAGATTTCTATGGGACTGAGCCAAAGATCACCAAATGGCCACAGGGCAGCCACTACAGCCAAATGCATTGAGCATTATTTTTCATGCAAAATGAGTAATATATTTTAAATCAGCCACAACAGCTACAAGGACCCAAGTCATTCCTTTGCACAGGAGGAATGAATTATGTTGGGGATCAAAATGTGCTGAAGCTGTCAATGTAACTGACAGATAAGTGCAGGGCCTTGTTAGGTGATGCTGTCCTGGACAGCACAGAAATAGCAAGTTAGGAGGTAATATTGTCTATAGACTTGTAGAGAAATCTTTATTGCTAGGCTGCAGCCTATGTGTCAGGTCACCCACATCTCGATCAAAAGGCTGGTAGAAAGGAGGCATCTCCAGCTGTCACTGATGAAATATTTTGACACATTTATAATTTAGCAGCAATTCAAGCTTTATTAATGGGGTGAGGTGCATCAAAATGTTAGTGCATTTTAGCAGCACTTAATCATTAACCAGTGTAAAGATTAAGCAAGTGATTCAGTGGAAATTATTTTATAATTAAAACAGTGACTTAATTACAGATTCAAAGATGGCAAGATTCACACTGACATACTAAAAGATACCCTAAATCAAAATATATATTTATGCATGTGTGTAATCACAAAATATTACTAACACAGTTGGGCAGACAGATATTCGGATCCAGTGAAATACAGACACCCACTCATGTGAAGAAAAATGTGTATATTCAAACACATATATAGTTAGAGAGGTGGATTGAAGAGGTGAGTCTATAATTAAAATGTCCTTTTTATGGAGTTTAGAGCAAGTACCCACGATGCATACTCATTCATCAGAAGGCAATAACTGAGACTTGAGAACACTGAGCTCACCCTGGTGTTGAACCTCAGGGAGTCTATACCACACCCAAGACCTGAGAGGTGTTCCAACACAGGGCCACAGGCCACTGCAGCCCAGGAGAGTATAAAAGGTCACTCCTAGGATCACTCTTTATAGGGCCCTGGATAATTGATTTCCATAGAATCACAGAATGGTTAAGGTTGGAAGGGATCTTTACAGGTCATCTCATCCAAACTCTGCAAAGAGCAGGGACATCTTCAACTAGACCAGGATGCTCAGAGCCCCATCCAGCCTGATTCTGAACGCTTCCAGGGATGGGGCTTCTACCACCTCTCTGGGCAACCTGCTCCAGCATTTCACTACCCTCAAAGGAAAAAATTTCTTCCTAATATCTACCCTCTTTCAGTTTAGAATCATTACCTCTTGTCCTATCACTACATGCCCTGCTAAAATGTTTGTCCCCAACTTTCTTTTAGGCTCCATTTAAGCATTGAAATTCAATTATAAGATTTCCCCAGAGCCTTCTTTTCTCCAGGCTGAACAAGCCCAACTCTCTCAGTCTTTCTTTCTAGAAGAGGTACTCCAGGACTCTGGTCATTTTTGAGACCATCATCCCCACACATCTTCCTACAGCAGCTTTACCTTTTGTGACATGCCTCTTTTTTTGGATTAGTGTCTCCTTTGGGTGGCAGGATCTCCTTTCACAGAAGTAATATCTGCAACAAAAGTATTAATTGTGGCTCTGCAGTGTTTAGGAGCACATATTAGGCTGTAACTAGGGGCCCTCAGAAAAACAAGGTTATTTTCTTAGCAAGTTTCAGCTAAAAGCTGGACATCACTCATCTGGGTAATTATAATTCCCTCTGGCTTCCAAATGACATAGGGTGAAAGAGAATTACGTGTCCAGTAGTGCTGTGGGAAGCATGGGATGACGTAGCTGGAAGTTGCTTTCTGCTTTATGTTGCTCTGGTTGTACCACAACATACATCACCTACTTCTGTCTTAAACCTTGGAGTTTCATCGCTTCTCCTGCTTGGCACATTCAGCAGTTTCCCTGGAATTTTCCACTCGTTTTCTCCTCAAGTATGAGTCAGTAGGTGCTGGAAACAGCCAGAGGCTTTCACCACTGGAAACCCCAAGGTACTTCTAGCCCTCTAAGCCCATACTTGGACCCAAACATTCCATGAAGCAATCATTATGAAAGTGATGCCAGTGAGAACCGTTCTCATAAAACTGAAACCCCCACATAGCAGCTTTTCATTAAGGAATAAACAGCAGCAATGAGTCATTACATTTGGTGCTGTGGGAATTTTAGGAAAGGATGTTTTCTGTAACTCAGGGAAATAACACACAAACTTTGACATGACCTTTATTTTTTCTTTTATTGTTAGCAGATGTCATTGCAGTCAGGGAAAGCAGGATACCATATGGCCACTGTTTTAAGAGTGTCATTTAATGAGGTCCATGCCTTTATTACCCTATACTTAAAGCCTCCAGGAACATTAATCAACTCCAAAGTAGACTTCCAACATTTCAGATGTTTGCAGGCTTGGACAGTAGGGCTGAGAGCATATTCCAGACAGGCACACACACAAAGAACACTGACACAGGCTGCAGCACAGACTGCCAGCCACACAGCCCCACCACGAACACCAAGAGCACCCACATACAGTCACCAGTCTTTCAGTCCCATCTCTCTCCTCCAGCAGGTTAGGACTGAAGTAGTGAAAACACACAAGACTTCTCTCTGCAGGATCACAAGCACACCCATATTCACAGATCACTCAGATGTCAGCCCAGCCCCTGAGTCCACCCAACACCCATGCCTGAACCTGGACCTCCTGCCACATTCTTGCTGAGAGCCAGAGCCCCAGGACCTGGGACCCCTGGCCCCTCTCCTGACCTTGCAGCACCCACACACAGCATGATGAGATTGCAAAGAAAGAACAGGATTTAGTTCAGGAAAGGATCTAGTGAAACAGTAGGATGGATATGATGGTCAGATCATATGGCTCAGTGGCTCAGTCTGACAAGCACACTGTCTGGCAGTGGCTTACACCCAAATGACCCTTTTTATCCCTTCTGCTTTCCATTTCTTCGTGCTTGTTCCTCACCCATCTGCCTTGATCCTTCCCCTTCCCCTAAACTTCCTGTAATAAATTTACAACGATCCCACAAGCTTCCTTCTAATATCCTATAATAAGCTTTTCTCAGGCCCAGAGGGCCTCCTCAAATACCCAACAACACTCACAACAGTCATGTTTTCACTCTTTATCAGTGACAAAGCTGGGACTGGTGTCTTCAAGGCTGTGCCTGAGTAGTTCCTTTACTGGTTCATCAACCAATGACCAAAGAGTTGTTAATATTTGTTAATGTTTGTCTGTCCTTTCATTTAACTTATCGTTTTCCCTGGTGTGGGGGTATTTGGGGTGTGGGTCTTTTTCCCATATTGAAAAGCCTTTATGAAATAACCTGATGAGCCAGGTGCTCTTTTTGTCCATTTACTTTCATGTGCTGGAAGTATCTTACCCACATTGCTGACTGTAGAGGAAGCCTGAAAAGTTTTCTAACTGAGACAAGACAAAAATAGGCAGCTTGTTGTAGCTCAAATAAGGTTAAAGGAATCCCATCTGGTAGGTGTTGGAGCAAGATTCTTGATACAGGGTAGCATCTCACATGTCCATCACTAAAGACACTAAAGAGCCTATAGCACATTTCACAAGACCTCAAGTGCCATCTTTGGTACAAAATTGAAAAGCTAAAGAATTAGAAGAATCCCAGTACAAGAAACCTCTAGTCCTCCTCTTGCAAGGGCAGGGACCCACCATTTTCTGAGGGGCATACCCAGTATTAGCTCAGCTGAGCCTTCATCTCATGGAGAGTTGCAGTCAGCCTGAACAGCAGTGATCACTGCTGGTGCACACTCCTGGATCAGGCTCCAACAGCTGTCTCTGCCTTACCAAAGGAGAGACCATAGTGTCTAAGTGTGAAACTTTTGGTTTTGGTGGTTGACAGCAGTTTTGACAGCCAGTACTTACTTATTCTCAAATCACAAAGAATTGAAC
Source organism: Calypte anna (assembly GCF_003957555.1). NCBI lineage: Eukaryota > Metazoa > Chordata > Aves > Apodiformes > Trochilidae > Calypte > Calypte anna. The sequence goes on along the minus strand of NC_044244.1, from coordinate 182,436,287 downwards.
ACACACAACAATCATGTGGAATATAAATACCCATCATTACAGGAAAACTTATCCTTTTGCACTTCAGTTTCCCATCTGTAAATTATAGGCTAATAGTTCTTCCTTAGCCAGAGATGATGATATAACTGGGGCAGAAACTGCTTGTGTTCTGTATGTTCAAAGTAATTCTTGTCTGATCATGTTGGAGGCTCAGGGAGTAATAAAATAATGTATTTTTTTCTCTGTTCTTAGAAATCACTTTTGTTTTATCAGAAGGATGAAACAGGGAGATGTCCCAATGAAGCTAGGTGAAAATTTAGCAGTTTTCATCATTTCTGTGTAAAATCCACCACCAGACTTACACGCACCCTACCTTTTCATTTCTTTTCTCTTCCATGTCTTTCTCTGACATAAGAGCACAAGCCAGATATTTCCCTGAGCCTGTGAGCAAAGAGTAGGTAAAAGTAATATCTAAAACACTTCAGTCAACATCCTTTATTCTCATTTATCATCTCTGGTATGTGATCATCTTGGTTTTATATGAACAGCAGCAGAACTACAGTCCAGTAGCATCATGTGGTGCTACAGCATAGTGTCTCATCCCATCGTGAGCAAAATGGTCTTTTGAGATCCTTCGTTGTGACTGAGGATTTGGACACAAAGTCAAAACAATTTCCTTTCTGCCAAAATTACCTCCTTGTTGACCTTTACATTTTCAGGGCTTTACAAATCACATATCCTAAACCTAGCAAACACATGACATTTAGCAGCATCACAGGAAACATCTGGATTCTAGTGCTACATGAGACCAAATGGTGCAATGTACCAACATTTTCAGGGTTTCATTGTTCTCATGCTTATGTAAGTTATCACACAAGAGTTACAGAATCATTACCTTCCACATATATCATATATATTGCTTTCTCTGTGGACCACTCAAAGCTAAAAAAAACAGACTTGAGAAACCATATTGTTTTGGTTTAGCCATATGTATCACCCTTAGATGTTTACTTGCTTCCTTTCCAGCTCCAAGGCATGCATTAGAAGACTGTAAGTCTCTGGGTTCTCTTCAGCATGTTTTTTTGAAATATTTTTTTCTTCTGCAGGTCCTCTGGGATGCTGCCCAATGCCTTTGACTTCTGAAATATAACCACTAATTTATGTGAAAGCTTAGCCTCAAAATTTAGGGACTAGTCTGAGTTAAAGTCTACTGCCTTCAGAGAGAGCCCTTGGTTATCCCCACAGTCCTCATCTCTCATTAGAACATCAAACTATTCTAACAAGCTTTAAGAAAAGATACCAGACTTTCCCATCTCCAATAAGAAACAATTTGACTAATATCATAATTCAAGGAAATTCAATATTATTCTGATGGCTGCTGCATAACTTGCCACAGAAAAGTTTCATAGAATGTAACTCCTGTAGAAGGCTAAGAAATCATGACAATAGTTTTCTACATAGAAATACAAACTGCAGTGCAGCCTTCCTTGGTTGGAGTTTCTGCAATGATATCTCACATGTCTACATGTGAAGCAGGCGCCTGAGCTCCTCATCATACACCTTCCCTGCACTGGTGCTAAATCATCCCCTAAATTTAAGGTCAGATTTATATCCTACTCCTCGCACGTCACCACCAAAAGTAAAAAGCTCTTTGTTATATTTCTTAGCGAAGGAAATTCTGAAGGTTGTAGAATAAATGAAGGCTGCAGGATACTTGCCAGAAATGACAATGCTGCCTTTGATGGCTTCTCAGAGGAGGAACTGGAAGCTGCTCAGTGTAAAATCCAGACTCCAATGAGTTTTATGAGGTCTTGATTGAATCTATAATCCACAACTGCAAATCACGTTCTCTTCCAGAGGATGCTGATGGATATTTGAAAGGACTGACACACACAAAGTTTCAAGCAGTTCTGTCATTTATTTGGGACCAAATGTAGACAATGCTGATGTGTTCAAGCCCTCACTACTTACCACTGATGCCTGCCTTGGAAAGAATAATTAAAATGTTTCAGTACCAAGGCAATTATCTCCTCTCAAATGTTTTATTCCAGCAGAAGGAAATTCTGGGGTTTTGGTTTTGGTTTTTCAGCAGTGGCAGAGCCCTGTGGAAGGGAAAAGATTCATACAAATGGCAATGTGTTGCATCTGCTCGAGGACTGGAACTGAAAAAATGGCCTCGTCGCCACAAGAGGGTGCAAAATTACCCAGTACAAAGAGCCTGGTTCATGCATTTCAAAACAACAATTTTGCTACACAAATCACCAAGAAGATAATGAAAATTATACTCTTTTTCTTGGGTGGTAAAATTCAGTCTGAAAGAACATATCAGCAGCTTAATTTTATTTGGATTTATTGACAGACCTCTTTGGCCCGAGGGAAAGGTAACTTCTTAAGGAAGTCTGAGGATTCCCATTCAGATAACTTTAAAAAAATAAACTTTTTGAAAATGTAATTTCTTTTTATTACTATTATTTATTAAAAAAGGAGTCCTTGAAACAAGCAACAGAACTATGGGCCATGGGTCTAGGCAATTCTACATGCACTGTATCATCATACTATACTTGAAACTCTGTAGATATTCAGAAGTCATAGTAATTTCACATCTTCCCTAAATACTCCAAATCATCCAGATAGCTTCTTGATGATTTCTAGAGACTGGCAAGCATGCAAGTTATCTAACACTTCCTACCTCTCCTTAATTCCAACTCCACTATTATCTCCTTTGAAGATTTATTGTATTTAGTGTCTGGTAAAAATATTCTTTTTTACAAAGAAGCCAAAACTATTTCAGCTCTCTTATCTGCTGTTCTTCCTAACTCAACAATGATGCCATGCTTTCATTGCCTTCCTCCTAGTGTAGGTATAGAAGCTTCTCTCCTGGCCTTTCACAACCCTGCAGGTCACTAGATTCACGTCACATCTTAGCCCTTTGGGTTTATCCTACAAATTCCTGTTATGTTATTACAGAGATCTCTAATAATTTTCCTTTCCATAATTTAGAAGTGGATTATCATCCTTCCCCGTAAATGTTGCCCTGGGCTGATCACATCTGAGCTCAGTGCTGAGTGGTGACTCCCACAAGCTCCCATCTTTCTATGGCTCATTCCTCACTAGCAAAATTGAAGTTAAAAGTATCATTTTTCCTGTTCTCTGAAGGTTGTTTTGGTTTGATTTTTTTCGACTAGAGCTTGAATTCTGTATGACATGGATGCCTGGTGATGTGACCAGTCAATAGCCAGCACAACAGCCCATTTGTTCTGCAGTGTGCTGATAGCAATACAATGGCCATAAATTCTAAATCATATTGTATTTGCTGTATTTGAGAAACCGTTTCAAAATGCCAATGCTAATACTATTTCTTCCCCATTACAATGAGTAGGAAAACATATCAGAGACCTCTGACAGTACTTTCTGTTAACAATTCTCATTCTTCACTAAGTGCTCCAGATCCCCGACTTGTCTAAGCAACCAAATATTCCAATGTTCAAGCACAATGAATATTTACTAACTCTAAACTTCAAGACCAGCTTGTTCAAATCTAGAGGATTCTTTTCCATCTCCAAACTCTGTCTACATATCTCTGTTTTCCTTATTTTAAACACTAACCCATAAGGAAGTGATTCTTCCTTAGGATAGACCCCTTCTTTATGACTACTTGTCACACTGTACACATGGCTGCTAGAGAGAAACAATCAATTTCTAACCAATGCAAGCAATAAACTGGAAGTAGGTCTTCAAATATAGGGAGACCAGGGATCTGCAACCTAGCATAGCATTAAGAAGGATTTTGCTCTGGAGCATGACTGCACATTACATCACCACAAAAGAGCTCTCCTGAGCTTCCAAGGGCCAAAGAGAGAATAAATCCCATCAGTGACTATGAATCAATGGGAGAGTCAGACCTTGATATCTCCAAAAAAATAAAACTCTGAATTAATTAATTTCTTTAATCAAAGAATTGAAAGGAACAGAAATTTTCTGGCAGGCATGCTGTCAAACTGACAAAGTGACTCAGCAAGCAAAATAATTGGTCTGGCATATGATTATATTTGGGGATTCAGGTTGGGGTTTAGACATGCTGTTAAAGACTAAACTGAAATAGCAGATTTAACACAAAGTTGTCAGGCCTGTGGATTTAAAAGGTCCTGCTGTCTATCATTAAACAAGCAGAAAGTCAGTGCAAAAAATAATTGGCAGCTGTGTCACCACACTAGGGCTTTGTTAGTAAATACACTTAATAAGCTGATCCAGATGTGGAGCACGTTCCCTGAGAAAGCAAGAGTGATCAGGCTTAGTTTATTCCCCAAGAGCTCTCCTCTCTCAGAAGGCTCAATAACCCACCAAATAAACAAGTCCTTACCCCAAGACCCCCCCCCCCCATTAGTAAAGAGACCAGCACAGACCTCCGAGGACTTCCCAGGGTCTGGCAGTGCCAGTTCACTTAATGAAGAGGAATTTACATAGAGAGATGCTAAGCACAACACCACAAGGGAAAGTGTTCTTGCAGGCACCCTCAAATTACCAAACTTACTGTAGGCAACATCTTCCAGTAAGAAGATCCATAATTTTCCATAATGAGAACTACATAGCCAGAAATCTTCCATGAGTCTTAAACACATTAACCAGGAATTGTACAATGGCAGTGTTACTCAGGTAAGATCTATTGACTAGTTTAAGGAAAAGAAACAGCACCATTTTATTACCTTAAATAATGCAGCCAATATCTGCAAACAACTGGTAGGGACAGAACTGAGGAATCACCTGAATAGAAAAGCAAAGGAAATCATATGAGAAGGGGAGAAACTAAGATTCCTTTTCACAAAAGCATTTATTAAGAAAAAGTTTTGTTGTTACTAGCAAAATACGTGTTAATGTAACAGCCTTCCATGCAGAGGGTCTGAAGTTTTCCATTTAAAGGGAATTCATTGCTCAATGTGTAAGGTTGTTGATATTTGTTTTAACCTAAAGTAATCATACTGAATTTGGCCTCCTTTGACATAAAACTGATTTCTGAATTACATCTTTGCTTTCCCATGAAATACCAGTGCCAGGCTACAGGAAGAGATGGGACATTCTGTGTTTGTAAGTGATATTGGAAATCCTTAAAGACGCTTTTTTGCCTCCACATTCATGGGTAGCTGTTGCCTGGCACACCTCACAAACTAGTCCCATCCTTCTAGTTAAGAAGAAATACTTATCCTCATCTTCATTTTCACATTTCTGATACCTTAAAAATAAGTATTATTGTTTAAATCACAGTGTTTCACACAAACCAATTAGGCTAAACAAGTTCAAAGAGGGGTTGGAGAAGTGAGCAGCTTCACTGCACAGCAAACTCAGTTCCCTGAGCAAGTTTAGGGAGACCTAATAGTGACCTTCCAGTACCTGAAGGGGGCCTACAGGAAGGCTGGAGAGGGACTTCTTGCAGTGATGGGATGAGGGGCAATGGTTTTAAATTAAAGAGCAGATTTAGATCTAGGATGGGTGTTAGGAACAAGTTCTTTTTACCATGAGGGTAGTGGAACAATGGAACAGATTGACCAGAGAGACAGCTGAGGCCTCATCCCTGGAGATATTCAAGGTGAGGCTCAACAAGGCTCTGAACAACCTGATCTAGTTGAGGATGTCCCTGCTTAGTGCCAAGGGGTTGGTCTAGGTGACCTCTCGAGGTCCCTCCCAGCACAAAGCATTCTGTGATTCTATGATTTCCATGATTCTCATGAATGCCATGCACCTCTTTATTGTCAAGAGCAAGAAAACAGTGAATTGGAATCCTCACAGCCAGCTTGTTTGCCCTCTCTTAACATCACTAAAAGACAATCCAGCTTTTCTAGCACTGCTGGTTTATTAGCCATTAACCTTTTTTAAGTTAATTATTTAATACACCAGAATCATATTACTGTTCTCATCTACCTGTACTGCTTTTGTATAAAAATGTATGACGGAACACAACTGCACCACTTAACCACAAGACTGAACTTGTTTTTCATTAGTGGAGAGGAAGACAACAAAATTATCACAGGCAGCAGTTTCCACCAAGATGGAAGTTTTGCACAGAAGCTAAAAATAAAACACTCTGCAGTCATAAATCATTTAAAACTGCTCCTGGACAAGGAGCATTTCAAGGACAATGTGATCAGCTGAGATGAATGGAATCTCAGGTACACAGGGAGCTGGGATATGAGAGGACCTCTGGGCACTCTGAGCAGTCAAAGCCCAAGCACTGAGTTGGGGCAGGGGATGCACTGGGACTCCCTTTTTACAAGGAATCACATAGAAAAGCAAGGGATAATGGGTACAAGTTACTCCCAGGGAGATGCCAACTGGACACAAAAGGAAAATATTTCATAATGAGATCAGTCATTGTAATAATTTCCCCAGGGAAGTGATGGATTCCCCAGCTCTGGACACACTTGAGATTCAGCTGGACAGGGTGCTAGGCCATCTCTTGCAGACCATGCTCTTGTCAAGGGAAGTTGAACCAGATGAACCTGAGGTCCCTTCCAGCCTGGTATTTTATGACTCAAGTTGGAGATGTCATCATCAGTTGTCTTCTTCCACCTCAGTTCTTGGACCTACTGAGCTGGGATGATACATACAAGGAGTTGTTCAACCAAGGCAGAACTGGAAGAGCTGGAAGAGTTATAAAGCTTTCCAGCAACTCCAAAGCACATGTCTGGGGCTGGCTGTAAAAAAGCATCTAGAGATATAATAGATCATTTCATATCCCCGAATGAAGCCTTGTAAACCTGTAACAGCAGCAATGGAAAAGCTTTATAGTGATAACTATGTATTTATGCCACATTAAATACATCAGCTCTGTGAGCTTTTCATATCTTGCCTTATAAATGCTGCACCAAGCCATTTTCACATAAAATATCAGATGAAACAATCTTAAAAATACAGAAGAAAGAGCTGGATGAGACTGAAAAGGCATCTCATACTGTCTCAAGAACAGACAAAGCCTCTCTATCTCTTATTCCAGGTCAGTGGGTGACCGGTGGTTGTGCACCAATGACCAGAAATCACAAACCAGAAAATATTGAAGAAAAACATTGCTCTCAGACACTGGTCCATGAGGAATACCTTCATTTACTTTATGAATAAAGTAAATTTTTTTTAAAGTAAATTTACTTTACTTCATATTACTTTATGAATACTTCATTTACTTTACTTCATTTACTCATACCTTTACTCTAAAAGGTTAATTATATTTGTGTTTTCTGCTAAATTCTTGGATTTTACTACATGTATGCTCTAAGACACTTGCTTTACAAAAGCTAAAAAATGAAAAAGAATTGATGGCTTTTCAATTCTAAGACAGAAATTAAAGAAGGTTCATCAGAGCCATTTCAGACCACCAGCTGCCCTCAGACCATAAGTCCAGAGGCACATGGATGTTGGGCATTATGGAATGAATTTTCACACCTACCCACTTCTGAAGAACTCAATCTGTTTTTTCTCCAATGTAACCACCACACGCATTTTGTGTTGCATGACATTCTGGGTTCTCTGGGTACAGTGCTTATGTCATCCCTAGGAGGCAGGACACCAGGGAGGGTGAAGATGCCTCTAGTTAAAAATGTTCTGCAATTATGCAGTCATTTTAAAACATAGTTCTAATACTCCAAAGTTGCTTTATCATAAGCCTCAAAATAAACAGAGACAGCACAGCAGTTGTGAAAGACTGATTATCAACAGACTGAGAGAGTTGGGGTTATTCAGTCTGGAGAGGAGAAGGCTCCAAGGAGATCTTATTGTAGCCTTCCAGTATCTGAAGAAAGCTGGGGAGGGACTTTTAGGATGTCAGGTAGTGATAGGACTAGGGGGAATGGATACAAACTAGAGGAGGAGAGATTTAGATTAGATGCTAGGAAGAAGTTCTTCACATGAGGGTGGTGAGACACTGGCATAGGTTGCCCAGAGAGGTGGTGGAAGCCCCATCCCTGGAAGTTTTAAGACCAGGCTGGACAGGGCTCTGAGCAACCTGATCTAGTGGGAGGTGTCCCTGCCCATGGCAGAGGGGTTTGAATGAGATGATCTTAAAGGTCCCTTCCAACCCTGAATATTTCATGATTCTATGATCAAGCAGGACACATTTAAAACAATAAATTCATCAACTCCTGCAACAAGAGGTGACTCTTTTCCAAAGATGTCCCTGGCACAATCCTGGGATTGTATTATTATCTTTAAAATCTGGGACCTTAAGTGTTCCTTTAGAACCAAATTCCAATTGCTCTTAATTTGGGTGTAAACTTTACACTTGCTTCCCTGGGAAGGGTGTAGCAGAATGGCTTTCTTGCATTTATCCTTCCTTCTCACTTCAAATGAAATTTCAAAAAGCAATATCTAGAAAAATAGTGATACCACAGAGCTACATCATTATGCACATGAGAATTATGATATTAGGAAATCTGGATTTCTGAAGTCTGTTCCTTCATGCTGGATTAGGTTGCCTTGATTTGTCAGGGCTAAAATGGCACTTTCAGCTGAGTAATTAGGGATCTTGTTTCCAAAACAGCTACACTTTAGGTTAGACCACAGCAACTTCTGTCTCCACTCATTTTCATCCAGTAATCCAGCTGGAATTAGAAAGAGAAAACATGCTTTAATGCTAAAAATTCAGATGCAGAAGACAGGAAATGCTGAAGAAATTTCAGCCAAAGACTTGAAAGGTCCCTTAAGGGACCCATCAAAATGATGCTTCTTTCATAGAATGCAAGAGATTTTTGATGCCTTGCCATGAGACTTACTATTTATTCTAACATATTATTTTCCAGTCAGAACTTGTATAAAATTTCAAACAAGGTGGCTGAACTCAATATGAAAATTCCACTAAATCATATCTGATTAGGACTCTGGGAGTAACTGATTCTTTAGATTAATGAACAAACTGGGGGGTGGGGAGGAGGAAATCAGCCCAAATAGACCTATGAATACTAACTATCTGGAAAAACAACAGTAACCAGCAGAAAGCCTTGGTTTCCATTTTAGCTGAGTTTACCTCAGCTTACATTACCTTCTTTTTACCTCAGTTTACATGAATGGATGAGCAGGCAATTACCTTAACATCAGCCAACCACTGATTATGGACAAGGATAATGATACCGTGGCAGCTTTTGCACTTCATTTTGTAGCTAATGGTGTGGTACAAATTCACAGTGTTTTCCTTCAATTTCAGCAAAAATAACAACCTCAAAATATGAGTCCTTAATATGAAGACAACAGTCCATGCATCAGGCAGCTTTCTACAGCATCCAGGTGGGCCTGGGGAATACTGGGATGAATAGTACAGCCTGAGAAAAAGTGTACAAGAAAGTCAGTATCTCATGGGGGTCTGTTCAGCTCATTTTCCCCAAGACAGACACTGGGTGGGAATTTTTATGGTATCGAGACCCTGAGGCAGGAGACTTGCTTGACTATAGCATCCATCCTAGTTCTTTCTAGAAAATTTAGTGTCAAACATAATGGAATAAAAGCTCTGGAGCCTGAGTTCCTGCTCAGACCTCACCCAGAGCTTGACCAAACAGTAGGAACAGTGCTCTGCTCCTTCCCTGAAAACACTGAAAGACCTGGAATGCAGCTGAGAGGATGCAAATCTTTCAGCACAGCAACCAAATACAAAGGAGGGGAGTACTCTGAGTTGGAAAAAGCTGACTTGATATCAGGGAAACATTGCATTGTGTGCCAGGCACTGACCAGAGAGCAGCAGCATAAATTAAATGCCTGCGAGGTCAAGACATGGCTCTGTTCTAAGAGCTGTTAAATCACCCACATAAATTCACCTGATGAAAGAAGTCCCTTTTCTCCCCAGTTATAGCAAAGAGTACGTAGGAGCACATTTACAGTAATGTACAAAATCCAGCTTCAGATCTCTGTTCTCTCTAAAGACACCTGAATTTACATTTTCCACCTCTAAGTGCCAAAATAATTTAGGTATTGGTTATTATTCCAGATGAAGGGCTTCTATTTAAAATATTTCAATATTTATAAGTGTAAGGACTGAAGCTTGAGCATACCATACTTTCTACATCAGTGCCCTAACAAGCTGTGTTCACTCTCACAGCCTCATCAATATTTAGAGATACTTACCAAGAGGAACAGCTTAACCTGGTGTCAAGGAGCAGACCTCAGGGCGTGACACCTGGAGAAGTGCATCTCTGGTCTGTGACCAATTACAAGAAGATGCCATTCTCATTGTATGTGGCAACCACAGTCTCCCATTCTGAAAACTTCTACTAGGGTAAGACACATTTTCCTGTGTGCTTGAGATTGTTACTCTTACTCCATATGTCAGAGTCCTTTCTCATCCAAAAAGTATCAGCTGTCTTTGCTGAAATCAGAATAAGAAAGCATGCACAGACCATGAGTCACAAAGACTTTCCTTTGTACAAGTTAGATACCCTTTGTGGAACACGATGCTCCCCTTGAGGAACACTAATTTTGAGAGAAGTGACATTATTTAGAAAAATGCATCTCCAGCAGAGCACTGGATAAAGACTTTTCTGTGGCCTTAAAAGACTGCTCTGCCACTGCTCAGCTGTCCTCCAAGGGGGCAGCTGAGACCAGAGGGAACATACATATTCTGAGAAAACAATGTTCACTCATGCTTTACAGTACCAAAGATGGCACTTCACCTGAGTTTGCTTCAGCATTGACACAGTCTAAGTAACTACTAGAAGCTACTATTTCATGTCCTCTTTGCTCTGTAATCTCCCCTATAGTCAAAGGAAGACCAAAACCTAGTACAGAACAGAACTGGCCTTTTTATCCATGGATTGCAGGTGAAAAATGGTACAAATCACACAGCAGACTGCTGAAGAGGGTAAAGTTTGCCCTTCTGAAGTCCAGGGTATTGGTTTTGTTACCCCCTCTTCTGGTATCTCAAATAATGTAGAACTCCATCAAACTCATGGTCACTGTGCCTGAGACAGCCTCCAACCTTCCTTCACATCCACTACCAGCCCTTCTCTGTTCACCTTGCCTGCTCTCACCAGCTGTTAGGAAGTTCCTTTCAAGGAACCTTCTATCCTACCTGCTCTCTGCTGTATTGTATTTCCAGGAGATGTCTGGGAGGTTGAAGTCCCCAGCCAGAAGAAGGGCTGGCAATAGTGAGACTTCAGCCAGCTGCTTGTAGAAGATTTCATCTGCCTCCTTGTCCTAGTGTGTGTGTGTGGTGTCTATTTAATGATCCATTTATTAACTGAGGAGTTCACAACAGGCAAGAGCTGTACAGGGTAATGGTTAAGCAAAAGAGCAGGAAGGAGGCTGGGACAGTTGCAGGATAGTTTACCTTCTGCTATGCTAAGTGCCACTTACCACTCAAAACCTTCCCCCTGTAGCACTGCAGTCTTTTGTTTGTGAGTTTGCACCCTTTCCCTTACCCCTCTGGGAAAATGCCCTGGCAATGTTTTCACCTGTGTCCTTCTGTACCTATCCTGTTCTCCCAGCTCTGCACCTGTGAAGCCCAAGCCTGCTGTGTCAGGTTTCCCAGAAACAGGAATTGAGATTGCTGGCAGAATCTCTTTTCCCCACTTCACTTTTTCCTACCCCCATTTTGTAATTTTTACACAAGTGAAAAAACAAAACCTGGTGAATAACATGGCTGACAGTACAAATATATAAATAGTGGACAGGCATTTCCCAGTGCCATCCATGCACAAGGCTGAACAATCAATTAATATGCAACTCTCACCTCTGATCAGCATGTGCTCTGATCACTGCTAACAGCACCACAAGCAGGAACAATCAGCAGGGACTTTCCTGATGAAAACTGTACTGTTATTATCATAAAAGCAATACGGCAGAGCACCTGCTGAGAGGATGCCCAGGGAGAACATCCATCTGGGGAGATCCCTGAGATTTTCTTCTTTTCTGGCAGCTGGAGAGTGTTTTTCCTTGGTCCTCTCTTGTACTTTTTTGTTTTTATTGTCATCATAAGTAACTGTTAACATTAAAGCTGCCATTTGCCATCAGCTATGGATTGCCTCATTATCCTTTGTGCAATAGGTCATCTTGAAAACATGAATTCACATTGAAAGAGAGAACAGGAAATGGGATTAATTCTTGTGCAGGGGGGCAGCAGGAGGTTCATCAATCACATCGCATCACACTGGAACATTTATATTACTGCAATGACCTCAACTTAAAGAAGACAAGGACTCAAAAATCAGAAAGTAATTTTTTGTAGTTTCTTTCTGCAATGATGTACTAAAGTATGTTCTTAAAATTTACATCATTTTCTACAAAAGTCACCTGTCACCAGGTTAATTAAGTACTGGTTCTATCACAAATAAAACATTAAAAGAAATAGTTGCCCCAAAGATTACAAAAATCCCCCCAAAACAAAAGCTCTATTTTGAAGAATTACAGTAGCCACATGGATGGTATTCTTTTGGCTCAGTTAAAAAATCAAAAACTAAAAACTGTACACTTGTGGTTTGCCTTGCTTGCACATTAATGTGATCCAGTGTCTAAACCAGAAACAGGTAAATGGACATTAAATAATATCCTTGGTTTTAAAATTTATTAGCAATACATAACACTGGTGTTCTTAACATATGAAATAACCTTTAATAAAACGTATGGCATATGTAGTCCTTGACTTCAGTGATGTGCTCATTCTTTCTTTTTGGTAAAGTCATATGGTTTCCACCACTGGGCAAACTCCAACACCTTCTTCCTCTGTTCCTCAAAATTCTGTCTGATCCCTTTTTTCCAGAGCCGTGGTTCCAAGTCCAGCATGCCACCTATTATTTCCTTTGCAAGTAGAACAAAGATAGATCAATGATAAAACCAAAGTTACCATATTTATTGCAAAATGACTATCCCTGTGGATGCCATCCAGAAAGACCCTGACAGGCTTGAGAAGTGGACTCATGCGAACTGCATAAGGTTCAACAAGGCTAAGTGCAAGGTTCTGCACCTGGGTTGAGGCAATCAAAGAATCACAAAATCAGCAAGGCTGGGAAGGACCTCTGAGATCATCAAGTCCAACCCTTAATCCACAACCACTGTGGTTACCAGACCACGGCACTGAGTGCCACATTCAGGCTCTTCTTGAAAACCTCCAGGGACAGAGAATCCACCACCTCCCTGGGCAGCCCATTCCAATGCCTGATCACCCTCTCTGTAAAGAATTTTTTCCTAATATCCAACCTAAACCTCCCCTGACAGAGCTTAAGTCCATGCCCTCTTCTTTTACTGACAGCTGCCTGGGAGAAGAGACCAACCCCTCCCTGGCTACACCCTCCTTTCAGGGAGTTGTAGAGAGTGATGAGGTCTCCCCTGAGCCTCCTCTTCTCCAGACTGAACACCCCCAGCTCCCTCAGCCCTTCCTCACAGCACTTGTGCTGGATCCCTTCACAGCCTCCTTGCTCTTCTCTGGACCTGCTCCAGCACCTCAATCTCCTTCCTGAACTGAGAGGCCCAGAACTGGACACAGGACTCAAGCTGTGGCCTCACCAGCGCTGAGTACAGGGGCAGAATCCCTTCCCTGGACCTGTTGGCCACGCTGTTCCTGATCCAGGCCAGGATGCCATTGGCCTTCTTGGCCACCTGGGCACACTGCTGGCTCATGTTCAGCTTCCTGTTGACCCAAACTCCCAGGTCCCTTTCTGCCTGGCTGCTCTCAGCCACTCTGTGCCCAGCCTGGAGCTCCCCATGGGGTTGTTGTGGCCAAAGCGCAGGACCCAGCCTTGTTGAATCCCATGCATGAATACAGGTTTGGAGGAGAAAGGATTGTGGACACCCCTGAGGAGAAGGACTTGGGTGTCCTGGTGGCATGAGCCATTAATGTGTGCTTGAAGTTCAGAAAGCCAACGATGTTCTGGGCTGCATCAAAAGCAGCACAGACTGTGGGAAAACAGTCTGCGGAGGCTTAAGGATTCCATGTGCACATCAATATGATTGTATGAAATTGTTTATTAACAACTTGCACTCACTTTATATAGAGAAGTCTTGCTTACACCATCTTATCATGCAGGTGGCTTTGTATTCCAACCACACATACCATTCTCACGGAAAGATTCTTCTCACATAATTATTTTCCTCTTCTGTTGCCAATTAAGTTATCTCTTTCCCAGTAGCTCATTCTCAGAAAGCCTCTAACTAGGCCTCAATAACCATTAGCCCAATGTGGCCTAAATTGAAGTAAGTCAGGATTGCTCACAACCTGTATATTTCTGAACTGTTTCCCCAACAACAGACAGACAGTTGAGGGAGATGATTCTCCCCCTCTATTCTGCTCCTGTAGGGCCCCACCTGTGTCCAGTTCTGGAGTCCCCAGTATAAGGACACAGAACTCCTGGAACATGTCCAGAGGAGAGACACTAAAATGATCAGAGGGCTGGAGCACCTCCCCTGTGAAGACAGGCAAAAGGAGTTGAGATGTTCAGCCTGGAGAAAAGGAGGCTCCGTGGTGACCTTATAGCAACCTCCCCTTAACTGAAAGGGGCCTACAAGAAAGCTGGGGTAGGGCTTTTTACATGGGTGTGTAGTGAGAGGACAAGGGGAAATAGTTTAAAACTTGAAGAGGGGAGATTTAGGTTAGACATGAGGAAGAAATTCTTTAGTTTGAGGGTGGTGAGACACTGGCACAGGTTGCCCAAGGAAGTTGTGGCTGCCCCCTCCCTGGAAGTGTTTAAGGCCAGGTTGGATGGGCACTTGAGCAACCTGGTCTGGAGGGAGGTGTCCCTGCACATGCAGGGAGATTAAAACTAGATGATCTTTAAGGTCCCTTCCAACCCAAACACTCTATGATTCTATGATGATATTACTTAACATTATTTTACCACAATGTAGAAATACATGATTTCAAATTATGAGATCATTTGTCACTGTTTTCTTCCAGTGCTACTCATTAAAACTGGAAATTCTGAAATATATACCAATTAAAAAATTAGAACTGTGGTTTTTAGATAGTTGTGTTCACTTAGCAATGCACTACCTAAATATCCTGACATAGAAAACTATTAATATATCCGCACATTTGTGGCTAGAAAGAGAACATAAGTTTAGAAAAAATAAAGTTGCCCAATTTGCTATTAACTCTTCTTAAAATAAGTTATATTTCTCCCCATCCACTCTTAATGTTTTCACAAATTGACTCTTTCAATAAATGATTGCTGTGACAGGAGTATAGACAGGAAGATTTTATTGCAGCTCTTCCTGTATGTACTATACTCTCCATACTACATGGAGTAATGTAACCACACATGTATTATATTAGGAGTTCTCTGTAAATTCGTGGGTATATGCAACCCTGATTTATAAAACCAGAAGCCAGTGCACCTGAGAACATTATGGTAATGAGACTTTTTTTTTTCTTCCATTTTCTTCCTTCTAAATAGATGCAAGTATTTTTTTCACCTATTAAGACTACATGTCAAAAATCTAGAGTTCCTATTAATTCAAAAGAAACATGGCTATAGAACCACACTTCTAAGTAAGTGAAGAAATCAATAATTCCTTTATTGAATAAACTAAGTTACAATGACTCACCCAGAAAAGATGGCTAATAAATTGGAATAAGGTACATCAAAGTGACTGTTCTGGCACTATGTTTTTTAATTACTTAAAATTTACAAAATAAAGTACAACTGGAAAATTAATATTTTACATAACAATACCTTTCCAAAGTAATGTGGGAACTTGTTTTGATCTTCAATGACATGAGCAAACCCTCCTTGAAGGCCAAAGTCCACAGAAAAGTATGGTAATCCTTTAGGAACCTATACACACAAAATGCATTTTTAGATGTTTATCAGGCTGTAGGCATTTAGTTAATCTATCCACAACTTAATGAATTGAAAAGTGCTTTTACAGTTGATACATTTTAAACCCTCTCTCAAACCAGGTTTGTCTGGTATAAATCTGTGACGGACAAACAGTAAAACAGGCAAGTGGAAAGAACAACACACAATTAGACAAAAAGAATGAAAACTGAGCAGCTGATGGCTGGGTGGAAGACCCTCCAGACGACACTGCCTCAGCCCTGTGTAAGAGATGGAGAGGGACCAGGCAGCAGCAGGCACATTGAGCAAATCCTTTCCTGACTCCATGTCTCCAAATTACATGGGTTGAGGAGAAATCTTAAAACAACCACCAGCAGGTTGCATTTATTAAAGAAAAGATGTGTGGTAACAGGGTATTTACCTAGAGACTGATACTCACAGGGAAGGGAAAACACCTCTATGGAGAATACTCCGACAGAAAATCTCACTACGTGACTGGAAATTATTGTTAACTTGCCAAATTGGATAATTTAACAATTCAGTCAGCCTAAAGAGAAAATGCTGGTTATCCTGGCACAAGGAGAGACCCTCCACTCTGATAGAGGACACATTTGTTGTAGCATTTCTTAAGTAATTTCTGCTGTTTCAGCCCAACAAGATATTGCCCACTCTTTTATTTTTGAGGAAGTTCCTGTACAGATAAGATTTACCAAAGCCTTAAATACCTAAAAATTTCCTCCATTACAATTCAAACAACTGCACAATTTTCACAATTCCATATATTCTATACAGTTGCATAAATTGCCTGAAAGTTCACATTAAAATAATTAAGATTTAATACAGAGAGGCAATGTAGAACAGCAATAAATAAAGCATTTTAAATTATCTAAAAAAAGAAATAATAAAAAAATGGGTGAGCAGCTGAAATCTTAAGTAAAATGTCGGCTTCATCTTATTTATGTCCAGCAACGTTTTGGGTCCTGCTGGGACAGGGTTTATTTTCATCAGAGCAGCCCACAGGTGCTGAGCTTTGGACTGGTGACTAAATCACTGTTGATAGCATGGTGATGTTTTGGCTGTTGCTGCTGGGTCAGCTCTCCTGGCTGTCCCCCCTTCCAGTCTGCTGCCCACCCCCAGCTCCCTTGCTGCAGGGAGCAGAGGAAGCAGCAGAGATGGTTTTCACACTGTTCAAGGGCTTATGCTCTGCCTCTGGACATCATAGTCCCAATTTCTGCACACAATCTGCCCTATTAGATGATGTCTCAGCCATATCTGACCCTCCTTCCAGGCACCACCATCTCCTAATACAATCCTCCAACTTTGGGGATCTGAGGTTCTCAAACCTCAGCTCAGTCTCTGAACTATACTCCCATGTACTCTTGAAGGCAACAGGCATTTCCTTTACTCTGCAGTAATGTTAAAATCACACAGCTCTATAAAAATTTACACTCAGAGGTACTGTATTTGAGAAGTTACATGACTTACTCTGAAAACTGGCCTACCTTCAGCTGGGTATATAAAAGTCACAAAAATGCATGGCTAAGTAGATTCTTAAAGAATTCAACATCCTGACAGCCTACCACATTTCAAGAAAATTATACTTGATTTATTTCTGATAGATGCTGTCCTTCCCTGCTCTGAAACACCAATGAGCAGAAGATACCCAAAACATCTCTATTTTGTTTTCTGTTTACATTTGTCGTAAGTTTAAGGTCTTCTCTAAGTCCTTGCTACAAATTCCTTCTTGTCTGTACCCAATAGCACTAGTAAATATTTAAGTACTGTTTTCCTTAAAACAATCTTCTATATACAGAAAACTACCATCACATCACATTTCAGGCTTTCCTAGACCGCAGAACCTCTAAACCAAATTCTTTAGTTAAGTTTTCTAACCTATGCTCACCTCTCCTGTAACAGTCTTAAAATACTGTGCCCCAAACCAGACCCAAATTTTCCAGGTGAATGACTTTGCCACATCAGACCTCATGTCTCATTCTTAAAACTCATCTCCTCTTCCTCCTAAACTAGGATCTTTTTAGTGCAAAGGTGCTGTATTTAATAAAAGACACTTCCAGAAATTAAGTATTATTACTACCTAGTAATAAAGTATTACTCATCATAAAGTCTGTACACCAAATATCTTTCACTTTAATATTAAAAGGATGGAACAATCTCTGATCCTAAAGTTTCAGCATTATTCCTTTAAGATTTGTATGTACAAAGATGTTTCAGTTTAGTATTCAGGAGACAGATAAAGTACTGTTCCCCTGTTACAGAAAAAAAGACTCATGGTATTTACACTTTTGCTTCAAAAACTTAGCAACACAAAAGGCTGTTCTAGGTTAATAAAAATGACACATCATATTTTTTTCCAGGAAAGTAATTTGCAAACCTTTGATCTACCTTAATCCTTAAAGTTAATCAAGCCAATTATGCTGGTACAGGTCCTCAAAGTACCAGCTTTGTTCTCAACCAATGCTTGCAACCCAGGCCACCTACTGCTGAAATAAATGAGAATCTTTTCCCTAACATCAGTGAGGATTTCAGTCAGAATCTTAATTCTCATCATGCCTATGCCATCCCTTGATCCACTATTCTAAATGTGTTTCCTTTCTTCTCTCTTTGAAACAGTTAATAATGAAAAAAAATGAGAATTTGCTGAGAAATTCCATGTTCAATACATTTCACTACTTACAGATTTCCGGATATCTTTTGAAGAAAGATCAATTAACTTCTTGTTCACAGACCACTCTTCATCACACTCCATTATAGCTTTCTGTAAAATCATGTTATTGAAAAGTGAAAACAGTCCTTCATACAGCACGCAAAGAAGTAATTTTCAATCTAGTGAGGTACATTGCTTTGGAAGTACCAATTATTTCTTATCAAAGTAACTTTAAATTTGGCAAACATTCTGATTTCCTGAATTTACATACTGTAGAAAGGCATCATATAATATCCTCAATCTCACTTAATTCTATTCATCCTTTTATTTTTTTAAATTTAACTTTTTCCTGACACAAATTATCTCTAACAAGTCTCAAGTAAAAGGTTGCATTCCTTTCATTAGGCTAACACAAGACTTATTAATTCACTACAAAAAATTGGCCTTTTTTCTGTTTTTCGTATCCTGAGAACCCAGCTTAGAAGGCTGATTGTCCTTAAAAGCCTTTAAAGCTCCTTCTCTATCATCTATAATATGGAAGTAGGTACAGTGTACCACAGTGCAGGTGCCGTTTAAATTTAATTTCCTGTGTATTTCAATGGTGAAAATTTCTGAAAGTTCCATGCATCTGACACTGCACTAAATCTCATACTTCATCCTTACTTTAGCATTCAGACAAAACAGAAGTTTTAACAGCAATTGAAGCATTGTGATGAAATCAACCAGGTGGAGAGTTTCAAATGTGGTACAAGTTACTGCACTGCTGTTCATCATACTGATTCCTTCACTTCATCAAAAACCAATCATATTACTTATTTCCAGAAAAAAAAATAGTACTTCAAAGAACAAATTAAAATAATTTACTTATAAAAAGAAAATCACAATTTAGTTGATGAAAACTTAAAGGTCTCACTTCCAGACAGAGAGGTCAGTGAGCCTTCCCTCACAGCCAGTGGAAAGACACTAGAGAGCTGTGGTAGAATTATCTATCATGCTGTCTCCTGTTTACTGTTTATGGGATACTAAAGATACTTGGAAAACTTGGGTCTACTAAAATAAAATGGGGATGAAATATTGCATATTGTTATTTTCTAAAACAGCTGATATTCTCATTTTATGCTTTCCTAAGCACATGTATAGGGGTTTTAAAGGACTTAAGTGAGAAGTGCTGCAATCCTTATAGCACTTTGAGAAACTACAGTTCTTGCATCTTCTTCAGCACAGCAGACTTGAGGCAACTGCACAGTGGTGCACAGCTCTCCCACTCACTACTTGAAAAACAAAATTACCTCACAGGGCTTGTTTCAAGATCAAGGAGTAGGATCAAAGGATGGATCAAGAAGCAGGATAAAAAAATCCATCTCTTCAAGAACAATACTTGAACATAAGAAGAAGTTTTCCAGAAATAGATAAATTATGACAAACATATTCAAATTACCTAAGAAAAAAAACCTTTTCATGTACCTTAAAGTAGATTGGAGCCATATCTCCTACTTCTTTTGGAAGAGGAATGCATTCGTATACCATGTGGTACCGTTTCTTCATACTCATGTTTGTCTCAAGAAACACACAGTCCAAGTCTTTAGCTTCAAACATTTTTACCAATGTATTTCTGAACATCTATTTAAAGAAAAGAAAAAGAGCAATGCAATCTCATTAACCTTTCAAAGCTTTCAGATACAATGCTTTGCAATATTTCACTAATATATATTAACAATAAACTCATAATAAAACGTATAACAGCAGCAAACATACTAGGAAAATTCCATAATATTCGACAATTTAACATGTACTATAATTCCTAAGATGGAAAGATAAGAGTCTAGTAAATTATGCAGAAATATGGATTCCAATTAACACTACAAACTCAGTTTTACTAAATACCACATGCTATAAATTTGAAATTAAAATTAAGTTGAAATTCATTATTGTGATGTTACATAGAACAATACAGCTTTAACAGTGGGTCCCAAACTTATAATTTCTAAGTTAATATATTGGCTTGCGTTGACTCTAGATACCATTACCCTTCCACTACTCATTCCAATTGAACAGCTTTTTTTTTTTTTTTAATGTCACTT
The DNA here is from genome assembly GCF_003957555.1 of Calypte anna. NCBI lineage: Eukaryota > Metazoa > Chordata > Aves > Apodiformes > Trochilidae > Calypte > Calypte anna. The sequence continues at coordinate 182,415,828 of NC_044244.1, read as the reverse complement.
CCATAAGGCATGCTTGACCTTTAAGGAAGATATTAATGCTGCCTCCAAAGAAGCCAGAGCTATAACCACCACCTTGACTATAAGAAAGCTAACCAAATAGAACACTGTAATACACTTAGCCTGTCACCAGTTCCCCTTAGAGATCAGGTGCTGCATCTATTAAAAATGTATTTAAATTTTTAATTTTGCTATCTCCAGTGTCAGGGCCTGCACACCCTCAGCAGACTCTGCAGCCTCTGATACTTGCTGGGGCTGTGACTGCCCATGCAGATGGGCAGCTATAAGCTGGGATCAGACACAGCAGAAAGAGCTGGGGACAAAAGAACTCATCAGTGCCAACTTGTCTGGCCATCACTGGGCTGTGGTTGATCCTGCTTACTATGGGGCACAACCTCTTCTCCTGGCTTGGGTACCACAGGACTGTGCCTTGTCAGTGAGGTGACTTCCCTGCTTGCCTTGCCCACCACCTTCCACCCACACCTCCCTGCCTTGGCTTCCCTGTGGAGCAGCCCTTTTACTGCTCCCTGATCCTTGGCAGCTGACATATGTACCCAAGGTATGCATGAGCATCACTCTACAGTTTACAATGTAGCTGCTGAACTAAAATATCAAGAACAACTGATGATTTCAGAGACTCATTCAGACTCATTTTTAATTGCACAAAAGATCTGACTTTGGGACAAGGTGAGTATTTCCAAGAGTGTGTCAAGATTTTGGAAACTGCTTTTTAAAAATTAAGATCTTTGTATTACACGTGCTTCTTCTACCACTTCACAGCATAAGCCAACAAATCAGTGAAACTCTTGAGTCTCACAGACCACAGGTACCACAGCTCTACTTACAACTCCCATAACTTGTAGGCTGCTCTTTCTGCATTGAGGTTTTTTTTTTCAATTGATAATATGAGCTACAAACAACACAAGTAAAAAGCTAATTCCATCTACACGTTTAAGATTTCCTGTCTTAATGTAAATGGAAAGTTGATGAATCAAATAAATATAAACAAATGCTTGTATTTATAAACAGAGAGTACTGGAGTAAAACATGGAAAACAAATCCCTATCAGTTTTTTGATGCAACAGGACTAGAAACTGAGTTCTCCCCACCACTTTGTCATCTTGCACAGTATAAAACAATCCAAAAGTCTAAATAACTTGGCCAAGTACAGATATTAACCAGGTACTTCAGCTCTCTAAAGCAGGCTTTGTGCCCTGAATTTTTCTTCACAAATACCATAGTTTGAGGAACTAAAGAAGGAAGGGTTTTAGCCTCTGAGAGGGGCAGAACACAGAGGGGTCTCTTCCCTCCTATTCCCTGCCTATGCTCTATCAGGGTCAGATAGACCCCAGCCCCTCCTCCTCTCCTTCCCCCCCTCCTTCACCGCTGTTCCCTGCGTTCCTTTACCCCCAAGCTCCCCGCCTGCTCCTCAGAATCCGCATCCATCAGCTGCTGGGAAGAGCCCTGGAGCCCTCTCCTGAGTCGGCCCTGCTGCAAGGGGCCCTCAGGCACCTGTCCCTGACACCATCAAGATCGGGTTGTGTAGATAGATTTGTAAGTTTTGTTCTTAATCCCTTATGTTATTGCCTTTCCCCTGTGCTAGTGACTCTTTACAATTTAATTTCCAACTTCAGGTCTCCAGTCTTTATTCCCCTTTTGCCTTCCCTTTGGGGACGGGGGGTAATAGAGAGTAATTCTGTCCTTTAGTTTTTGGTCTGCCCAAACTGCTGAGCTGTGACAACAAATCAGCTGCTCCACGCTGTGACACAAAAACACTACCACCACCTCCCTAACAAAAGTGATGAAACACAATTAGAAGATGCTGCCCAGTGGATAGATCAATGTACAATGTACTGTACAATGACGGATATGGGACCTGGGTGTGCAGAGCACCTGACAACTCTTGAGTTGATTGCTTGTTGTCTTCTCCTCACCCCATCCCCTAGATCCCTACTTGTGAAATACATCAAACCAAGTGACTGTGGTGAGATAATTAAACCAAAGGTTGGAAAGGACTATTAATTACAGTTGCTACTCTGCAGTATGAACTGAAAGACAAATCTGCTGGAAATCCTAGAACATCTGCAAAAGCTAGCTAACTTTTCACAAACTGCACTTTCTTGGTTTTAAATACACTGCACTTTTCCTCCAAATTCTGAGTAGGTCAAATTATCAAGGATAATTAGTACTGGGAGGGACAAAACCATTCGGAAGAGGAAAAAGGACTCAGCTCATGCTCTGATTCATATGACACTGACACATGTAACAGTTCAGGAAATACAGAACATGGAAAGATTTAGACCTTTTTGTATTTTAAAAATGACATGCACGTTTAGTTTGGCAAGTGAGCACATAGTTCTAAAACACACAGCGTAAGTTCAAGTGCCTGAAGGCATACAGTATAGAAGATTTAGATTTATTACTTTATTCCAACATGTCTTAAAAAAACTTCCCTGCAAATACAGTTAGGTAAACATGTGCACATGGCAACATTTAATGAATATTTAAAGTGTGGTAATTTTTTTGCCCTCAACAGCAACACAAAATGGCTCTGGCATTAGAATATTAGTCACCGAGTAGATGTATGATTGCACTCCTAATAAAGCCTTCCAGACTCATCCTACTGAATTACACAGAGGCTGAAAAAAATCCCCAAAGCTGTGCCCACTCCCTCCCAAAGTACTTTGTTGCAAAGTGTTTAAACTGGATATGAATGTATTCACAGGGTCAATGGTTTTACCAACTGGTTGTATTTTCTTACAAGGAGCGGCATTTACTTATTTTTATCCTATTTTCTTTCCCATAAAAATTTAGAAAAATTATAATATATTTAGTTAAAATAGATTAGGAGAAATAGAAGATATGGATTAAACAAACACATGTATCTTTTCACCATGTTCTGTTGTTCTTCCTGATCCCCATGTTGAACTTAGATCTGCTTTTTATCCAACTTTCTTAAGCCTTTCTGTCATATGTAAAAGAACACCTTTCCTTTCCTGCTTAGGAGGAGCACATTTTACTTGGCAATACCACATAAAAATAACATCTGCCATGAGAATCAATGTGAGGAGCAAATTTGAAAAGTCAGGCTCCATCTGCCATGCTTGAGGCAAGATCAGAGTTTCTTAACCCATTTAAAATTAATGAATTAACCTACTTTTAAATTTAAGCACCTGCAAGCAATGGAGCTTTTCTCTAGTCTGAAGTAGTATCCTATATTTCGGTGTAAGAGGTAAACTGTTTTCCCCTTCTAATAATCCTGATGGTGGGGGCTGGGGAGAACCAGTCACTGTCAAACTCTTACATGCAGGACCTTGTTATATTGCTCTGTTGATTTTTTTTTCCAAAAGAAACAGAACTCAAACCCTTCAAAATGTCTTTATAAGACAGTTGGAAACAAGGACCTATCATATTTGACACTTTAAATTGAAAAAAATTGAAAATAATTCTTGTCAAAAAAGTTGGAAACTGCATTCTAACAGAAATTTCATTCGAGGAATAATGAGAGAGCTTGCTCTCCACTGAAACTCACCCAAAACCCAAATTAGCTTAAAAAACACGTAGATGAGTAAACAAGATATCCTCAGCTTCTGTTTCACTATAAGAGATCTTTTTGTGTTGAAAATCCTTTTCTTTTCCTTGGCACTTCCAAGGAAATCCCTACTTCTAGGCCAGTTATTCCACTTTCGGCAAGGGATCAGCTGTACCTAAAATCACACCCTACAGATGTTCCTCTGCTCTGGTTTAAAAGATTTCCAACAAGAGAGACTCTGCAGCATTCCAGACAACTTTTTCCAGTACTTATAAATGAGAACTTTTCTTCCGTTTCTTCACCCTACATCCCCCTTTTTTAATTTTTGACCACTGAGTTTTCATGCATGTCACAAACATATTCTGCCCCTTAATAAAATCAGAAGAGATGCCAGGCTGGAAGTCATAAAAATAGGTACTTACAACAAGTATATTATTAGTCAAAACAACAATTACTTTACAAAAATGTCAGAGTATTAGGCAGTTTCTCAGCTGACCTGGATTTCTTCCCAGATGTCTTCATCCAGAAGAGTGGCTGCAGTGTGGTGCTGCAGAGGAGCTATCAGGCAGTGCCCTTCAGTAAGGGACTGGCTGCTAGGTAGAGACAGGTATACCTATAAAAGGTGAACAAAACCCAAAGTTCCTATTTTTATTAGTGTTAAAAACCTTCTTAATGCTAAGATGTACACAATTTGCTAGAATTCAGACAAAGCCATTTCTTTCTAATTACAGAAAGGAATTAATAATGTTAAGTGTTTTTAGAAAGATTTCTTTATCAGTAGCTCCAGTGAACCAGGAGCACACAAGCAGAATTTCAAAGGATTTTAGGTTTAAAAATGGAATTCTCCACTTAATTTTCTTCGATATCACAGATACACTTCTTCACCAGTTCAGATTTCCTCCAGTGCAATGTGACTTAGTCTTCCCTAAATCCATATACAGTCTAATCTCAGCACTGAGATCTTTCAGTATTGCTCCTGTCTTCTAAAAACCCACAAACCTGAAGTTCTGTTATCAAAGATCAGCTTTATCATTCATGACAGATTTGTATCTTTTTCTCCCTCACCCTTGAGGAATTTGGAAAGGCAAAGAAAATAAGATGCAGAACAATAAATAATTTCATAAAAGCAATTTGGTTGTTAATCTTATTCATTCTAACGTTAACACTGCTTTCCTTTATTTCTTTTTTATTTTTACATTTGTGTTAAATTGTTTTTTCCTTACCTTGTTGCCAATTGCAATAATAAGATGTTTAGGAAGTTCACTGCTATCAAAGCAATATGGGCACTTTTCCATGCGTGCAGCAAGCTGCTGGTGCTCATGTATTGCTTTTCTTCTTTGCATTTCTTCCTCTTCCCCACTGCGTGCTCTTTTGGCTGCTTTGGAAACAAACATGTCATCCAGAGTGTAGTACTCTCTGTCAGTTTTTTCCATGAGCTGAAAAGATACACAGAAAAAATGGATAAAGCAACAAGGAAGAAAAAATATTTAGCTTCCTTCCCCACTGCATCTGCAGCACACCTGAGAGCAGTCAAACACAAACTTACATCCACAAACAGCACAGGTATTACAAGACAGATGTGTGACAGCAGTGAGAAGTGTACAGTACTGCATTTCAGTTAAGGGATAGGTATTTCAATATTATCTTGATATAACTTCAGATATGATGCTTAATTTTTTTAAGCAAAAGATGCTTAATTTTTTAAATATTATTTTATCATACATTTTATTTGTCTTCCCCATCCTTCTCTTCCTCCTCCTCCTCCTCACCTATTATAATTTTCATGATCCATTAGATCACCTATTGTGAAATAAGCAGACCATGACCCTGCTACTTCACATTCTGTGAAAACCTGCCTAAAGTTACTTGTATCAAGTGAACAGCACTAAGTCATTTTGTGAAGACAACAGAACTTGTCTTCCATATTTAGTTTTTCTGGAGTGGAAAATTTGCTTCATATGGATAATGAACACAAGTAGCACATTACCAGAAGCAGGACTGCATGATCTACAGGTTGTATGCTCATTAATTGTTACATTTTAGCTATATGTGCTAAATTTCAAAGGAAGAATTCTGAAAACACTAAATTTGTTATTGCTATGAAGACATTGAGGGTCAGTGTATTCTCACAGAATTTTAATCATGGAACCCACATGAACTGAATAGGTTGCACTGAAATTGTATTTGTGAGGGATGGAGTCTGTAAATAGGAACTGGAGACACTGAAGATGACACAAGGTGACAGAGAGCGTGGTAAGAAGGTGGGATGACAGCAGGAGCAGCAAGAGACAATGAATAGATAGGAAAGCAAGACACATATGGGGGTCATGGGACTCAATCCCAAATGACAGTACGCAGATTTCACCAAGATTCATAACTCACAGAATACTTTTTAAATACATATATGTCATTAGGATTTATCAATTTATTATTTTTTTTATTATGATGACAAATCCCATGACATCTTGCCTAAATCAAAACTTGGAAAGGCTTGATTGTAAAGATTAACTTCTCTAAGAACTTAAATATTATTTATCCATTGTCTGCGTTGGCTGCTTCGTAACTTAAATAGCATTAATACCTTAAACACTCAACATATATATCTAAACCAAATGTAAAAAGCATTCAAATTATTTAAGTTTTTTATTTTAAATGAAATCTCAGTGCTGTAATAATTTTATACTCTATTTTTATTTCAGACTATAGTTTGAGTAACCTCCTTATCAAAATGACAGGGAGAAAAAAACACAGTATACTATACAAATTTCTTGATTTTGGAGGAGTTGGTCCTTCAGATACTTGACATATTGGTATATGAATAGTATTGCTCCAAGAATTGCTAAGAAAATCGTAGAAGTTTCTTCACAAGTCCAAATACATTGTAGAATACAGACTGGGGTAGCCCTCTCAAAGGACTAATGCTGAAGGCATTTTGAAGGCATACAGTCAGAACTGAAACACCAGCCTCCAAATTAAAGAAATTCTTCCATGTATCTCAGGTGCAGTTTGTGTGCAATATCCCAGGTGCAGAATTTGCTATGAAAAGAAATTCAGACTTTTTAGTGCAGATGAGTAACTTTCCCCAAAAACCCACAGACAACAGCTCATCGTTTTCCTGAAGACTGGAATTAGCTAACACCAGCCAATCACTTAGGAATATACTCAATGCTTTCATTGCCGAGCAAGTGAGGAGCAGCCTCCTTAATATGACTTTATTTAGCTATGACATATTTAACTGCTTATGTGCATTTCCTATGAGAAGCCACTGCAGACCAAATCAACAGTTCAATAGTTCAACTTTGTTCTTCTTCTGTTTTATGGCGGAAGCCTATATTTAAAATAAACAGGATATTCCTGAGCTGTAGAAAAAATATTTAGTGTTGTCAAAAAATCAAGTTTCTGTTTTTCTATCAAATAAGTATAAGGTAAAACTGAAGTTTCACTAAAAGAAACACCAAACAGGACTACAGACAAAATGGCACAATTTTGTTATTCCCTAAAGTGAAGACTTGTATTTTTTAAATAAATATAAAAATCATCCATGAGAATGCAAATACACACGAAGAAAGGCATCTGACAGACTACAAAGAAGAGGAAGCATGGAAATCAAAACACTCTGGATATCAGGAATATCACATCCAGCAGCACAGAATACATTCTTATTTTGCTCTGCGTGCACTTAGAAGTAGTCACAGAAATCCCTGGTTTGTTTTTGCATGACTCAAAAGTACTGCTTTTGAAAACACCTTAAAAATACTCTACAGATCTTACACAAGTCCCATATGTCACAGGAACATGTCAAGAATTCTGTCTGTGGTGAATAATAAATACTCATCTTATTAAATAGGCTGGAGTCTTTCTTCTGCAGTGGATAAAATGCTATATACACTAAGGCTCCCGGATCCCAAGATCCTCACCTAAAAAGCAGTAAAATTTTAAAAAGCTATGTCTAAAGACCAGATTTGGCTTCTCCTGGTACAATCATGACCAGCAGAAGAAAAGCTAAGTAGTAATGCAGCATTCTGGGGAGAGAAGCCATAGTAAAGGGATATTTACAGGAGTATTCACAGATCAGGTTCAGATTACTTCTACTATAGTGTCTACTAGCAGCAGAATTAGAAAACCCATTGCAAGACTTAATAATCAACAGAAGAAAATAAAGAATTCAAGTCAGGTCAAGAAATCATCACCCTAGCTTCAGACATTAGGTAAGTGCTAAAAATAAGCAGGGTCTAAAAAAAAACCAAAAAACAAACAAACACCTGCTTGAACAATAGAAGAAGCCCAGTCATTAATAATTCATGTCCAAATCGATGCTCTTCAGGCATACACTATACAGCTTCCCTTGCTGAAGAAAAAGAGACAAGGAAAAGTGGAAAAAACAAGGGGTTATTTTTTCCCCTTTTTCTCTCTTCTTAAAAGAGAGACTTAAGTCTTCAGTTTATCACAGTGCCATTATATTGCAGTTCTGAGACAAAGAGACCAAATTACAGATGGTCAACCTGTTCCTGAATCTTAATTCGTCATGCTTTATCACATCCTTTAGATGACTTTAAAGGAATGTTAAAATGGGATATATTTTAAAACTCTAAAAATAACTGCCATGAAAGGAACAGAAATTTCTTTGCAACTCCTGTATTACCACAGCATCCTTCCAGCATACCTCAAAATGGTTCAGCAAGTACAGAAACCTAAAATCAGGCAAAATTATAATCCAGCAAGATTATAATGTGTATTCCTATTGAAATAAGATGTAAGTGGGAAAATCCATTCAACAATGCTTTCTGCCCTAAAAACAAGGCAGACATTTAATCTGCAATACTGGAAAGATAGCAATGAGCATCACTCACACATTCTTTGCCAGTAGCAATAAAAAATTTATTTTGTTATTTAATGGCATAATTCCTTAGATGCAATTATCCCCTGAATCCTTCACACGACAAGCTTTATTGTGTTAGAACTCAGATACACCTGCTACCATGGCAGACCAGAGGGTACTCTTTAATTGCTATCCTAAATATTGTCCGTTTCGAAAAGTTATTCAGGAAGAAAGCGGAAATTCTCTTTCAAAAATTTACACTCTTTCTTTTATAACAAGGTTCCCAGTGTTTTCTGCCAATTGCATTATTGGCTATAGCAAAATTTCTCCAAACTAGTTAAAAAGGAATTGAAAGAACAAGAGAGTGTTTTCCAAAATGCCAGGAGGAAAGCGAGTAATCATTTAAAAACCGATTTGTTTCATACATATATTCTTATGTGCAAAGGACAGAGTTAGTACAAATCCAAAGAAGGAACTATGCTGATGTATTAGGTTTGCTGGACAGCTGCTGTTCTGCATCAGCTGAAGCATCCCACCTGTTAAACATGAAAGTCAATACACTCTGGAAGCTGCATATTTAATTCCTCCCCGTGCCAGATGCTGCAGTTGCTGCATTTCAGGTGCCATGCAGAGATGGAAAAGGAGCAAGTAGTCACTTTTATATATCAGTATTAAGTTGGAATGTCTTTTAAAAAACATCACTGGGCTACCTCAAGTTAGTCTAAGAAATTCAAACATCTATAAAGACAATGCACCTGAAGGCCTTGTTTCTACCATTCACTGGCCAAACCCAAGAGATAACCTAAACTAATCTTCTCATAAGGCAGATCATCTCCACTGTCTCTCTTCTTCCTTATTTCACTTTTCTGTTCTGGGATCATCTGTCACATTCTTCCTTCATATGCACCCTTTGTTTCCCAACTTGTCCTTCTCTTTTGGCAAGGACTGGTTATCCAGAAAATGCTCAGGCAGCTTCAGTACTCTTAGGCCCAGGCAAAATTAGATAGCCTCCTACACCTTGCAGTGCAATTCTACAACTGTGAAATTTCTACTGTTTGTCTGACAGATCTGACTTCCACAGTCAGGATGCAGTTTTCATTTACTAAACAGGGACAGCACCACAGTTTTGCTTGGTCTGGCCAAGAAAGGCCCGTAATACACAAACATGTGAACAGAGGTGAGGGAAAGCTTCCAAATGTGTGTCAGGAGCAGATAAAAATTATCTTTAGGGCCCTCACTTGGACAGATCTAATGTGTGCAAATGAGTTCAAAATTCAAAAAAATACAAGAGATGGATAACTGTTCAGTAAAAGAATTCTTGAAGAGATCAGCATCTGATTATGCATACATGAGGAGGATTTGAGAGAGGCAAAAACTACAACATTGTATTTGCTGGTGAAATCCTTAACATAATAATTAGAATAGATAATATTTTCCATTAATAAATTTATAATATAACATTATTTTCATTAAATAATTTATCTATTTTTTCCATTTTTTGTATTACTGAAGCCATTGGGCACCTTGTTACAGAACTACCTCCAGAAGTACCTCTTGCAGATCTGTGTCAGGCACACTGCAAGGCAAGCTTCATATTTCTGCCAAGCGTTCAGATTGATGCAACTATATCATAACTGTATGCTTAAAGTGATTACTTTTTCTTATTGATACATTCTCTTCAAATTTTCTCTGAAATTTGCATAAAATTCAGCGTGGACAGTAACAAAATATACCTGCAACTATCTAGTGTGGGTTATTTTCAGCTTTTTGGTACACATACTTTTCTGCTTATTTTTTTGATTTATTTTGTATGCAGCTGTTGAACTTCTGCTTTTCCTGTTTTCTTGCTAACACAATCATAGTCAAAGTTACTTCCATATAAGCTAATAAAAGTGCATCTGCTTGGAAAATTTGTGAAAAAAGGCTATAGATTGTATAAATGTATCAGTTTGGTCTTACATTGTCATAGCAACACTGACGTCAAATTTGAATGACAGAGTTAATATTTGTGGAATGTTGTGCTCACAATATATTTTGAGAAGCTTCAATAAAGAAGAATAAACTATTATTTTAGAATATAAACCTAAGTGACATATGTCTACATCCCATCACATTTAAATTTATTTGGCACTCAGCACTTCTTGTTCACAAGAAGATCACCCCAGAAAACAGTCTTTCTGATCTCAAACAGCATTTGCTCAAGCCACATCAAGGCAGAATTTTATCAAGTAAATTTTATATACAACTCTAATCTCCCTATGACCACAGACATCTGAATTCATGTGGGCATCTCTATGTTGATCTCTCTGTCTCAGAGCTGCGATGATATCTGTATTTGTGTAATTCACCATACAGACTTTTCCCAAACCTACTGTCCCAGAGAAATATAAAAATATGTCAAACACATAGTACTGAAGGATTTTAATATAACAATACACAGACTGCTTTTAAGGCCTATGACATTGACAGGAAAATGTTATGAATCATGCTGATGAGAAAGGCAGATCTGGGTTACCTTTGAGCAGCTGAAGTCAAACCACAAACAAATAGCAGAGTGCTGCTCAGTGGTTAGGGACCATGCTCACATTTGCTTCACTTATGTTAAACGAAAACTGTAGATTTTGCTGTAATTAGTTATTAGGATAGATAAAACTTTATATGCAAGTCAGTGAAATTTAAGCCAAACAAAATACCCACAGCCATAGAATTCTGCTATTAAAAGGGTAGCATTAACTTTACAGTTATCCCTGGTCATAACTTAAATGCCTAGAAAAGACTGCATTGAACATGTCTTCATTTGCAGTATATCTTGTAATTTCAACATAATTTATGAAGGTTTATCACATACTAGTAGCAGCAGCACATTCTGTTTTACTCTAGCTTTTAAAATGTTTCTAGACTATTATTTTGGTCTGTAGTGATGGAAATGCAAAGATGTGCAACAGGTAGGTTGATACAGCAAGTATAAATGGTAAGACTGTAAGCAATTCTCCATTTTTACAGACTTTAGAACCAAGAAAAGGCAAAATACAAATTCCCTTTTTGCAAACCTCTAATGCCAGCATATCTCTTTACTACACCCACAGATGAAGGTCAGCATTACTAATACTGTTCTGTGTTCTTCACTACTTTAATTCATGTTAGAGGTAACTGCAGAGATATTTAAATCAAATAAGTTTATGGTCAAAATTTATGTGTAATTTGTATTGAGAAAATGTTCTAGAAATCAGTCACTATACACCCACAAGCATTTATTGACATAAGTGAAAGAATTACGTAAGTCTTAGCAGCATGAATTTGGGAAAATTGAACTATTTGATACAGTCAAGAGCAGCAGGAACCACAGACAGTTTACTTAAAGCTATCATTAGTGAAAACCCAAGACATTACACATACTTTGTACTATAAAACTGTAAAGGGGGAAAAAAAAAAGGTTTTCAAATATTTTGATTTCTTTTTTTTTGCACCCTACAGTGATACTTCAGTACCAGTGACATGCCACTAAGCTTTCCAAGCTGAAAAAAAAGTAGAAATAAAGTAACATCAAAGTGTTTTTTTATTCTTTAGGCGTAACAGTGAAAAAGAATCTGATTGAACTCCTTCTTTTTCTATGTATCCAAAAGATTAGTGTTGAGTTTTATGTTTTGTTTACAGAAAGCTTTTTCACCACTGAAAACTAAAGAGTTGGCACTTTTTAATGACATTCATAAGGGTAATATCAATGCATGGGATGGTTGTAAGAGAGGTGGTATTTCAAACCGAGATAACTGACATCAGTATCAACCTGCTGTTAACAGAAGGAAGAATAGGATATAGGTCTCATGTACAACTGGGTTTTATCAGAACCACAACTAGAAAAATAAGAATGGGGCAGCAGGGAATAAAAAATTGGAATTTATTTTTCATTTATATTTAAAATGTAAGTTTAACAGGCAAACAAACAGTAAGGAGATCACATTTCCTCCATCAGATATCTTGAGAAAAGGAAATCTTACAGGTCATGAAAAAAAGGACTGGTGAGTAATGCCTGACCATAACAGATGCATAGTCAGTGAATCTGAGTGGGAGTCAGGCATTAAATAAATGTTTTATCAACCTTTATTTGCCAATGGGATTACACAGAGGCTTCACAAATAGAAATTTTGGGTCTACATGCTGCCATTTCTTCCAAGTCCCAGTTAAGAAAGTAAATCCTTCTATGAATAATATATTTCTATTTCAACATCCCCATCTCCATTTACAAAAAATCACATTATGTTATTATCTGTCCTTTGAAATACCATTGAAACATTAAATACCAGGAAAGTAGCATTCATGTGGAACAGAGCATTCAGCTGTCTGAAAGCCAGAAAATATGCCAGTGTCTTTCTCATTCCATTCCTCTTTGTGAGAGCAGTGCCTGTTTCCTCAGTCCTCAACAGCCATGTGGGCTCGAACTTTTTTTTAGCATAGTTCTTAGCATAGTATTTCTTTTCTTTAACACAGGGCAAGTGGTAAAAGCTCTGGGAAAATCCATGAGGTAAATAACAGGGCTGTATTCTATCCACTTAGCTGTAACCACTGCCGGGCACAGCCACAGCTGGATGGGGACAGACACCGCTGGCTGCTGCAACAGGACAGAGGAGCAAACAGGCTGCACAGGACTGAGGTGATGAAGACAGGGACAGCTCAACTTGTTTGCTCACATTGTTAAAGTCACATTGAATTAAAGATGGTAGTAGAGATGATAGCACTGCATAACCAGAGCTCTAAGCCTCTCCAAAGAGAGCCACTTTGTTGCAGAGCACTGAACATTCACTGGATTGAACAAGATGTAGACAATATGGAAAAATATAATCTGACCATAAAAAAAAGAAGCTCCAAACAAAACAAAACCCTCCCCAAAACCCACAGTGAGATACACCTGGCTGTATTATGGTAGCAGAAGCTTCTTGTACAACCAAAAAAACACTTCATCTTGAGCAGAATTGAAAAAAACATCTATTTTCAGCACATTCTCCAGTACACTTCACAAGTAAATAAATAACATGGATCAATCTTAAAAGTTTAGTTGAGAGCTAGCTATTCATTCAAGAAGCTTGATCTAAGAAAACAGATTGATGCATTTCATCTTTGCCTGATAACAAAAAACAAACACAGTATACAGCATATATACCCAAAGCTTATCAAAGTCTTCAGAGCTTCAGAGCCCTCCCAAACTAAAATAATGCAGCTGCATAAGCCAGGAAACACAATACCCTCTTGTACAATTATTTTAAAAAAATTATCCTTTAAGAAAACAAAACCAATCTCTCAAAAGAAAAACCTTTAAATGAAATCTACCAAACTCAGCTTCTCACTCTAACCCAGTGTGATCACTTTATGTTGCAAAATCCATCTCCAGCAATGGCTAAGAAGTATGAGGAAAAGCATAAAGAAGACGTGTAAGAACTGACAGTTCTGATACACACTGGCAGCTTTCAGCATTTCACTGTGGAAATCCTGAACCAAAATCCTGTCTAGCTATCACTAATTAATATTTACCAATGAAACTCTACTTCACAAAAGTGCTGTATCCTTTTTCCTCCCACTCACAATTAAGGCCCTCATAGCATTTCATTCTCTATAGCACGAATTCTACAGTTTGTTTCTCCACGGGAAAAAGAACCAAAAAAACCCAACAAACCAACACTCCTTCATGTTAGGCTTTGCTCTGTGACCACTTTCATACAGAAGTGAAAACAGTTGCTTTCTATTACACTTCTATGTTAATTGTGTGTTCGATATTACCAGATACCTTTTTCCCCACTGAAGCTGAAGAAATTTTGGCTTACTTGGTTCTTCTTCAGATGGCCATGGTTCTGCAACTCTGACCATAGGGTAATGCTTTATGAGCTTGGGCTGCATTGAAGTTATGGGTGCACCCTGGATGCACTACAGCAGCCTTATATGTTTAAAATGTTTCCTTTATTCCCTTCTTTCACAATTTCCACCAGGATTGAGACATTGTCTGCAGATTCTCAGGGACTCTCACTCACATCAAACAGTAACAGCCCATTGCAGTATACGCACAGTTCACTCAGCTTCATGATTACCATAATTTAGTACTCATCAACCGTGACTTTCATCTGAATTTATTGCCTCAAAACCTGTGGTGGGATCTGTTTCTCCTTCTCTACAGCATAATCTCCTGTGTCTGAGCCAGACATCTCAATTCCTTTCATACCCATAATGTCTGTCTGACGGCATTCAGAATAGGACAGATGACTCACACCACTAAAATATGTACATCTCTCCAGTGACTCTATAAACTGAATCTTAAGAATCAGTTCAGATTTAAGTTTCACAATGTTGGAAAAAACCCAGCTTGGTACTCTGAAATTCTGTAATTTACAATTTACAGTTACCCCAATTTTTAACAGACCTGAATAATTCTGTAGCCGTAACAAACTGTCAGGTCATAAAGTATCCTTTCCTTTATACAGGTTATGTATGTGTTCAACATATAGGTTCTTGATGAATCCACTAGTAACCTTTAATAACAAAAAAATAACCATTGACTCTTGGCCTCTGTTTTCTTTTTAAAGCTTGTCATTATACATGCCATCTTCCTCAGGAGAAATAAAGATTGTACTCAGAAGTTCACAGTTAACTATGTCACACCAGTTAAGTGAGGACCATTCAGTTTTAGTCAGTTTTCATCATTCATCTGAAATTCAAGTTTTTTTGATGTTTATAGATTTGAGCTAAAAGTCACTGACATTTAATTTCAGATTGTTTTTCATTTATTCCATCTAAATAATGGCTCATGAAAAAAAAACCAAACCAATCTTACCTCAACTATAAAGGATATTAATGCAAATAGTTCATTAGTATCTCTGGCATTACCTACCTTTCCTAAACGCACAAATCACACCTTGAGCAGGTTTTTTCAGAACCACACTCCTGCAGGCTTCTTGTTTCCAATGACTTTAATTCCTAGTTTTGTGCTTTTAGTGAACTCAAAATAATTACTTAAAGTAATTGCCTCAAGATAATGTTTCAGTCTTTCTTATCAAAGCTTAATTCTAAGTCTGCTAGGCTAGAGCTCTTTTCTATTCTCCTTACTTAGACAAGACAAGCACTTTTAAATAATGGTTGGGTTCTGGATTTGTTTTTACTTTTAACCTCCAGAAGCTCTGCTTCAACAATGCCAAGTGCAAAGTCCTGCTCATGGGTTGGGGCAATCACAAGCACAAATACAGGCTGGGTGGAGAATGGGCTGATGAGCAGCTCAACATGAGCCAGTAGTGTGCTCTTGCAGCCCAAAAAGCCAACAGTATCCTGGGCTACATCAAAGGAAGCGTAGCCAGGAGATCAGGGGAGGTGATTCTCCCCCTCTACTCCACTCTCCTAAGACCCCACCTGGAGCACTGTGTCCTGTTCTGGAGCCCCCAACATAAACAGGACATGGAGCTGATGGAGTCCAGAGTAGAGACAAAAAGATGATCAGAGCACAGGAAGACTTTCCTATGAAGACAGGCTGAGAGTTGGGGTTGTTCATCCTGGAGAAGAGAAGGTCCTGGGGAGTTCTCTTGTGACCTTCCAGTACCTGAAGGGAGTACTTGTACAAGAAAGCTGGGGAGGGACTTTTTACAAGGGCACGTAGTGATAGGACAAGGGAGGATGGTCTTAAACTTGAAGAAGGGAGATTTAGGTCAGAAATTAGGAAGCAATTTCTGCTTCCTAACCTGTGAGGGTGGTGGAAGCTGTGGGTGCCCCATCCCTGGAAGTGTCCAACATCAGGTTGGATGAGGCTTTGATCAACCTGGTCTAGTGGGAGGTATCCCTGCCTATGGCAAGGGGGTTGGTGCTGGATCACCTCTAGGTTCCTTTCCAACCCAAAATATTCTATGATTCTGTCAAATTTGAGAAGAAAAGACAATATTCAAAATCTGCTCTCTGGGATCTTGTCTGCCTTCTAGATAAATGTGAAAACAAAATTGTCTGTGGTGATACTAATTCCACGCTAAGAAGCTTTTTCAAAACCTTCTCAGTGATTCACAAAACACTGGAATGGTAATGTGGTAAAATTTGAAGTGTGCTAGAGAAAAGTGTGTATGTCATAGCTACTGGAAATCATCTCTGTCAAATATCTCCATGCCAAGCACAGAAAGTATCCCTTATTATTCACTTGGGATGACAGAAATGAGTAATTTCATTTGCATTGCAGTATCTGCCTGTGAGCCAGCTGCTCTTTTAAGTGGAATTGCTCAGGAAACTATAATGGATAAATCTGTGTGGTTTGGAACATAAGTTATCTCATTATCCTGGAAATTCTGACGGAATTTCAGGTAGTTTGCTTCAAATCTCATAGATTCTTGTAACATATAGATGGAAAAGATATTCTGAATACTAAGAAAATGCTGGCTTTATTTGTCACTAATATGGGGAAAACCTGCTTTTTTGGGGCATATATAACCTACCAATGTACAACACAGTCTATAAGTGTTTATCTCAAATGCATCAAATTCTACAGGCAGAGGAACAGCACAATCATTTCTATGAAGCAAATGCAGCGCACATTTCCTACATGCATGCATGTTTCCATCAGTCTGATAACATTTACCAGGACCATCTGACAGAAGACTTGATTATTATTCAAGATTATCTGAATTCTCAACCAAAAGCAACATACTGAGAGGACTGAGCCCTCGTGTCCTCCCTGGTGTTTTTAATAAGATGCTCAATTAAAAAGCCAGACACAACACCTTACCTTTGATGCCATACGCATGAAGAGTGAGTTCTGATCCTCTGCTGTTCTCATCTTCTCATTTCTGACCAAATCCGCCAGGTCCATACTATCATCATCCTGAAAATACCTTACTCTTTCTTTATCTACATGAGTAGGGACCTAGAAACAAACATTGAAAATAAATACTATATATCTACTATAAAATTCAGATCCTAATAATTTCAATTTCTACAGCTTTAAAGAATCACAAATCAAGCTAAGCACATCTGAAACCACTGGACTTGATGCTTCACTGGACCTAAGGAAAAGAAGACCTTCCCTTTTTTTCAATTGCATGAGTAGGTCCAAATAAAAATACAGCCTATTCCTATAATCACTATAACCCTTATATCCTTAAGCTATCAGAGCTAAAACATTAGTCTCAGAAAAGATGTACAGTAATTAACTGAAACAGTTAGCTCACAAAAATTGAATATTCCAACAACTATCATAACTATCATTATTTACAGAAGCTTTTGAAAATTTTCAAGTCGCAGACACTAGTGAAACACAGCAATCACAGACACTACTGAAAGCTTCTACAAATGTGGTGCCTCTGCTGGGAAATGCTGCCATCTTAGAGTGCACAAGAGAACAGAACTTGTCCTTTAGAGCAGGACTAAACTAAATCCTGAAGGAACATAGGGAATGGTCATTAACATAAAGCAGAGATGGCATTTTCCAGAATGGAAAGAAAAAGGAAGATGGCAATCAATTCCTCATCCTCTAGTGCCTTTCACTGCTCCATAGCAGTGTTACAAACTGAGCTGTCCTACTATTAAACAACATACTTGCTATAAATATGAGGTATTGTCATCTCCTCTTATCCCAAGAAGATCAAAATGTTAGTTTATTTACTGTTACAAGCAAATATGCTAAGAATGAAACACTGATATAGCTTTCAAGCCTCTCACTGTTACCCAAAGCTCTTTGTTACAAAGATTAGGTCATAATTTTTATCATAAGCAATAGCATATTTTTGATCAGGGGGCAAAAGGAGAACAAGCCTCTGAGACTCCAGTATCTCAGTAAAACCTTTCTCATTTTGGAAATACTCACCTCTACTAATCATCATTATTCACTTAACTTTATGTAATATAAACTATTTGGCTAAGAGACAGTGATAATTTGAAAAATTTACTTTTCCTTTAATATGCACTTAAATAAGCCCTAAAGTGATCCCCAGGGAAATGTAGTCTGAAAATAAACTTAATATATGCTTAATAAATATGTACTCTAACACTTGATTACAATAATCTTCAAAAAGGGACTTTTTAACTACCTATTAACATTCTGATAAGACATTAATTATAGCTTCATAAATGTAGAACTACAAAATCATTTCAGAATTACACTTTAATACTCAGATGTGTAAAACTTACCATCTGTCGCTTTCTCCGTCCTCCTTTTGGCTCCTGTGGTTCTGTTGGTGCTGCCACAGGCCATGCCCTTCCACTTTGATCTGTTCTGACAAGGACTACTTGTTCATCTTCTTGACGACTGGAAGCCTGTATCAGGATTTAAGATTAATTTTTTAAATTGATGATACAGACAAAAACAAAAGAAAAACCTAATTCAAAGTAAATAAATGTTTAGAATCCTAAACATTAAGTAACAGGTTATTTACATTTTGCATGTTCATTAAAACTCAAAGCAGACAGTACTACCCTATGCAAGGTATTCTTTTCCATATTCAAAAATACAGAATATAAAAATACATTCAGGTAGTTAAGTACAAAGTTAACAAATCCTTTCCAAATACTCTTGATTCTTCTCTCATAAAGTTTAATACCCAGAAGAAATATAACAGATTTGAAGACTTCAATAGATAATACTGAATACACTTCAACACCACCGTAACAGTGTATTCCTGAAACCCATCTGAAAAGTTGCACCACCACATTACCATTTCTGGGCTTCTTGTGAATTGGGTGGTGTTTGGTGTATTTTTTTTTTCCTTTCAAAACTTGAATAGCAAACTAGACAAAACATTAGCTTGTTCTTTTCAATACTTTTCATAACATGAGATACCTACAGCAGGTCACACAGGAATGTGTCCAGGGGGGCTTTGAACATCTCCAGAGAAGACTCCACAGCCTCCCTACACAGCTCTGTCACCCTCACAGTAAAAAAGTTTTTCCTTGTATTTATGTGGAACCTCCTATGCCCAAGCTTGTACCCATTTACCTTGCCCTCCTATCACTGGATGTAACTGTGAAGAGTCAGGCTCTGTCCTCCTGGCACCTGCCCTTTACGTATTTATAAGAATTAATGAGGTCCCATCTCGTTCTCCTTTTCTCCAAACTGAAAAGCCCCAGCTCCCTGAGCCTTTCCTTATGAGGGAGATTTTTCACTCCCTTAATCATCTTGGCCACTCTGTACTGCTCTCTTCCAAGCAGTTCCCTGTCCTTCTTGAACTGAGGGGCCCAGAACTAGGCACAAGATTGCAGACAAGGCCTCACCAGGGAAGAGTAGAAGGGGAGGAGAACCTCTCTCATCCTACTAACCAACCCCCTTCAAATGCACCCCATGATGCCATTGGCCTTCTTGGCCATGAGGGCACATTACTGGCTCATGGTCACCCTCAGGTCCTTTTCCCATTTACTGCTCTCCAACAGCTCAGTCCCCAGCCTGTACTGGTACCTGGGGTTTTCCTTGCCCAGATGCAAGACTTCACACTTCTCCTTGTTGTAATTCATTGAATTTCTCCCTGCCCAACTCTCCAGCCTGTCTAGGTCCCTCTGAATGGCAGCACAGCCTTCTGGGGTGTCAGCCACTCCTCCCAGCTTTGTGTCATCAGCAAACTTGCTGAGAAGACACTCTGTCCCATCATCAAGGTCACTGATAAAGATATTGAACAGGACTGGACCCAGCACTGATCCCTGTGGAACTCCACTCGTTACAGGTCTCTGGCTGGACTCTGCACCATTGGTCACCACTCTTTGGGCTCTATTGTGTTTCCTGTTCTTAATCCATCTCACTGTGGATTCTTGTATTCCACATTTCCTAAACTTGCTCATGAGGATATTATGGGAGACTGTGTCAAAAGCCTTGCTAAGGTCAAGGTAGGCTACATCCACTGCTCTCCCTGCATCTACCCATTCAGTCACAACATCATAGAAGGCTATCGGATTAGTCAAACATAATTTCCCCTTGGTAAATCCATGCTGACTATTGCTGATAACATTCTTCTCTTCCATGTGCTTAGAGATGACCTCCAGAACGAGACACTCAGATCATTTTTCCAGGGATGGAGGCAAGGCTGACTGGTCTGTAATTGTCGGTCTGTAATTGTCTGGATCTTCCTTCTTGCCCCTTTTGAAGACTGGAGTGACACTGGCTTTCCTCCAGTTCTCTGGCACCTCTCCTGTTTACCATGATCTCTCAGATATGATGGAGAGTGGCAGGGCAATAACATCAGCCAGCTCTCTCAACACTCTTGGGAGCAAGAAGGACTTAAAGACTTGCCTAGGGATGATTAATGCAAATTGGAAATATGCTAGTTTATGGATCTAGACAGCATGCATATATTGATTAAGCTGGGAAAGAGGTCTCTCTCTATCACATTTTAAATGTGGTTATCAGTGAATGCCCCCGGAAAGAGATAAATGTGTATTCAGTCACTTCCAAAAACATGAAGAAACACCTGGGAAAAAGAGGTTGACCACCATCATCTCACACCCCAGAAAAATTACAGAACAAGACTTTATGAAAGCCCATTCCAAGCACAATAGCAGCAAGCTGACTGGGAAAATCCAACATGGATACATGAATGGCAGATCATGCCTGATAAATCTGCCCTCTGTGGTGAGATGACTGGCTCAGTGCCCAAAGAAAGTTCCAAGAATCTCATTTATTTTGATGTCTGCAAGGTTTTCAGTGCAGTCTCCATAGTATTACTCTAGCTAAATTGGTGTGTTGTGTAGGCTGCAAGATGGGTGAAATATTGTCCATATTACCAAGCTCAAAGAATCTGTACATCCTTTGAAGACTCACTGGCACTCCTCATGGTTTAACAAGTGCCTTGGTACAGATGCCATTCCTCTGGAGTTAATAGTGTGATTAACTCAGCTTCAGCACCCTGAACAAGGGAGCAGAATGTGCTCCTGGCAAGTTTAGTGTGACAGCAAATAGATGGGACACCCACATTGCTGATACACCCAAGGGTAGGGTTGCCATTCAGAGGGAGATGAACAAATGGAAGAATTGGCTGTCAGGAATCTCAAACAACTGCTGTGTCTTGCACATGGGGACAAACTCATGCATCAGCATAGACTGAAGACAGACTGGGGGGGGGGCAATGCTGAAGAAAGATTTGGGGTTCTTGATTGACACCAAGTCAAAACCTGAGCCTGTGAGCCAGTAAATCACATCCTGAGCTCCTGTTATGCATCTTTTAGATTACACAAAGAAATGGAAACTCTAGATGTCAGAATTCTACCCTTAATCATGCACATGGAACTCATTACACCAACTTACCACCCACAGAAAAACTTCAAAAAAAGTAATTTCAAAAGATCTCATAAACCAGAAAAATCAGAGGCAAATGGGCAACTGAAACAAGCTTACTACATTCATTCTACTGAAACTACTCTAGATCTAGATGAAATGCAGTAGAAAAACATTTTCAAATAACTCTATTTTTAATGATATAAGTATGTCATATACTCAAGATATAAGATACTTACAGTGGTTAGAAGGTTAATATGAAAACTACTGATAATGTTGACCTTACTTTATCGGAATCCAAAAAGTAAGCTGCTAATTGCGTGCTTGCAGTTCAATCTATCAGCCAGTGACAGGTGAAGGGATAGTAAATACATTATTACTTCTAATAAGAAGGATCCTTCCTTTATTATTCTTTTAAGGATGGAGGAGACCCCTCAGTTTCCTTGTATAATAGAAACATTTTGCCAGATACTCTAAATCTTTATTATACTGGGCATCTTCAGAGTTGTAAGATGAGAAGCATATACCTGCCTCAAGGAATTATCTGCAAGTGAGGTCATCTTAGTTTGGATAGAAAATTTTAACTTCAGAATTCCTAGTCTGCCCTTCAGAGTTTAAGATCTTAGGGGAACCTACATTTTTATCAGTGAAAGTCATACCAAGCTATAGAATCATAGAATCATAAAATAGTGGAAAGGCATCTTTACAGGTCATCTAGTCCTATCTGTCTGCAGTGAGCAGGGACATCTTTAATTAGATCAGGTTGCTGAGAGCCCTCTCAAGCCTGATCTCCAATGTCTCTGGGGATGGCGCCTCCACCACTGCTCTAGGAAGACTCTTCCAGTGCTTCACCATCCTCACAGCAATGAACTTCCTAATCCCAAATCCAAACCTTCCCTGCTCTGATTTAAGACAATTGCCCCATATGCTATCACTGCATGGTCTTGTAAACAGTCCCTCCCCAGCTGCCTTGTAGGTCCCCTTCAGATACTGGAAGGTGACAATAAGGTCTCCCTGGAGTCTCCTCTGAGCATACTTCTTATGCTTCTGATTATGCCCCAAATACTCCAATTTTGCCAGAGATGAATGACTTAACATGAGTTCCATACCCAAACACAATCTGAATGCCTGGAAGCACACTTATCCCTAAGTGTTATCCCTGGTTAACTTACTTCAGAGCCAGTGATCACCAGTACTCTTGAGTACATAAAAAAGGGCTGTGACCACAGATTTAATTCAATATTTCCTTTTGTAAAAATTTTCTGGAGGAATATAATTCACTCATTTAACTTCAATGCAGCTATCTCCTGTAACTTCTCTACCCACAAAGCAGAGAGAGAAGGAGGTGGTCTGGAAAACTTGTACAGCAGGAGTGAAGAAAAGACATGGAAGACTCATTAAGCCAGACAGAATTTATCTGCAGGTATGAAAACGCAGCATTATCACATAGCTTAGTGATGAAAGCACTCCCATGGATTCCAGTCTGTCAGAAAAAATACCAGGGAACAGAATGAATACATCCTTTCCCCACATGACTACTTAAATACTTTATTACACCTCAGCTATTAGAAATTCAATTCCTGAGTACTTACAGTTGCAGCTTACACTCTTGTTGTCAAGTACAGCAAAGTGCTGAGTACAGTTCCATATCAGTCCCTTTATGCACCCAGACCTCAGTCTTCCCATACCTTCATCTGCTCCCACCAATGACCTTCTCATTTAGGATCAGAGTTACTATATTTTCAGTTTACACACATCCATTCAGATAACAGATGTCCTGTCAAGAGCCAGAGCATCTCAGCTCCCTTCAAAACAGGGACAACAGTACATTCCCATTTCATAGTGGTGATAATAAACATACACACCCACATAAATAAACCTAAACACCTAAATAAACATACACACCCACATATGTATAATAATATAAAAGGCAGAACTTCTTCACCAGAAAAAAAAAAAAAAAAAGAAAGAAAGAAAGAAAAGCCTGAGTGTTTATTGATTACATTACAAAGATGTTTAGGTTGTTGGTTAGTTAAATTAGAGTAATTACTGGAGACATCACTAACTCTGGTGTTAATTTTGTCAAATCTTATAAACAGTATTAATCTCAATTTGAAGCTGTTTTCTACCAAATGATGTCTGCTCCCTACCTCCAAATGTAAATCTCATTTTGCAATGCAAACCAAGATGTCCAGCCCTAGTCTGGCTCTAATATGCTATTTTCAAAGAATATGCCTACAGCACTACTTATTTCCATCATCAGCCAGATATCTGCCTCAGCTGTCATTTTTTCACAAGGTAAGTTGCTTTCTCTCTGCTGGGAAGGGGAGAGGAGGTGATTCATTCCAACAGGGGAAAAAAGCCACATGCCTCCACCTCACAGTTGCCACGTGCTGAAAATTAAAATCCTGCAGAGACAACCAGAGGAGGGACAACTGTTTTCATGTCAACACTATGCTGTTCAGGGAGACAAAGTTATCACTGTAGCACTGAAAGCACTATTCATTTGAAAACATAACAACAGCAACAAAAAATCAGCATTAGATGAACAAAGAGCAACCAGGTGGAGAAAGAACAATAGGGGTAAGTAACAGGGTGAAAACCACACTTACAGATGGGATGTAAATGCAAACGGAGTATTCTGGATATAATAGCAAAAAGGTAACCAATGCAAGTTCTGGGAAACTAGTCTTTTCTTTTGGCATGTAAAAACAAAACAAACAAAACCAAAAAATAATACCCAAACAAATACATAGCATCACCACGGTCTGGATCTCACAGCAAGATAGATTAAAATGGTCACAGGTCCTTAACACAGGTCCAGTATATATGGCTTTGATTTGGGTTTCTTACAGTGGAAGAAAAGATTAAGGGAAGTATGAGCACCTTGGTTAAAAATTCAGTATTTCAAGAATCACAGAATGGTTTGGGTTGGAAGGGACCTCAAAGATAATCTAGTTCCAATCCCAATCCCCCTGCATGAGGGGCAGTAAAGGGACACCTTTCACTAGACCAGGTTGCTCAAGGCCACATCCAACCTGGCCTTGAACACTTCCAGGGAGGGCAGGCACAATTTTCTTGAGCAACCTGTTCCAGTGTCTCGCCACCCTCAAAATAATTTCTTCCTAATGTCTAACATAAATCTCTCCTCTTCATGCTTTAAACCATTTCCCCTTGACATCTCACTACACACCCATGTAAAAACCCAGCTTTCTTGTAGCCTTCCCTTTCAGATACTGGAACGTTGTTGTAAGGCCACCTCAGAGCCTCCTCTTCTCCATGCTGAACAACCCCAACTTCCAGAAAGACTTTGTAAATACAATAATAAGCATCACTATTACAGCTTCAGAAGTTTCTCACTATAAGCGTGGTGAGACACTGGAACAAGCTGCCCAGGGAAGCTGTGGATGCTCCCTCCCTGGAAGTGTTCAAGGTCAGGTTGGATGGGGCTTTCAGCAGCCTGGTTTAGTGGGAGTATCCCTGCCCATATCCCTACATTCCTGGAACTAGATGATTTTTAAGGTCTCTCGCAATCCAAACTATACTATGATTAAGCTAATATAGCAATAGGGTTCTTTAGAAAGTTTTCACAAGATCAGAAAGTTGGTTTGCCATCATCAGGACCTTCTGCCTAACAGTGAGGAGAAGCATTAAAAAATGGAATGCAGTAACTATCTACATAAGCTTATCTTCATCAGGTCATACTAAGTAACATAACAAGCAGAAGAGTAATTTAAAACAAAAAACAAACCAAAAACCATGGGTATATCAAACAGAAATGGACAAATGTAATACAATAACAAGAAGGTGGTAAGCAGAAATTCAGAATAGGTAAATAAAAACAGCATTTACTTAAGTAAATATAAAAAATTAGTTACAATATAGAAGTCCAGTGAAAGCAATGCAAGATGTTTAAAAAATATTCTGGACTCACATACAGAACATAATGGGAAAGTTAATATTGAAAGTGGAAGTGAAACATCCATTCCAGACACCAGTGGAGAGCCCCACTCCACAGACATTAGTGTGATGCCCTTGAAAAAAACTGCAAAAATGCCACATGCCCAAAATATGCAAGCCATGCTGCTTGTATCTCATTATCCAGATGTGCTGGCCAAAAGCCAGATGTCTTGATTCCTTTTAAAAGCACGGGTGTATAGTTTAACTGCTCCTCTTCAACAGCCTGTCTGTTTAAAATTGTCTGCTTTATATTGTCAGCATTGGCTAATCAGACCTAACCTGTGGATACACTAAAGACCAGGTGGTCTCAACAGCCCTCAGCTATTCAAAATCTCTTCTCAAAACCTAATTTTGAACACAGTAATTGTGCTTTAATGCTTAAATACACTAAACACATTATTAATTCACAATTCACTCTTTCATAATTGGTTTTACATGTAAATTATTTAAAATCCAAAAAAAGGTCTAATGCCATCTGTTTACTAAAGCTGTGCAAGGACCAAGAGAAGCACCAGCTTTCAGGAACAGTTTTGTTAATTTTTGTTCTTGGTGCAGGGATGTAAAATTTGTTATGAAAAACAGAAAACAGAATTCACTCTGAGCAAAGAGTGATAAGGTATCACAGAATCATAAAATACTAGTTTGGGAGGGAACAAAGAATCATCTGGTCCAACCTTTCTTGGTAAAAGCACTGTCTAAACAAGATGGTCCAGCACCCTGCTCTGTGGATGCTCAGAAGCACCAAATGTTGGGGAATCCACCACTTCCCAGGGGAGATTTCAAGGGCTCTTTTTTTCACTGTGAAAAACACATCTTAAAAACATGTAGATACTCTGTGATTCTAGTGTTAGGAGAAAAAGCCAGAAATTATGTCATCACCAACTACAAAAGTGCTGCATGGCACATAGAAAGGGCTTTTGCTTCCAGCATCAAAGCATACTCCAGAGCTTTTGTATTATAAGTTTGAATTCTTAAGAAGTTTAACTCACTACCCTTTTATACCTCTTGTATGTACCTAAAACAGTTAGATATTTCAGAGCATTTAGTACACTAATTTCTTCAGTACTTCTTAATTGCAAAAGCCAATTTCCTATAAATTAAATTCAGGAAGGTAAGACAGATTGTCTTCTTGTCTTATAAATAGTTGTTTAATCTTCCCTTACTGCCATCAACAAGAGTGTTCAGGAAATACACTCCTCAGAAACTGCTATTACCTATTATTTTAAGAAGTATGTGTTAATGATGTTAAAGCTGTTCTGCAAAAGTATGCTCACTTTACTACTCTATGTTCCAGTTACAGCTACACAGTTCTTTGGACAGCAAACAGAAACTTTTGCTGAAGAACAAATGTCACAAGTATCCTGCAGACAGGAGTCAAGTGTGACAGAACAGCAGGAATTAGAAATAATGATGAGTTGAAAACATCTGAGAATAAACAGGTCAAAAGCCATCTGTCCCTGTATCTCCCCACCATCTGAAATTCCAAACAAAATCACAGATTTTTATTGTGCACTTAGCAATGATCATTAATCCCCAGCATTCTAGTTTTCACACAAGTCTCTCAACCATGTTTTCCGAGAGGCAGTTGCAGATATTTTTAATTAATTTGTATATATGGTATGCCTAAAAGCATTAGTGTAACTGTATTTAAGTTCTGCATTGAGTATGTCACAATAAAAGGTGACCTTAGCACGTGTTATTAAATGCATTACAGGTAAATTTGGACAACTAAGTTTTTTTACTGAAATAAAATAGCTGTGTTTATAGTCTCAATTCCAAAATGTATAACTAAACATGCTGGCACACCTGCAATTTTGAGTGTTAATTTTCAGAATGATTTGTAGGGGTTTTTTTGTTTGGTATTGGCTATGTTTGTTTTTTTAAGAAAAACAAAACAAAACAAAACACAACACATCAGAAGACAGAAGTACTGATTATTTTTCTTTCTTTCACTTCCTATTCCAAAGTATTAATCAGTGTCTAAATTTTACATGTATACATACACAAATACACATGCAAACACACACAAACACATCACTTTATTTTTAGATATCTAAATATTTTTCCAAAGAAACCACTGTCATTTTAATCTATTTTTGCAAAGGCCAATCTTGAAAACATGGAAAACAAAGAAACATTCTCATTTTTTCCCATTATTGTTACTGGAACCAACAAAATATTATTTCAACTGATTCCTCCCAGCTACTCCTAATGTTATATGGTTTACTCATTTTAGGATAATAACTGTGCTGCAGCTCTGTATAAAGGACCCAGCATGTTCCATCATGTCTCTAAAAGCAGAGCTATACATAATATATGCTAAAGATGGTATTATTAATAGGATTTGAGATAAGACAAGTTGTTCTATCCAGTTTCCTTTCTGAAAAACAGTTAAATGTTAATTCTTCAAAAAGAACAAGAAAAAAATAATCCATTTATACTGAGACAGTCTCCACAGAATTCTCTCAGCTTGTAATGTAATGCATCTCAAGAATCCAAATTAAACATCAGACCTTCAATGCATCAAAATCTGTGTTCAGATGTAGTCTACAGGAGGAGGTGTTAGAAACCTAATAATCCTTGCTATTTATAATCAGGAAGAATAATTACATTTAAAAAGCACAATCATTTCAAGTATGTGAAGCTGTTGATATTATGAAGGTTTTCACTAAAAGATGAGACCTACTTATGCCATAACTGTTGCTAAATTAACTTTTCTTTGCACTATAAACCTCCTGAACCTAAAATGCACAAGCAATGGAACAAAAAGTTGCACACTTTTATAGGCAAAAGGAAGCCTAGAAGTTTTTTCTCCTTTAAAGCAATTTCGTATCTATCTCAACCACTGTTTTATTCCTTATGTTTAAAATATATTACAAATGAACCACACTAGACTGAAGGCTGATGTACTTTCATAAAAAATTCAGTTATTCAAATGAGTATTTGCTATGCTGAAGCCATTTGTGTTTTCCTTAATATTACTCAAATGCCTGGCAGAAAAGGCTGCATTGGTTTCTCTCTACTTTTTCAGATTTTTACTCTTATTTTAAATGCTCTGTCATATCTTATCTTCTACCATGCCATTTTCCTTAAAATACCACCCTCTACCTTTCATTCAATTTTGTATTGATTTTGTGTTTTAAACACAATTCATCATTATTAAGAACTGTCTCTATCAATCCCTCAGCAGAGACAACTTGCTGGCTCTTGCATACTGATCAAGCATTATGGAACCCAGTAAACAGGCTTAGCATTGAGAAGGGGTTTTTTTCTTATAGGTCATACTTCATTTGAAATTGAAAACAGTTTTAAAAGATGCATACATTTATATGTCATTCAGCCACCATCCTGAACTGAGTCTAGATTTCCTTATTTTTGTATCAGGTCAATGTGTTTCCTAATTAACAACATAAACAGAATTAAGTAAGTCTGTAGCAGCACAAAACAAACTGGTTTTCCCTTTCCCTTCCCAGCAGATTTGACTTAAAGTCTTATATAGGGCCTCTATTGACAGAAGTAAGATAAGAGGTGGGAAAAACCTGAAGAAAAAAAATTGAAAAGGCAAAGCACACAAATAACGCACACCATAAATTATTTAGAATCAGAAAGAGCACTTTCTACACACAGATTCACACACAAAAGCAGTAACATTGATGGCTCTGGACAAATGGAAAACTAGTAACAAAATGGTCTTAGAAGGATCTGTACACTTGGTGAAATGTATCAGTGATAACTGGTTTTTAAACACCAAGCATCAGCATTTGAAGCCTCCACTTCAAAACCACCGTTATGGGGTTGTTTGGGGTAGAATTCCTGTCTAAATCGAAGGAACTACAAATGCCATGTTTGCCTCTATTCTCACAAGCAAACAAATAAAATGAGGATTTAAGCTACCACTTCTTGATCCTTTCAGTCTGTAGTTTCTTGATCACTTTAAGGCAGAATAAATCAGCACTGCTGTCAAAAGAATTGATCCTATCCTCTATAAAAACCCCAGCCACCCATGCACAGCTCTTTATACTAGCACAAGATTTCATTCAGTCACGCAGTGAACTGAATTGGGAAATTGATCCATGTTCAATTAATCAAGAAGAAAAAAACCTTCCTAGGGAGATGCACTGAGAATTGCCTTCGCTGCTTCCTGATCTAGCCTTCCAATTCTCCCAGCAGAACAGAAAATAAGGCAAAACTGTGTTTCAGGAACTTCCACTATGAAGTTGGCCATGCTGCTCCAAGGAACCAGAGACAGACCAGCCTGAAACAAAATGCTTCCTGTATTACTGGTAGTGGAAGCAAAGCTACCAGACTTTGGGATCAGTGGGACACCCATTTGGAAAACCACTTCTGTGAAAACTGCTTCAGGTACCTTACTTGGAATACAGCTGCCTGAATTGATTGAGACTGTCACTTTGGTGGTCAGTGTTATAGAATGACTGATTTGTGCAGTATCAAATCACAAACCTGCTTCTCTTGACTTATGGGATTGTTTTCAAACATCTGTGTTGTTCAGACATAAAATGTGACACAATTGGCCCTTGATACACAGGAGTACCCAACTCATTTTACCTGCACCCCAATATTCCAAAATCAGTTTGAAGCTGTAAAACCAGTAAAACTACCACAGGGACACGACTAAGGACAGAACAACTGTCAGCTTTGCTGGACTGCTCACACTCAAAAGACATCTAATGCAGGCTAGAAGCAGCCATGAAAGAAGCACAGGCAAGGCATACTCATGAAGACAAGTCAGCAAGCCTCTAAATTGTACAGGAAGACCTGCAGTCTTTGAAAGCAGGCCCTGGCAGTAATTTAAACCTGAGTGACTTCAAGTACACTTCAAGGTTTGCACCATGGTTTGAGGAGTCTGACAGTTTACTGATTTTCCTAAGTAGCTGAGCAACTTCACAGCAAGTCATAGAGTGATACTGTCCTGGCACGGTCCAGCTCAGGAGGAAACCACTTGTAGAACTAAAGATATCATCTGTGTTGTACCTCTAAGGGACTATTTGCATCGGTGAAACATGGAAAGTCCAAAACGGAAAAAACACTCTCAGAGAGTTCCCACAAACTAGAAATTGTTCCTGCAGGACAGACTGACACAAAAAATAAGCATTCTGAGATGAACAGACCTAACACTCAGATCGAGCTCCTCTGTCTAGAATTATGTAAGAAGCTGATCCTGAGGTTCAGAGAAGGCCAATGCAGAAGTCACAAGGGCAGACATTTTGCATCCAAGCTACTTCAGAGGGTGAAGAATTCATGAAGTGCCAGCTTCTTCAGGAGACATCAGTCATGTAACAGCCACCACCAAACCCTAACAAGCTTAGCAAGATGCAGATCAGCTCATTTGGTGCTATGCTAGTCAAGGCTGAGCTTGAAAGGCAAAACAGCCTAGGTGTCAGGCCACAAGCTCTAGGTCTCCTGGGCTAAGAGTCAACAATGGCACGTATCAGTTATACTTTTAATGGAAGATGTGATATTTTCAGAAGTGATATCCCAGTAAAAAATCCTATGGAAGCCGCTGGAGTACAATGGAGGAAGTTCTGTTTACCACCAAAGCACAGAATTTCATTTGAGCAGTAACTCATCTAAGGCCTCACTTTGTAATTTTCCTCAGTATGTTACATGTTATTTGTTATTCAGCTGCTACGTGTAATACATCATTGTGTTAGAACAAAGGAAAGAAGAATATTTTCCTCTTACCTCTCTGCCAGACTTTGCTGGAATCTGCCCTTGAGTGTCCCTCAGTTTGCGTGCGCTCTCAAGTTCTGCTTGAAGTTTTGAAGCTAACTCCTTCAAAGAAAGTGATAGCAGTCCATTAGTTTAACCATTTAAGGCTTTTCTAGACTTTTGTATTAGAATTGACTATTAATTCCATTTCTTTATGTTTTGGTATCTTTTTTTAAATCTAATGACACAAAAGACAAAAGTAAACATGTCAATATAGTTCACATAATTCTTTAATGGAGCTAAAATGAAAAAACGTTCAGAGGCACCTAAAGCAGAGATGGTGTTGTGAAACTGTTGTCACAAAAACACCAGAAAAATTATGCAAAAACATTATTCCATTCTATTAATATAAATACTTTGTGTAGCTAATCACAGATACTATGCATATAGGGAAGCTATAAAACCCACCAGGTGTGCAACCTTTCCAGGTTAAGGTACATATCCTTTTATTTATTTATATATACACACACATGCACACCACGTGTCTAGGGAAATTCCTCTTACACATTAGTGCAATAAACAACCATTCTCCTCACAGAACACCTGTCTATTTATATTCAAATTACTCTAATTTGATTCTTGTCAGGTTGAGAAGAAAAAAACCAGACTTGTACTCTATTCGGACACTGCTATTGAAGCTGAGCACTAAAGGAAAAAAAAAGGTTTAAAACTTTAAGAATTTAGTCTTCAGAAAACTTTTCCATCTCCAGTACTTTATTCCAACCAGTGTATAGCTAGCTTCAATCATTTCCTCCTGCAGGAAAATGTCTTAAGAGTATCTTCAGTGACTAACACCAGTCTCTCCCAAACCTATCATAGAATTACATTCATATATATATTTAATATAAAATCGTTTTTAAAAGAAAACATCTATAGCATGGACACTTTCTTGTAATAAAATTTAAACTACCAGATACTGGCTTTGATAAAGATTAATACCATGCCCTAATCCAGCAATGAATTTGTATGCCAAGTATCCTAAAACTTGCTACAAATCAAAAAATCAGCATCTCTCAGGAAATATTAACTTGGCACCTGAAGCTGTTAACATGCCTTGTTTATAAGCTCTTAGTGGCACAGGTTTTAGTGGAATTGTCACAAGAGGCAAGGTAAACAGGTGCACTAAAAATTAGTTTTTAAAATAAAATGCAAAGGCCTATAGTGGCAGAATTCACTTCTAAAACCATTATTTTAGTATATCCTTTAAACATTTCAGCAAGATTTCATGAAGAGCAGCTCTTCAGAGCAAGCATTTGTAAAACACAGTTTAAAAGCTAACAGACTATGACCTTGTTATAATTGAAACTTCCAGGCAGTACTACTGAATACAATTAACTCACTACAGCTATACCTAATGAAATAAAATAAAAAATACACAATTCCAGAATTTAGAGGGTTCCAAATAAGTGAAATTATTGATCCTTCAGGCTGCTGTCTGAAACAAGCCTCAAAAACCAATGTTAAACAGGCAGCTGCATGGACCCAGGGTCACCCAGGGCAGACATTTTGTGAAACTGAGCACAAAGCTTTGCACAGCTGTTCTCACTGCAGAGCTGGATGCAGCAGCCCATGTTGCTCCTTTCACTTTTATATCCGTATCATAATTAATAATTATGCTTATATGGCAGAGCTATGGACCACAAGCATCTAACTGTGACAAAGCTGATGAAATAACAAGAGCTCCATACGCTGTCTACCTTGTAACACAGGCAGGGAGCTTTCTAGTTTCTATTAAGCAGAGAACAGGTGAGAAGACATTAAATTCTATTAAAAAAAAAAAAAAAAAGAAAGAAAAAAACACAGTAAAAATGTTCTTGCATATGCAGCCTTGCCTACAAAAATTGGGGACCTGAATAATCTATTCTAGTCTATGAACCACTGCATTTAAAGCAGAACATACAGTAAAAGCAGTATCTTCAAATCCCACCTGATGAAATTTCGGGGGACTTCATTTGCTTGTATCTTTTTTTAACAGTAAAACAAACAAACAAACAAAAAAATCAGTGACCTTAAAAGAAAAATTGCAGGAAATCATGACAATTTCTTTAAGACATTACCATGTCCCCCATGAGTTCTGCTTTCACAATCCTTGCTCCTAGTTTGTTCATCTCCTCTTCACTGAGGACCCGAGGTGGCTCATGTTTCCACGTAGGTCTGTAAAAACAGCAGCAGCACTGAACCCATAGAAAAACGGTGTAGTATTCATCTCTGTGATTAAGTATCAGATGCCAGTACATACACACTTAATTATAAAAATAATTGATAACAATATATTAATATATTTGCAGTCAGAAGTTGCCAAGGACTCTGAAACCAAAAAGCTTGAATAACATTTTTATGAGATATGTTTCCTTTTACTTTTGAGATCAATTAAAATCAATAGCACTATCTACAAAATATTTCTCAGCATGTAAAAATCTTTGTTTCTAAAGATATTATGTACAGTAAGGTAGAGTTTCCACAGAAAATTAACTAGTACAATTTTTAAAATATGATGTCTCCCTCAAGAAGATACAGCTAGTAATAAATAATATTTTATCTTAATTTTAATGTTAGAAGGTCGGTGTATGATAGGAAATAACATCTCTAAGAATTATTTCAAAGCATCATAAAACAAGTTTGGCTTTCTCTTTTTTCTCAAAGTCTAAGAAAGACTAAAACTAACTCTGATAGTAAAACATTTAGCACAAGAGAGAGACATAGAAAAAAAATTATGATACTGGTCCTATCTATTAAAAGGGAGAGAGAAAAGCCAGTTAACGCTTGTTAAGACCTTGTAGGATTTGAAGAACAGGAGAACTTTAAAGATGGTATCATCTTTAACTGCCAGAGTTACTTTTACCCAAGTTACTTTTATCTGCCCAATCTAAAACCCAAAAATTCTGCAGAAATATTTATATTAAGTTAATCGGAAACAGAACCTTCAAAGATGAATTTCTCAGTTCTTAAACTGTATTTTTCAAAAAAAGGCAGACTATTTCAGTAAAGGGAACAAGAGATGTTTATTACTTCACACATGGGGGTTTTAATTGACATTAGTGCCTGAATCATCATTTGAACGTTTTGAGATAAGAGACATTGCTTAGTTTTGCTTTTTATCTTGTCTCAAACTCTGAAGCAGTAACATTAGTAAGTGGGTTTCAGTCAACAGTAGCTGGATGGACTTTTCCTCTGGGGAGATCCCCAGGACATCTAATCAGCACTTTTAATTAATCTGCGTCACAACTGTCCAAAACACTTTGATTTATAGGCTGAAGAAACTCTCTTGGTGTTTTAGAAGGGGCAAAATTTAAAGGGTACATTGTCAGCATGAGAGATGAGGAACTGACCCAGCAACACCCTTTAATCCAAGCCCTCATGTCAATAAAGATTTACTTTTTTTTTCTGACTGAACATCACTGAAAGCATACAAGTACTGTAAGAAATTTTAGGAAGAAGAAGAAAGTAGTTGCATATAAATTATTCCCAACACATAACTTCCCCACAAACCTGAAATGTTCTAAGAGCTTGAATTTTACAGAAAATTCTACAAAGGCAATTCCCACCAAAGGAAACAGGAAGACAGGTCATACACTATCTCATGATGCCACTAACTTCTACTCAATAATACATGCTCTGCTAGGCATTTCCCTTCTCATTCCTATTCACCTTTCCTCTTTTACACAGAAAAAGCACTTTTCTAATCAATATCTTCTACTATTTTTCATACGCTGCTGCTTTAGCACAAGCTCATCTCACAGGTGGCAGACCTATCCCTGCAGTATTACTTCAGTTTTCAATCTGCATTTTCTAACATTTCAAGTTTGTTTTAAGTTACTGCTTATAAACTCAACAACAGTTAAGATATTGGTTTTTGCAGGGTTTTTTTTGCCTGAGAGGCTAATTTTACTGCAGTGTGAATTAACATTAGAAAGAAAATAATCTATCATTAGCAATTCTAAAATATGCTGAGAAGACTGGACAAGCAGGGGGTGTCAACTACTTGTAGGGGGGGGGGGGGTCTGTTTTAGCAACCCCTAGCTGCGAGGCTCCCCCTAACGGAAGAAATCTCATATGATTAGATCTAATACTGCCACAAAGAATACAAAGTTTCCATCATATTTTGCCATGAAAAATAACAACAAACAAAAGACAAGTAAAGATGTTTGTAAAATACCTAGAACATGAGGTTTTACTGTCAGGTAACGTTTGTTTCTTCTCAGGGATATCACTTGGGTATTCCTGTCGTGACTTCTCTTTTTCATCACTTGGAGTTCTTTCCCAGCTACTGTCATTAACCTGTTCCCTACTACCTGATGATTTTTGATCAGACACTAATTTCTCACTGTTATCTTGTCTGTGTGTTTTGGTCCACAGTTCAGCATCCTCACTAGGTTTTTGGAAGCGGCTGCTCAAAGAGCTATGAACGGGCAGTTTGGAAGAGGACGGCTGTGACCTGCAGTCTCTAGGTGCACTGTAAGATGGGGAGTCATCTTCAGAGGGCTTCAGAAATTTGTGTTTCATGTTGCTTAGAGATGAACTCCTTTCCTGACCTTGTCTTTCATTGGAGTGTTTTTCAGCTTTGGAGCTGTAGCCTCTCAATACTGAGTCAGTGCTGCTGTGTCCACATCCTTGCTCTTCTCTTGACACGTCTTTTCTGTAACCTTTGTCTTCTTGCGTCCATCCCTTGCCATGCTTCTCCCTAGTATAGCCCCCAAACACGTTCCTGTTTCTATTGCCATCATCTCGTGTCTCCTTTTTCATATGCTGTTCTTTTCTCTCTTTCTCACTTTCTGAATAACCAGTTTTCTTCCACCTTTCATTTCTATAATAATTTTCTTTTCTGGGTGCAACTTTTTCAGCTTCTTCTAATCGCGACTGAAATATCTCCATTGACTACAAGAAAAAAAAAAAAGTCATACTGCTTTTAAGATCATGGGCTATTGTGAAGCTCCCTACCAAGTATTACGAGAAAGGCACCAACCTGTGAGAATGAGTCACCGTGCAAAGGGCAAGTCAGAAGCCATGAAGTGAAAAGAAAGAGCAGTACAAAAAGGGGAAGTTAGAGCTTCATTTCTAAGATACTCTATTGGGAAGGCTTTCTGATGCTTTCTCTTGGACTATTTCTAACTTTCATTCCAGGGCTCCAAAGTGCTAAAGCACTCCTGGGAACAGAGATGAGAGCCTTAGAACTGTCTCCTCCTGGCAACCTGGAGCTTAGGGGCTTCAGCTACCATGAAAAGCTTTCTCTATCTTTCTCACAAACTTTGCACTTATGCTCACCATATGCTCAGCTTCTGTAGAACCAATGGATGATCTGACTAAACTATTTTACAACTAGTTAAACTCAAGAGTGCATTAAAAATATTTAGCTTTAAACAGCATTTGTCCAGAAAGACAGAGACAGGGGTCCAAATCCTCTATCAAGCAACTATGCAAAATGTGGACTGTTCCTCTTCCCACTTGTGAGTTAAATTATAAGCCACTACTTCAGATTCCTGGGAAAGATTCTTAAAGTTAGTATCCTTAACCATCTCTGGAACTGAGTCATTTCTACGAGCACTGACCACGTTAGTTTGATCACTCAGGAGTCATTAAAATTCAGTTCAAAGACAACAGTATGAAGTTATACTGTCTTACCCAAGATTTCCACAACCAAACAAACCTAACCAAAAAAACCACAGAAAATTCAAATGTTTCTTTGGTTGTGGAAATCTTGGATAAGACAGTATGACTGTGGCCAAAATTTAACAGCCCACACATCTGACCAGTACTTTTAAAGAGTAATATAATATGTGGGGAGGGTAGTCTTAGAGATGTATTGTTGTTGTGGTACACTTTTATTAAAAATAAATTTTGAAGGCTTTTAAACCCTCCAGAAGCAAGCAGCTTTCTCAGAATATCTGGACTGAACAGATCACAAGTGGCCAGCAGATTTGTATTTGGTAAAATATGACAAAGCTTCCCAAATTACCTTAGCATTATTATTACCCACAACATATACTACTATCTGCTATGGGCAGGAGAACAAAATATAGCTTCTACACCCTAATTTTGGAAGCAATCAGATAGTTTGGAAATGGGATCATTTGAACTTCATGATGTAGAAGACAAGTATTTTAAATTTTTCTATTGGAACCCATATATTAAAAAAATATTTAAGAAGATAGATATAAAAGGCTGGGTAGCTTTAAACTCTTCCTCACTTGAAAGAAGCTTTAGAGGCTGTTGTTTCCTGCTTCTTTTCTTATGTCTTACACTGTACATTAGGTATTGGTGTATTTACATCAAAGCAACCTATTCCAAGCATCTATAACTATGAAAAAGATTTAATCCTTACCCCGTATCTCTCAGCTACAATGTCCTCAAAATTTCGTTTCTCTCTCTCAGCCTGCTCCTTCATCCTTTGGTATGATTTTCGTAGCCAACTTAATCCAGCATCTTCTACCACAGTAACTAAAGTAGAAAACAATGAACTTAAGTTTTATATCTCAGTAGTTATTCCTGTTTAACACTACTCTGTACGTGACATTAAGCCTTCACCTAAACTTAATGCAAAAATTGAAGGGATGCAAAACAAAAATAGAAATAATATGACAATTACATGTTCTTATATCTAATGCTGGATGTATCTCAGTAATGCCACTAATTTAATTTAAGCTTCTCTATTTTACCACAGAACACAACAAGCAGTTTCCAAGACAGGAGTAGCATAAGAAAAGCTGGGACTAGTTACAAAATGAAATAATTACAATTTCCACTTCTTGTGTTCATTCTTTGGCACACCCCTCACATAAAAATAAGTGTATTCCCCCTCTCAAAAAATTTATAAGCAACCCACAGCTTGCCCTGTGACAAGCTAGAAGAGGTCCTAACATTATGGACAAATACTCACTGTCACCTCTTAGGGATCACTGACCCCTGTGACTTGTAAAAAGCAGACATGAGGCTATTGGTGTGCAGGACAGACTGTTCAAAAGGAAAAGCTCCCTAACAGAAAAGCCAGGGACCCTACCATTCTCCATTGACAGAATATCAAAACACCTTCTTTTATCACATCATGACTACTTCATAACATTATGAGAAATGTTTTTCTAACTGCTCTTGCTGGAAATAAGCAGCATAAACCTAGGGTAAGGAGAGAAGTGAAAAGGTTACAGAAATAGTATTTTTCACAAACTGCATCTATAATGTACTTCATTTAAATGTGACTCAGACTTCTGCGGCTGAATATTTTAAAACTATAATGTGTGTAATAGAGTGAAAGGAACCACATGAGATTACAACAATTTATCCTGCCTTGGTTAAATCATGCTTTCCTTTAATTAGTTCAAAAGTGAGAATTTATGTAACGATAATGAAGGTCAAATCAGTCAATATTATAAGCAAGTGAAGAGAAATTCTGCAAAACAACATACTACTGTATTATCCCAGTACTCACTTACTGAATTTTTACCCAAAGTTTATTTCATTGCATAATCTCTTAACATCAACATTAGTAGCAACTTTTTAGCAACACGGAGGGCAGACACTGGAGACAGTAATTTTAAATTATTACAATAAATTGCCATTACCTTTCTTAACTGAAACTGCTTCATCCTTTTCTGGTGGCAAACCTGTACCACCATCTTTCCAATAGGGGTTGAGTTCTCTTTCAGACAGCACGGCCTAAATCAGAAATAGTTTTAGTGTGTGCATAGCTTGTATTTTATAGAACATTCAACACATTTTATGAGACTTGTGGGGGAATAGAACATCTTACTCGTAACTTATGTTTATTTCTACCTGTCCTTGGATAGCACAACTCTTCACCCCGAGTCAGAGCTCTCAGACATTCTCAGTTGACACCCATACTACACAGAAACAGCTTTACTGTTTGGCTTCACTGCCAGCCTAGCAGTAAAACGCACTTGCAGCTGAAGCAGTGCTGTTTTGACAGCTGTTATTTTTACATCATGTTACTGCTTTTCACCCTCAAACTAGATCACTTATTGTGATTTTGCCAGCTGGTTTCTCAGGGAGCAGGCAAGAAAGTCCACTGGAGAAGAGCATTGATCAGACATTCTGGCAAAGACAAAGTTTTGAATTTTTCTGTCATCAACTCATCACCACCAATGGCATGCTACATTCATCTGTTGTACATATTGGTTTATGTTTCAAAGAAAGGACATACATTCTGGTGTAGAAAACACAAAAGTATAAGCCTGTGTGGA
The DNA here is from genome assembly GCF_003957555.1 of Calypte anna. NCBI lineage: Eukaryota > Metazoa > Chordata > Aves > Apodiformes > Trochilidae > Calypte > Calypte anna. Next base: position 182,376,397 of record NC_044244.1, on the reverse strand, counting down.
AAGCAAGTGAATGAGTAGAAGAGTCTCTAAAAAGTACGACCTTCTAGGACCAAGAATGCATTGTCATCAACAATGCTGACATTCTTGTGACTCAAGATCTCCTCATTAAACAGTCCTTCAACAGTTTGGAAGAAAATGTTACACGGGAAGAAAACCAAAAAGATTAATCCCTCCTCAAAAGACATGAACTGAAGGGTCACATCCTGCACAAAAACAGTAATGCAGGTGAATCTGCCAACTGTAAATCCTAACAGCAGGAAGTGGCCTGCTGTGGATGTGAGGACAAGTAAATATTGGACACTGATCAGCAACAATGTTTTCAGATTCAACTGCATTGCATTTTAGAAGCTGAATGAACAAATGAAGTAGCCATCAACTGCACAGTGAAGCTATCTGATTTAATTTAATGACAGCAACCCCTTCCCCAGCCTGACCCTGATCCACCCACCTGTTCACACCCTACTGTAGCACAAGAGACAGAGCAACAGCTCTGAATTCTTTATTCAGGGGAAAAAAAAAAGCCTCGGCACCCTATGCTTTGACACAGAAACATACATTTATCACACAAAACTGGGGTGCTCCTTTTACACACACCATGGGGAAGGCAGCCAGACCAATAGTCTGTCATTGTTATGACGTTTAACATCTCACACTCAGAAACTCTTCAAGTGCTGCAGAAGACAGTACTAACAAAACAGGCATTCTCCTTACCTAGAAGATAGTGTAAAGGCTTTTCTGTGCAAGCTAAACCTGATACATGAACTATTCCCACCCCAAACAGGACAAATAATTGATCACTTTAATTAAAATTACTATCACACACCATATCAGGCATTAGTTTCAAAACTAGACAAACACTTACATATTTGAGCCAATTAGTTGATTCACAGCAAATTTAGTAATATGTAGAAAAAAATTTGATATATTAATTCCTCCTACCTGCTCAAGTTCTTGAGCCTTCTGTCGTTCCAATATTTTTTCTTTGTGCCTTTCACTTTTAGCAGCAGCTGCTGATGTGGTTTTCAATGACATGAAGTCTAAATTCATCCATTCTTCTCTCTTTAAAATAAACCCAAAGAACCAGTGTTCACATTTCTAACAAAAGCATGGGTTAGGTACAAAATGAACCAGTGCAACTACTGATGAAATGCTTGTTAAAGCAAACAGTATAGGTTTCATGTTCCTCAAAAGTATAGGTTTTCTGAAGACACATTAAATACTTTAATGCAAAGCAAATACTATCTTAAGAACCCCAAGCTTACAATTTTTTAATGTTCCCTTACTCAAATAAATTGCAAATACATTTCATACATGACTTTCTGTAATTTGAAACACATTTTCATGTTGTAATTTAGGACACTAGGTTAACATGCAAACTGGATAGACTGCTTATTATTTGCTTAAATGAACACTGTACATCTAGACCAATTCCTTTTAATCTCACCAATTCATGACATCTTACATCTCTTCTAGTACAGAAAAAAATCTGCAAATGCTAATCAAACACGTTTCACACTTCGTATATCTAGGCATTAACTGCACCCTTAAACAGTTACACATCTGCATTCTGTGAACTGTACCTACAGTAATAGGTAGAAATCTGCATTTATAAAACCTAATCCAGACCAGGGACATTTTAAAAACGTGCACTACTCTCCACAGAAAAGTGGGACTTATATTTCATTACATCATACTTTTCTAAGAAGACAGAAATAATTCAGAGATAATTTTTGTTTCTCTTTACAAGATGCACAAATTCAGAATGAGAAACAGGGACTTCTATCAGGAACGGAATTAAATACTAAATTAAAATTCATCATTTCATACAACTAAAATCACAGCAGTTCATTTCAGAATGACACCATTTTCCAGCATAAACACTGCTTACCAAGCACAGAATTAACCTACAAAGGTCAAAAGAAGCACTGATTCCATTAATATTGTGGCTGAAAAGTTCTATACTTTTCTTCTTTACATCTGTCTAAGCACAACAGAAGCTAAAATCCATTGAACTGTAGAATAGCTACCAAAATTAGGCAGAAAAAATAACACATCTAGTCAAGAGCTTTAAGCTGACTTAATGAAGAAAATCAAGCTAAATTGCTACAGCATCAAAACATGGTGAAAGGAACTGGTACTAGGCAACATGAAGTACAGTGCACTGTTAAACACTAGGTAATATCTGGTAGAGAAACCTTCCAATTAATTAAATACAACGTTTACCTAGCTATGCAAAGACATTTATCTGAAAATAGGTTCTGTCCAACACATTGCAAAAGAGTTGTCACAAAACTTAAACCCATTTTGCATTTGGTCATGCTGAATTTATTTCTGCAGTAGTTATCAGATTGCTCACCTGCAGGGAGGGTTCTTTCTCACTATCTGATTGCTTGTTGACCTTCCAGGCCTTTTCTGTGTTATCTGAATCTGACACATTTGACTCAACCCATTCAACTGAAGAATCCTAAAAACAGAGCTTAATGTAAAGAATAATAATAACACCTTAACATACCTTTGTATGTTGATAAATGCAACAATTACCATGTATATTGATAATAAAATTTGTATTACTAATATAATATTGTTTATTGTTTTAAAATACCTATAATAAAATAGTGTACTGATATACCCCTAGCAGATTGCTCCTTCATGATCCTTCATTCCACCACATTTCATGAACCCTTCACAGTATGTAACACTGGTTCATACCAACAGTTTTCAGCATAACACCACTGAAGATAAAACTGTCAGAACAAAACCAAATCAAACTGTTTTATGGCATTACAAAAACAAAAATAAAATTTAAATTTATTACTAAGTACATTTTACATTACAAAAGTAAAATCAGTAAACAACATAAAGCAGCGTCCATCCTATCTCCTGTTTTCATATCCAACTTCCTATATTTGCACTTCCAGAGTACTGAGATTTTTACACTTGAACCCATAGGACTCCATTGAACAGAGTTTTTCCTTATTTACATTTATCTGTCCTGGGAATAACAGACTTTGGATTGAAGGTACCAGCCAGGACTGTGTGGTATCCTGAGATTCACTGAAGTGATCTGAGGGGTTTTGATGACTGCCATGGGAAATGTGGGGCAACTGTGCCCTAGGTTACTTCCCAAACTGAAAAACATAGTTGACTTTACATATCAGTGCCTTGAAAATAAATGTCATCATACTACATGCTCTGTCACTCAGTAAAAGAGACTCCCTGAAAAGAAAAAAACCACAGTACTACCTGACTTGCAGCACTCAGGCCTCTAAGGTCTCTGTACTGTTTTGCCCAAGTACCTCTCCATGTGAAGGCATCTACAGATTCAAATGCACAATTTAAGCCTTCCTTCAAACTCATGTACAGCTCCCATGTTGTTAGGAGTTTCCATAGTTGAACACCCATGGAAAAAGGCAGCAATAAGTTGTGCTTAAAATCAAAGTATTTACAATTTTAGACACATCATTCTTCCATATACCATGGACTACAGGAAATCTGTGAATTTTTCCACAGATTTTACCGTAGATCGATGATTTTTTTTTTCTTTTCAATGTCCCTCTGCTGAAACCTGTAAGCCCCTTAGACTAAACATGGTGTAGGTTTTAAACATGTTATTTGAAGCATTTTAGTTTTTTACTTACCGAAGAACTATCAGGTAAATCATCCCTCTTTTCAGATTTTTGTTTCTTATTTTTCTTCTTTTCTTTCTTAGCTTTTTTTGAGTGTTTATCCTTTTTCTTTTTTTTCTGCACAGAATGTTCCTACAAGTAAATGCTTGTAAATGAGATCCAGTAAACCAGATCACCCATATTCAAGAAAAACAATGACAATCTATTACCAAACCACACTGAAAATGGTAAAACACACACAGCCATACACAGCTACATTTTACTTCCATTACTCTCTCATCTGTTGGGCATGGGGGAGGAAGGGGAGCATGCCTCAGATTCCTAATAGAATTCTCTTCCCTCCCTTTCAGTAGCTTTTTCACAGGAATTAAGGAATAATATCTTCTACACTATATTAATTTTAGTCAAATCTATCTGCTTGGGAATCACTGTATCATCAATATGTACCTATTCTTTGTTGAAATATGTGTGCAGATTTCTGCACTAGAAGGATGCAATGTTCAGAGGTTCCATTAAGGTTTCTCCTTTAAATGACCACAAACAGGACTGCTACAAGGCCTTAGAACCTCCAGATTTCTTCCTATGGTACAGTTTTTGTCAGGCAGTACTTGTCATTCCACATTTGATAGAAACTTAAGCTGGAACTGAATGACCAGAATTTTTCCTCTTTGTGAGAAAAAGATTATTTCCACTTAAAAAAAAACCTAATATCAAAACATAAAGAATTCAGAAATTGAGAGGATTTTAAACATCACTTTAGAACCCTCAAAGCCCTCTGTTGATTCAAACATGCTGTGAAGTTAACAACAAAATTCAATACTTTACAGTTTCATCACCTTTTCCATCTGTTCCACACGTTCATTCACATCAGGAAGCATCCACGTATCTTCACCTCGTACATGCTTTAGCAACTTCTGCCTCTGCTCCTTTTCATAACTAATTTTGGCCTAAGGAGAACAGAGAAGAAAAATAACCAGGCAGAGTTCAGTAGCATTTACTTACAAATGTACTTTGTAAGCCACAACCATACACAATGTTGAGAACTGTGCTTGAGAAATTCTCCTTTCAGGGGACTGCAATAAGAATAATTTTGGCATGCATGCCAAAGAGGAAATTTAGCTAAAACATAGAATGCACCCTTCTTCCTCAAGCCACAGCTTTGCAACCCCTCTAGCACTGCTTTCATCCTCTCATCATAAATAAGAGTGACACAAAGACATTGAACTTCTGCTGTTCATTCTGAGTTGTCTGGTTTTACAACCTTCGTGAACAGCGTATGATACATTGTATGGTACAATTTAGTGAAATGATTTTCTACTTCAAAAAACTCCATTACTTTCACTAGAAATATGACTTTCACTAACAAGTTTATTTAAATAACTTGCCATTATCCCAAAGTGCACTTACTCCATTATCATCACATGTGATTAACTAGGAAGATAATTATTTTACATTTTTTACAACTCTTATTTTTTACATTATTACAACTCGTATTTTGTAGGCTTGCAATTTTCAGCTTTTGTTTTTGTGTTTGTTTGTGGGTTTTCTTTTTTAAATAACTAAAGTAATTAGCAATATTGTAAGTGGCACACAAAAAAACCCCAAATCCATAAACCAAAGCATCCTTTTAAATCTTCATTGTTCATTGTCTACTTTCTTAGAAGCCCAAGAAGGAGATAAGCTTTCTAGTGCACTTCAATGCAAGCAAAGCAAGGCTGCCATCCAGACTTCTTAACTTTAAAAAGATGCAACTTCTTTTAAAACAAACAAACAAAATAGTTTGTCAGTGTGGGAGCTGCATCTCTGGAATGAAGAAAGAAAAAACAGTTTAGAGGTTTGAGCCATTTATTCTGGTATCAAAACAGTTTTTCTATTTCACAAATAAACAAATCAGCAAAAGAATCAACAGAGCTACAACTCAGTGAGAGTGAAGTAGCTGTTAAGCACAACATAGCTACAGAACTCACAAAATGTCTACAAGCCACACACACAATATTTGAGCTTTTAACTGGAGAGAGATGAAACAGAAGAGATAAAGGGAATTTTAATATAGATCTAGATGAGAAAAACACAACTAAAACAGACTCCAAACTTCTTTGCTCCAAAAGTAAACATGAAGCACATTGCTAAGGGAAAAGGAAAGGCTTTTTGCATATTCCTTTTCACTTTTGGTTGAGAAAGACTTGAAGGTGTAGTCAAGAGTTCCCTTCCACCTCTTCAGTAGCTCTTGGTAATATGAACGTATAAATACCTCAAACAAAGGACAATCAAGATCAGTTTCTCAGTGTCTTCATTTAACATGCTCTTTGCCTGTCTAGAAAAATTTAAAACCTTACCCTTCTCTATAATAGGTATATTTTAAATAACATTATTACTTCCATCCCATCACCAGTTATAAATATATAATGCATAAAATGAAGTTAACATTATAAATAAGGCACAAGAGGAGCTTTTGTTCTTTTTGAAACATTTAAAAATAAACATTAAAAATACAGGCAAGTACTGAGGTAATTGATATATGATCCTAATGTGAGAGGTAGATCATAATGTTGTCTGAAGTATACAAAATACACATTCAGAACACAAAATGACTAGAAATCATCATCAAACTGCAGACTGTTGTCTCCTGCCTGCTAAGTGGAATTGGATTGGGCAAGATGAATCTGTAGTGGCAATATCACCAGACTGTTAAAAAGAGAGAGACCAACACAAAAGCATCAGGTGAAAGTTTGTATTTTCTTCAACAAAGTTAAAAGTTACAGAAGATTCTTAACAACATACATATGTAAAAGAAAAAAGAAAAAGCTGCCTACAGATGTAAAAAAGATTAAGTCATCATTTCATCTCAATTATCCTGTTAGCATGAGACGAAAAAGCAGAAATATCCTCCGATCCTTTCTATCTCTAAAAACTATCTAGCACCCTCTACCAACAAATTACAATATTCATTTTTTTTTGTTGGTGTATGGTTACCCCTCATACACACAGACAATTATTTCAAAGGAGGAGGGAGAAAGAAAATTTGCCTACACTATTAACTTCAAACCTTACTTTTACATTCTTCTTGTCTTTTATAATGATGCAGGGCTTACTATCTAACTATTTTTCTTCCTTTTCTACATTTTATAATGAAGTCCCCATTGTCCTGTGCTATGAAGGCAAATAATAGTTTCACACCTCTCAACCCAGAGGAGCTCAAAAATTTAATTTACATGGACATTCATTTATACTTAATGATACTACTAAAATATTTAACTTAAATATTTAACATTAGACACATTTCAGGTCACTACTGGAATATTTTTATGCTTTTTCTCCATAAATATACGATGCTACATTTCTTAAATACCTCTGTTTCAAAGTAATCCATTAATTATACTGTTTGCCACACACAAACACACAACGGGCAAGCTCCATGCTACATTACCTACTTCTGTGATACTAATAAAGCTGTTTATAGACTTTGCTACAAGCACAAGGTGAAGTATAAAGCCAGCAAAGCACTCTGAAGGTTCTGTTGTCAATGTGCTATAAAAACAGTAATTTACAGCACTACGTTAGCAATGTTTGCCCAGTTTTAGAGTCTTTACCACAGCTGGGCCAAAGAGTCTTGGATTTCACTGCCCCATCTGAATGTGAAAGGAAACCATGTTCAGGGAAAGTGCCTTCTGGTTTTCCTTAGGCAGGTCACTAAGGCCAACCTGCATGGTGCTGACAACAGTATCTACTAAAGTTAGAATGAAACTTGCAACAGCCTGTAATACACTGCAGATACAGAAAAAGCTGTGAAAATTACATCATGCCACCCCAGGAAGAAGCAGAAAAGATCAAAGATACTGCCAACATTAAATGGAGGCTGTCACATGAAAATCCCCCAAAGACTCCAGAAGAAGAGGTGCCTCATATAGGGATGGAGGCTAAAACATTCCTTCCCTGGCCCAAGAGAAGCCCTTACCAACATTCTTTCCTGACCCAAATTCTAAATATCATTGCAGCTCTCACCAAGGCCACAGAATATTTTCCACACCACTACACAGGCCATGTAATTTCCCAACCTTAACGGTGGGCACCCTCTAGCTCATCACCATTCAAAAGCCAACTTGTCCATCGAAAAGATGAAAAATTGCCTTTTTCTCCAACAAGCAATCAGAAAAAAACTCCACAGTACAACACCAGATCAGTACAGCGTGACAAAAACATCCAACACAAAGAGCAACAGCCAAGCTGCTCTGATACCTGACACTGAAGGGCAGAAGTCTGTGCCCACATCCCTCCCACCCCTGTGTTCCCACCACCCTCCCTGCACAAGCCTCTCTCTGAATATGTCCTCCAGGGACTTCAAGGACTACCACAAAACAAATCCCACCCAAAGCAGTGTGCAGTTTCCTGTACATCCAGGTTCCAAGCTGGCCACCTGGCAAGGTCATCAAGTACCAATTTAAGCACAAGAAAGAAGGAAAAAAATGTGCACTTTGTGGAGGAAGGGAACAGGAGGAAGAATTGTGGAAAAACTCTTTTGGCAACAGCTTTCTGTTAGATACATCAAAGGTGTAACACCTAGCTCTGTCCTTCAGCCATTAACATACAGCACCCAAAATCTAAGCAATTAGCTTTTATTCCTAATGTCAAGATGACCTCCTATCTGACAATCTGTTCCACTCACTGACCAGTTCCAATATTCAGCCATCAGAAAGGCTACTGTGGCCTTTATTACCCTCTCAGATGCCATCACCTTACCCCTCCTTGTAGTTCTGATGCTGTTACACCAGTTCTCTACCTAAATAACACACTAGCTTCCATGAAAACTTAAACTGATTTTTCTGCCTTCAATATTCCAGTTATTGTGACATTTGTGAAGCTTTCCCAAGGAGGACAGCAGTGGAAACCACAAAAAAGGGCTTAGCTTCCACCCCATCTTGCCAAATCACAACCAAGTCAGAGTGCTGCCTGTAGCTACCACTACTCCCAGACACAGCCCTGCCAGCTGGAAATGTCACCACTTTGTCATTTTCACCTGCCAAAGGGCACTGGGAATTATCATCACTTAAATCATTTAACCTTCTTGTGATCAATAACCACCACAGAATGCTCAGGCATGCAATTAAAAGAGTGGATTGCTGGAGATCTCAACCTTCAGTCAGAAACATGTGGGATGCAGCAGCAGCTTGCCCTGGCACAGCTGCAGACACAACAGATGAACAGATGCACCATGGCAGCTACCACCACTAGGAACCCGTGGGCAGATACTTCATGTTGAGGTAGGACCTCTCCAGTCCTGTGGCAGAATATGACAATGAAGACAGATGTCTTCATCACTCCCTTCATTCAATGACCTGACTGAAATCAGAGATGCTGCTTACAAAAAAATGCAGAGGTGCCTTGTCAAAAGCCTGAAAACCTCTTGTGAGAAGGCAGCACTTATTTCTCAGTGCTGTTACTCTCATAAAACCACTCACAGATTTCAGTCAGTATAGTAATACTGACATCCTTATTTCCTTTGACCGAGCGACTCAGGGGTGTAACACTTCATAAAGGATTTCAAAGAGAATGAACAAAAAGCAGGTGCTTAGTATTACAGCACAGAAGCTACTTCTAATACATAACAGCTCGACAAGCCATACACGATATGTTTTGCTATTCATTTCTGTCTAAAGAGAAATTTCTGTCATTTTTCCACTGAAAACTGAAGTGTAAAATACTGCCAAAGCATTCCATCACCTCAGCAAATAAAAACCACTGCAAAAAAACTGATGGTTAGGCTGTTATGAGAAAATACCTGATCAAATTTCACTGGGAAAGCCTGCTGATTTCACAGCTTGTTTAGAGTTCAGATACAATGAACTCAGTAATACTGTTACACACTGGGATTTTTTACAGTTCAGGTTGTATTTTCAAAGAAAAGAAATCTAAAATTGTAAAACAAAAATAAAAGCAGATGTCTAAGTCAAAAGCATCAAAGAAGATGTTTCCAAAAATAATAGCTGGTACATCTCAAATCAATTTTTTTTAGAAACCTAAATAAGCAAAACTAAAACCACAAATTCTTGCTTATGGAATGAACTTGTTTCAAAGTATCATTTTATATACAGTGTTTCAAGAACATATCTTATTTGTATGAAGTATTGAGTGAGATCTTACTTACCTACATTCAACTTAAGTCAACATGTACTGCTATCAAGAGAAATTCGTAATCTGTCAGTAATCTTTAAATATTAAAAGACAGGATTTTGTGCACAAAAAACGTCCAAATCGCATCACCCTCAGAGACCAGAGTAAAAAACAGAAAAGCAACCCTGAAATATACAAATACCATGTCATAGCTATTTTTAATCCCCCCAAAAAAGTATTCATGTCTAGGAAAATTGCACATCCCTGCACTTACCAAAACAACCCCTCAGATTATCTTCTCATTCTAAATTTGCAAACTAAAACAGCAGTGTCATGAGCTACCCCACTCATCATATAAGATGCTATTTCTGGAGCATAGCAACAATTTGCATGTCAACATTTAATTATTTGATTACTGATGATTATCATAAGCATTACCAGCTGCTGGGTTTTACCAGTGCAGTTGGGAGAACAGACTACACACATGAAAAAGTCTGTTTCCAAAGTTTCAAAGAGAAATCTCAATCAATTAATTGATTATTAATTTGGTTCTTCAATAGAAGCGCAAGTTCATAACTGGAAAAAAAACGAAACAATGGAACAATCAACATGAATAAAATGCAGGATCTGGCACTTGGCCTTACTGAACCTTATATTCTTGGGCTCAGCCCACTGACCCAGCCTGTCCACAGCCATAGAGGGACCAAGTACCTCTAGGGGTTAAATCCTGCAGAAAACTGTCATTGTCTCAAGATCCCTTCTTACACTCCACACCAAAGACTTCCTTGTACTGAATTTCTCAGTCCTCAGTCATTCTCAGAACTGAGAATCTAAGCCAGTATCCCAGTTAAGAAACACCCAGTAATGTCCAGGGAAACTAATGAAAGTGGTACAGGGAGATGTCTCAAAAATATTCCTGTTTCCTCCAGTAACTCAAGGCTCAGAAGCTTTTCAATCAATAACTTTCAACATATATTTTTGCTTTTAGGCTACTCTTAAACATTCAGTCTCCCTGGACAGTCTGTACTAAAATAATCTCTGACACCTTTCTTCCTGCCTTCTCCAAGGTTGTTCAGTTCTCCTTGAGATGCTGGGGCCAGGACTGCAGATGCTATTTGGTATTATAAAGAAACCAGCAGTGTATATATAACCAGTATAAGCATTTCCTTTTTCTTTTTTCCTTTCCCAGTAACTTCTAATACTTGATTAGTTTTTGTCTGACCAGCAATGTGGCATCTATTTACTGCCCAGTAGAAGACATTTCTGAGATCAGTATTGTACACAGAAAATTAGGGCTGCCTTCCTCCAGAAAATGAAGGTTGTACATTTGACTTACTATCACATGAAAGATGGAGATAAGCTTTTTAGGATTTCTATCTTGGAGCAATTAATATTTGTGATGTTTTACATATATGCTGAACAATATAATGATGGTCATTTTCTTGTTAAAATCTAAGGGGAAAAAAAAAAAACCAAAACCAAAATTCAAAATTCAACAGAGATCCTATATACATACCTCATAATACAGAGCATCTTGTTGATAAGAAAAAATACCCTATTTAGTTCCATTCTAAAAACCAGTTTTTCTATTGTTCTTAACAGGGCTGATGTGCAGCATCTAAACTTACAAAAAGGTATTAAAAGTGAGAGTTAGGACCTATGGAGTTACATTACCATAAAACATATCCTAGGAGTGGGAAGTGTAGCCCTTGTATAGAAAATCATTGAATTGCTCAGGCTGGAAAAGACCTTCAAGGCACATATCTAAAGCTCAAGATTCCATGTTTCCTAGTACCATCTCCAAAGCTGCCAAAACCAACCATCACCCCTTTTCCCCCAAATACACTGTGTGAATAAGTGCTCTCATCTCCAACCTCAACCTTTTCTCTGAGACCAGCTTCTGCTCATTGCTGCACCATTTCTCCAACACTACTGCAACCAAACCTCTTTTCTCAGCTTTACTGCCTCTCTGAATTGAGACTTCATGATGAAGTTTATTTCACTCATTGCTATTCCAGAGGTTGCAGCATAAATAATACCACAATCCAGTTACTAAAAAAGCATCACAAAGGCATTTAATGCTACATCTTGTACTCTAACAGTGTTTTAGAGATATGAATAAAAATCATCCACAGATCCTTGCAAGGACTTGTATACCAAAATTTTTAAACAACAGAACACTTTATTTCATGTTAATCTTCTGATGCAAATAGAAGAAAATAAGAAAATAGAAAAAATATTACATAACAAACTGCTGCAACAATGCCTGACACTGTAAAAGGCTTATTCATATTTCTGACTCAGGCTGGCAGCCTGTCATAAGTGGGGTGCCAAAGGATCGATACCGTGCCCCACATCATCCAACATCTTCAAAAATCATCTGGGTGATGGGATGGAAAGCACTCTCAACAAGTCTGCTGACAACACTAAACTGGGTGGCAAGATGGAATACTGTGGCTGCACCTGAAATACTGTGTCCAGTTCTGGGCCCCTCAGTTCAAGAGGACAGGGAACTGCTTGAAAGAGTCCAGCACAGAGCAAGCAAGGTGATTAAGGGCGTGGAACATCTCCCTTATGAGGAAAGGCTGAGGGAGGGGGGCTCTTCAGCTTGGACAGAAGGAGAATGAGGGGTGACCTCATCAATGTTTATAAATATGTAAGGGGTGAGTGCCAGGAGGACAGAGTAAAGCTTTAACAGGACAAGGGGCAATGGTTATAAAGTGGAACATAGTTGGTTCTGCACAAATATTAGGAAGAATTTTTTCACTGTGAGGGTGACAGAGCCCTGGCACAGGCTGCCCAGGGAGGTTGTGGAGTCTCCTTCCCTGGAGACATTCAAAACCCACCTGGATGCATTCCTGTGTTACCTCCTGTAGGGACCCTGCTCTAACAGGGGGGTTGGACTCAATCTTTCAAGGTCCCTTCCAACCCTTAACTTTCTGTGATTCTATGGACACGTCATGAGTGAGCAATCTTAGAGAGGCAGCTGGAGAGGCTGGAGCAAGAACTGTGTGAAGTTCAATAAAGCCAAGTGCAAGGTCCTGCACCTAGGATGACACACCCCAAGTGCCCAGTGCAGGCCAGGATCTGCATAGTTGGGGAGCAGCCTTGCTGAAAGTCACCTGAGGGTTCTGGTCCTGCATGAGGATCAGCAATGACAAACTGGATCCTGGGCTGCATCTGCTGGAGCATCATCAACAGAAAGAGAGATGTGATCATCCCACTCTGGAATTGCCACATCTGTAGTACTAAGCCCAGTGCTGTCCCCTGCAAATCAAAAAAGTTTTTTTTCCAGAAAATATCTTTGCCCAGTATGATCTGATTGCTGCTTACTTGACCTTCCACCTCTCAAAGGCCCATCATCACAAACTCACACCTTTTCCATAGCCTGTCCTCTTACACATTTTTTCCATTATTATCATCGACTTCTTAAACTTCAAAACAAGCCATGTCACCTGATGTGCCATTTGCTATTTAATCAGTCACTCTACCTACAAGTTAGAACAAGGATCAGCAGGTTACTACACAAGTACCAAACACAGTATATAAGCAGATTCTGAATAAAATGTATTAGGATTAGCACAGGTTTTCAAGCCACAGCAATTCCTCCATAGCACCTGTGACTGGGAGTCTCCAAATTTTTGGCTAACACTGCAGCAATATATAATCAAGTAACACCCTAGACCCACAAAAAACAGGGTGTCCCTCTTCTGTTCAAGTTATTACTGAGCTACGGCCGGTATGTTCTAATGGAAGGATACCAGATACCAACACTGCACGCAGGACAGGCAGACGAGGAGCAGGAGTTTCCTTTTCTGTCTCATATTAGGACTGTGTCTTAGAGGAGGCCGGGGGTGGGGCGGTGTTACCTTATCAATGTATACAAACATCTGAAAAGAGGGTGTAAAGAGGACCGACCCTGGCTCTTTCCAAAGGTGCAAGCGCAGACACACGAAACAAGTGACATACCGAGCGGACCACCGCCACGACAAGTGACAAAACGGATGAACTGAGGTGGCCGTCACTCAGGGCACGTTCCCGGGTGGGCAGCACAGGCCCCTCGGGCAGGAGGGGCTCTATCCCCAGGACCCTCCCTCTCTCCCACAGCCGCCGCTCCCAGGAGGCCGCACTCAGGGCCGCCCTCAGGACCGCACCGACCCCGGCGCCAGCAGCCGGCCTGCGGAAGGGAGGGAGCCAGGCGATCCCCGGGGAAAGGCTGGACTGGACTGGACCGAACCGGGCCGGACCGGGCCGCGCACCCCACCTGGGCCAGCAGCGCCTCCCGCTCGCGCTGCCGCTGCTCCCTGCGCGCGGCCAAGCTGCGCTCGCTCTCGAACCCGGACGCCATCGCCCGACCCGCCGGAAAGCGCCCGACGCGCAGCAGCCGTGAGGCGAGACCGGGGCACGGCCGGAAACTGCGTCCGGGGCAACGCCGAGAGGAGCGGGCTGAGCGGGGCGGGGCGGGGCGTCTCCTCCCCGCCGGGCCGGGCCGGGCCTGGCCGCTCCAGGGTCCGCTCCTTACAGTGAGGCAAAGGCAGCCTCGCACATAGGAGGGTGAAGGTCGCGGGTCGATGCGGGTGCCCGTCCTCGGCCTCTCCGTCTCGCCGGTGCCGAACCGTAACGCTCCCGTCTCGTCAGTGTTCCCCAGCTCCTCTCTGAGCTCCGCGATTTTTTTTTCAAATCAGCCTCTGGAAGGCTTCCCGCAGCCTCGGGGGTGGGGGTCCCAGCAGATGCCGCGGAGCAGACGGCTCCGCCGCTTGACCTCCACCGACCCGCATGCCGGCTGACCCGGCCCAAAGCACCTCCCGGCAGCCCCGGCCTTCTCGTCTGGACCGGCATTAATGAAATGTGAACAAAGGGGACGTGGCCTGACCGACACCGGCACACTCTGGTGTAAGGCAGCACCCGGTGCCCCCCGTGCCGCTGCCCGCCCAGCGCCCGGGCCCCGCTGGCAGCCGGGTCGGGCACCCGTGCTGGCCCGGGGCTGCCGGAGAGGCAGCGGGCGGGGATGCTCGGAGTGTGCCTGGGGAGCAGAGGGGGAATTAAAAACCACACACAAGTTGCAGTTGTCCAACAGCGTTTGACAGGCTTGAGGTATCAGGTGAAGCAAATATTTATCTGAGACAGTATTTCCTTGGGTCCGTTGGTCAGAACGTGATAAGCATGTCTGGAACCAAATGGGTTCACCCTTGCCAAATAATAAAAACATTATTCAGGTGAAGGTCTGAGTGAAGTGCTTGGGGAATTTGTTAGCCATTCGCACGGGACAGTAAGTTTCCACAGTGATGATGGTAATTTAATTATGACCCCCATGGTGGTATTAAATGTGTAAATTGCATTTGCATCTTTATTCAGGTTATGCTATGAAAGTTAACATCTCTAGAAAAAAAAAATTATAGATCACCACTAGATAAAGAACGAGAACAGAGCTTCGTTTGAAAAAGCTGCACATGAACCCCCTCTGGGAAGCCGTTTACAAAGCAAATGGATACAAAAGGCATTCCAGCAATGCTCAGTCCTTAGTTGTATGCAGCAAAGTACACTGCTTGAGGAGGAGATGCAAGAAAAGAGCGTGTTTGGCCCACTGAGGAAGCCTCTTTGATGAAGATGTGCTCTTCTTACTGACAAACTGGTTTCTTTCCATCCCAGTGCTGCCACTTGTTCCAGGTGGCCAGCAGAGCATCTCTGGTGAGTGCTCCCTAATTTGCTCAGCAAATTTGCTGGGCATAGTGGTTTAGTAAATTTATATTACATTTGAATAGCAAATTGAAAGTCCATGAGCTGACCCAGCTAGTTGCAACTGAATAAGTTTAGGGAGTGTTTGGAAGAGCTGCATGAGAACAGAAAGCCTGGCAGCTGTAGCTGGGTAGCAATAATGTCTCTTCCAGTACAGCAATGGGAAAAGAGAATGTGTGTTCTACAGCAGAGTTACAAAGAAGAGAACTCAAAGCAAGGTGTGAGGTTTTGCAGCATTTGGTGTTATTCTTGACAGCTGTAACTCTCCACATCCTTCATAAGGCAGTACTGTAAAATTTCGTTTTAAAACACACTTCCAATATTCCTGGTTTTAGAACAGAAACCATGATGTGAATGCACTCTAGAACCCAAAAAACTGAAGAGCAAGAAAAACTAGAAACCAATTTTCTAAATGCAGTAATTCTAATGTTGGGATTTTCTGAGGTGACTTTAATTTTGAGGTCAGCATTTTGGGAAAGTATGACATAATTTGATTTCAATTCCTCTTCTCATCCAGTAAAAGGGTATTCTCAGAGGAAGCAGGAAACAATGAAAATTTAGTCTTTTTTTTTTCGAGATATTTGTCTGAGAGCTCCTCAGGAGCTCAGAAATCTCAAATGAGCCTAAAGAACAAGTCTTTTGTATGCCACTTTTTAATGGTCAGATGGTCACCTCTGTTCAGCCAACCCATTCTCAAGTGCAAAAATTAAACAGACTTATAAGAATAATACTTCAGAGATACTGATCTTTGCTTAGCTCTTACAGGGAGGTACTGACCTTCTGGAGTGAATTATTAGTTCCCATTTAATGGCATATTTTTACACCTTCTCCGGAAGAAGCTGGTGGCTCTCCAGCTGCCCTGTGTGATAAATCCCCATGCTGCTAACCTTCCCTGCTGTGAGAATTGGAAGCTTTTTTTCCACAGTGCCTCTGGAGGTTCTTATGCATTCTGAAGTCTTTATACTGAAGAAACTCACTGTACAGTAGGCTGCTGGGGGGGGGGGGGGGGACAGAGAGGGAGTACAGCCCAATAAAAATGCTTTTAGTTTCAGTTAACTCTCATTCTGATCTTTTTTAAAACCACCCAGGTTTCAGTTGCTGTTTGTAGTGCTGAGCAGTCATTTACATTTGATTCTAAAGGGGTTCCCTTAAGCAGTAACAATTACTTTCAGTGAGTTGTCTAAGACATAAAAATGTAAATCCCTAGATAAATTGCAGAGAAAAACAAACAAACAAACAAAAGAATTACATGGTTGTGGGTAAAAGCGTATTTGTTTCATAGAAATTTCATTATGTTTCCTCAGGATAAACTTAAAGCAACTTTGTCTAAACTCAATGCCATAAAATGATTGAACACCTTGCCCAAAAAATCAATGCCATAGCAATGTCTGGGTTATTAGTTTCTTGCACAGTGAGAGCCTGAATTGAAAAACCAGACAACTTTCACCTGTCCATCAAGGAGAGCACTCCCGGCAACAACAAAAGAGCCCCTGTGACATTGAGGATTCTGACAGCCTGCCTTGGAAATGAGAGCTCAGCTTGCAATGGGAACAAATGAGGAGGCTGTGGTGGATCGAAGAGTGATTCACCCATTGTTCCATATTCAATAGCAAATCATCTGTTGTCAGCCCCTGACTGATACTTATTTTGTTAATTTACTCAGCTGTTTTGGAAAAGAAGCAATCTCTTCAGCAGACCAAGGGGACAGGGGTTTAGAAACATCTATTTTCCCTCTCCCCACCACAGCTTCATGATTTAATAATGAGAATCATTCATCTGGAAATTCTCTAGGGATGACTACTACTAATAAATGCTTTGCAAGGCAGCTGTTATGTATGTGAAATTATAACTCAGTTAATTTCTTGTGGGGGTTTTACGTTCCTTTTTTATTTTTCTTTCAGAAGCTGACATCAGAGAGCATGCAGCAGTTATGCCACCGATCTATTCTTACTTTGCTGAGACTGGTAACACCTTTTTAGAAATTATTTGAGAGAAATGGATAAGTTTTTTCTGATGCCTGCTCAATTTAGAGAGGTGCAAATCAGTGAGTTTCAATCAGCTACTTCTAAAACAAGGCATAAATACTGACTCAGGTCACCTGGCTGAGGTAGGAATGAAAACACACAGAATTTTAGTTTATCAGTCCTTATGCATCAGACCAGTGCACTAAAAACTCAATCTTAGGCAGAGCTTCACTGAAGTTCAGTGAGTTAGGTTTGTTTTTAAAGTGAGATTTGCTTTTTAATGGTAGGCCAGTTCTATAAATCAGACTGCAGCCTAGTCCCACAGACAGTTCTCTCAGCCTGCTAGTTACACAAGCAGCAATACCTTAAGCTGATGTTGCAGACATGTTGTATGGAGAAACAACAGCCCATGGATTCTGCAGAAACACTGAGGCTCTTTTCCCTTTCCTCCTGTGGTGCTGTTGCTCAGTCTGATGCACACTCACAAGGACAGCACCCCTGCATACTGAAGGAAAGCTGCTGCAGCACTCCCTGCTAGACTTCATGTGGGGAATATCACAGAAGAGTCTCCTTTCACTACAACAGAGAATTAAAAAACACATGGGGATGGGAGTGTACTTTTCTCTAATGAAATGGTAAACACTTACAGAAAAGAACTGTTGAAACCTGTGAGGTCTTGCTTCATGAAAAGGGCTCCAAGTAACTACAGCACTGAAATGATAATTGTGAAGGGAATTCAACTGCCACAAAGAGTGTCTTTAAGTCTCTTCTGGCAACAACTTGAACAATTTAATTCTCTGCAATTTTCACCCCACAGTTTCTGAAATTGCTTTTCATTTTTCTTTATTTTATAGTATTGTGTTAAGAGGGAAGGGTAATTCCATATCCAATTCTTGTCTCAGCTCTCAACCCAGAAATAGCTGTAAATACTGCCTGAGTAATGTCTGTGACATCCCAAACCCATGTCTTTGTCACTATTCTAGACAGCAAACCATCTAAGGAGTGTAAATACTACCAGTTTGTCTTGCCACTTACCTCATTTTCAAGCACAAATGCCCCTCTAGGCCCCTGTTACTACAGACATTCTGTAAGTGGTCTGCTGTGATTCTTTAAACACACAAGCAACAAGACACAAGCATATCTTCAAGTGTATGTCCCAGTGTTGGACTCTACTGAGTTGGAAAAGAGACCTTGTTCTCCAGTAGAAGGACCTTAGATTTCTTTTAGTATGTGCCTTGGTCTGTTCTGTCCTGGGAGTTTAAGAGTGTGAGAGAACATACACAGTACCTTTCACAAACAAGATGCACTCGATGTTTCTCTGTGATCTGGTTTCAAGCTCTCAGCCTGCCATGCAGAAACATCCCAGGGTATCTGTAACAGAAATGAGAGAGAACAGAAGCAGTGTCACAGATTGCAGAATTGTGTTTATTTAACGTTTGAGATATCAACAGAAAGAGATTGATTAGGCACAGTAATTCCTCTAACTCAAAGCACACAGCCAAATCCTGACAATCAGTGATGCTTCTTTAAAATAAATCAGTGCAAATGTGTTCCACTGCAGATCACCTTCTAATTTACATTCTTTCCACATACAGTCTGGGACCCAAGAAAAGTGCGCGATAAATAAACATGGGTTTTTTTATTGTATTCTTAATAGCATTGCCTCAGAAAGAAGGGTTAGAAATCTTTTCTGGTAAAAACAAGAAACAAAACTCCAGCTTATATCAGAAAATGTCCCTCAAATACACTGACACAAGAACCATTCATGTAAGGAAAGGTTCAGCTTGAATGAACGGCATGGTAAATCACCACTTTCACTGAACATGTTTGCAATGCTGAATGAGGTGGCATGGACTAGAAATACCTTAGAATGCTTTTCAATCTCTTTTAATTTAATTTTAACTGAATACAGAAAATGTGATACTCTGACTGCCTTAGAAACTTCATTTCTTTGTCTGAGGCTTAAATTAATCTAGATGAGAAGGAGAGTGTGTTAATTTGTGAGGAAGCAGAGCTGAAATTAATTTTCCTGTGGTCTGCATAACCATGTCACCAGGTCAAGGCCAGAGGCAGGATTGCTGCATCCCTATCTGATATTAGGTATGACCAGATGTGCTACATGCACTTAGCCAGATAGGAACTTCCCATGGTCACTAGGCTTCTTCTGGCTTCTGTCATTATAATGTCACTACCTCTAGGCCCACATGCAGTGTTAAAGGCTGCAAGTGACAGTCCTCTCTTGCCAGTCATAGAAAGTCTTAAACCAAACCACCTACCAGAACCAGATGCCTTTTAATAATGCACCATCTAAGTCTTTTTCTGCAAATCCCAGTTCAAGGGCCAGGGTAGAGTACACTGGAAGAGAGTGTAACTCATTTCTTGTTAACTAAAAAAGTTACTATGCTGGTTGGAAGATTAAAAAATATTTCTTCTTCTAGTTTCCAGTGCCTTTGCAGTAATTTAACTTCAAAGCAATTTGAGAGGAAGCAATCTTAAGGAAGACAGGGAACCAAACAATTGGGGCAGTTGAAATATACCCTTTCATTCTAATGGCATGCTGAGAGGCAATGATGAACTCTAAATAAAACATCTTCTGATCCTTCCTCAGAAGATGGAATGCAGAGTGAGGGAAGTGAGATGTGAAGTGAGTACGCACAGCAGAAATCACTAGAACAGCAAGAAGAAAAAATGAGGTAGCAAGCACTCCTCAAAGAAAAAAAGCTCTCTTGAAGGGTGTACCCCTTCAAGAAAAGTGTCATGCTAGAAACTGCTAGAAACTGGTTCTTATGGAAAACAAAAAATAGCACCAGGCTAGTTTCCAGACAGGATATTCACTAACGGGCTTTATGTCAATATTTTCCAAGCTGAGAAGCCCAAAAAGAATCTATTTTTCAGGAACCAAATACTGTTCTCAGAAAAATCACATAGACTTAAAGCTTCAATGTTGAATTGTAAGAGTAATTCCTTTCAGCCCTGTGGAAATCAGGTCTTTGGTCATCTCCTCTGAAGATACGGAAGAGAGAGGGGTTTGAAGGACTCACCCAAAAAGCAGTATTTGGGCAGTGTTGAGGCTTGTGAGCTGATCTCCCTCCAGAGGAATGCAGACCTGATGATGAGGTGTCCTGTTCTTTGAGGGTCAGGAGTTCACATCTCATACAATTCCTTCACATGGAGTTCTCCCCAGGATGGCAAATATAATTTTAAAGCCAGTGTTGGACTGAGAAAGAGACATAAAAGCAGATGGTTGGAAGTAAAAAAAAAAAAATGCAGATATGGGAAACATTGCATAATGTCCTGAAGTGAGAAGCAAAAAAACTGAGGAGAGTATCTGAATAGAAAACAAAAAAGTATTAAGATTTTCAAGGGACTTGGGCATGGCATTACTTGCCTTGTGAGTCAAGGGCTTATTTCAGGAGTGGTGTATTAGGAAGCCTGATGTGGGGAGAGTCTAGAGGCCATGAGGCATTACATTAACAAAGGTGAAAAGATGAGCAGCACACACAAAAAAGGCCTCAGAAAGAATGGTGGACACAGAGGATTTATTTGGAAAGGAAGAAAAAGGAAAACAACAATAGCATGTTTCACTTGCTAGATTTAGAGAGAATAAAAGTATGTATCAAGTCTACACACTGTGCAAATCACTTGTGGAAACTAAGCAAGAGTCAAGGGGAAAAAAGGAAGGAACAACCTCTTCTCTGTTTCTCACCCTTGCCATCTTTAACTAGAAGAATAAGGCAGTGTGAAAAGCTGGGGAGCTTTGAAAATGGGAAACTGAAGGCAGGATTTGTCTTCTGATAGCAGCACTGTGGGATTCAGTGTAATTATTCTAACAGAGCTTTAGATATTGTCAAATTGCAACTGGAATGATTGCCTAAGAGAGCTGCAGCATACTGTGAAGAATTCTGCCTTCCTGAGATGAATGCTTTAGCAGTTCCTTGGTTGAAATTTTATATTTTGAACTCATCCAGGGTTATGAGAAACCTGACATTAAAAACTAATGTGTGTTTGAGCAGTAGAATGTGATGAGAAATTTGCTTCTCCATCTTCTGCTCTGCACAAGCCATCAAGGATGAACTAGCTGAGGACACAGAGTGGCTCAGCATTAATGTTAATATTTTCTAAACTCTGTCTAGGCCACAGAACCACTATTTAGTTTTTATTTAGATTCTGTACAAGACATCATATGAAGAAGCACAAAATCATTTACAAAGTTAGATATTTCATACTAATTTATTCTGCTTTTTTATGCTTTGGTTCAGTAGTTTTTAGTTTAAATTTCAGTAACAAAGACATAGCTAAGAATAAATACATATGTAATCAGATGTTATTCTGATAGAAGGTTTTTTTTTTAGATAAAAGGGCATTAGTTTTATAACAAAGGTAAAATTGTCATGACATTAGAATGATAATTATAAGAATAACAAACACAGAGTGTTTATGCATTGGAAGGAGAAATTTAATTACTAATGCTGCAGTGACACATCTCTCCATCTTATTTGCTTGTTAATTGGAAATTTCTAGCCTTCACTTTTGTAAAATCACAGGAAAAACTACTGCTGTCATTGGGTTGCTGTGCTATAATGGGAAAGCAGAGGCAGAGCCTGTTTAAGGGGGAAGAGAAGCTTGATGTCAGAGCTCTCCCTGGTCCAGTCAGTCCCCAGAGGTACCTCCATAAAGCTGCCTGTCTGGAGGGGCTGCCTACAGAAATGTCCTGCTGCCCTCAGACATAGGAACACCTCCACTCCCCTCAGTCTACACCAGGCATGGCATGTCCAGCCCTGCTGCCTTGGCCACCTTCCTCAGACCCTCATCCGCAGCCTGCAGAAGAGAGGGGTAAATCTCCATCCATTCCCAGGAGGCTTTTGATGAAGTCCTAAAATAAAATCCCTAGACCATATTATATACTGAAAGCAAGGGGAAGAAGAAACAAACAGGACAAGAAATCCCACTGGATTGTCTCTAGCTTCCTCCTTGTGTTATGCTTGGCTCTTCAAACCCATATATGGTTTGACAGGAAAAATGTCCAGTTTTGAGAGTCAACTCACAATATTTGATATTGTGACAAAATCATAGATTAGACCAATTTAAACAGGGCTACCTTTAAAATAACTTAAAATAATTGCAAAGTATCTAATAATTTTATGGTATTTGTGCCCCAGTTGTGGCTTGATGCAAGTGCAGAAGTGCAACAGGGATACTGTAAAATCAAACTACCTCATTGGTTGAACAGATGAAAAAAATTGTTTTGTTCAAAGGTCTTAATTTTCCTTGCAGACCATGATTTTATTTATGCTCCTTATCCCTAGTTAGCTCAATGATCTGTTAACCACAGCAACCCATCAACATGGAAAAACTTTTTTTTTTAAATAAAAGCAACAACAGTGCAGGGTTTTGGTGACCAAATGCATTGACATAAATTACTGTAATCTGTGCAACTCACTGGAGTAAGAGAATTGGGACTTAGATGACCTGTACAGAACATCTCAGACATCATTCAGCCCAGTTATCCCCATTCATGCTACTCACATGCATGTTGGGTAACCTGGTGAGCTAGGGTGACCACAGGGCAAGTTGCTTATTTCAACTGTTGACAGTTTGGCTTTTCTTTAATCCTAATTTCATCCCAGACAGGAGTAACACTAATGTAGGAGTGACTCTTATTTTAGGAACACTGGGGTCCACCTTCACCAGAACTTCAAAACCATCAGTAAACTCTTTCACAGTCTTATCTACCTCTTGCACCATGTACAGGTAGTGCAGACATGAGCAGCAGGCCCAGCAACAGAGCACCCAGAGCTGACACATGTTCTGACACATGCTCTGACACATGCTCCGACAGATATTCTGACACATGTTCTGACAGATGCTCTGACAGATGCTCTCAGGGGCAGGTTGTCCCTCCCTGCTGCAAAGCACAAGAGCTGCTTCTGCAATGTGCATGTGTCAGAGCACTAAAAGCCAACAGCAGAACTCTCTTCACCTTTACTGGGAAGCAAGTGAGATACTTTTTGAGGCCTTTTCTCACTGTAAAAGCAGCTGTGAAGGAAGAACAAGGAGACCAGTACTGAAGGGTTACTTTCAGTGTTCAAAAAAAAAAAAAAAAAAAAAAAAAAAAAGGACAAGGACACAAGAGATGGTCTGAAGTAAAGCAGGGATCAGATGAGCCTGGAGTAACTCAACCTAGGGTCCTGCATGCACAGACATACAGACATGCTGGGCAAGAACAGGAGCACTCCTGCAAGTCTTAGATGCAGAAAGGTGGTATTGCTGGCCATTTTATCACATACACCTTTGGGGTTTTTTCCCCCTTTTCCAGAACTTCTTACGATCTTCTTTCCCTTTCACCTAACACTGTGGTTCATGATGCATTCCCAAGACCTTGAAATCAATAGAAAACCAGGATGTGACAGAGGGGATCAGTGAAGGAATGTAATGGGAGTGACAAGACAGTGAAAGTGAGAAGCTGGCAGTAGCACACTGGTTATGGGTATCTCACCAGTAATAAATGTGGTATGATTATATTGTTGAGGCCAAAGGAAAATAATGTAGTGTCAGTCACAAAAACCTACAGCTGGAGGTTTTAGTCACAGTGAGTTGTGTCTGCCAGATAGCAAAGAAGCATGATTTTAATCTGTCAAAAGAAAAAAGTCTTAATTTTGTAACCACCTAGCCAGAGATGTAGTGAATGTTTTGTACAAAATAAAGTCAGCAGATAAATAACACTATAAAGGCCCTCTTTGGCTCTGATAACTATTCATTAGTTTTGCTGTTGACCTGAGATACAGACATCAACATCAACATCTGTTAAAGTTAGCTGAGGTGGCTCAGCCTAGGAATCTGTATCCAGCCTATGGGTAAGAGCACCATGAGGCACAGGAACAAGATGTCTGCATTCCACAAGCATCTCTGTAGCAAGTATCTGGTGAGGAGGCAGGCAAGAGAAGGAAAATGGTGACAACTATTCATTTGTAGCCTCTTGCCATGTCAGGTATGGCTTTTCAGAGAAGTCTAGACAAAGCCATGCAATTCTAATTCTGCCCCAAGAGGACACATATTAGTTAATGAAGGCAAGCTATTTGCATAATAAATCAGGGCCCAAATGCTGCTGTTGTCAGTTTAATCCCTTCATATAAAGTGCATTAACACATATAAAAGATTTGCAATGATGAATGGAATGTCTTTCCCCCTTTTCTCCTCAATAAATTACAGAAAACCATAGTGACACACAAAAAGTGATAATGACAAGAAATCCTTTATTGTAGCAGCAAGAAGAATGCACAAAACAAAGCACACTGGAGAGGGTAACTATTAATCTTTAGTATATCTCGACAAATCTTTACTATTTTGCTTTTGCAAATGGAAACTTTCTGTGATATTTACAGGTATAATGGAGCTGAACTGAACTTCTGAGACTGACTCGTAAAGCTGAAACCCTTCTAATGTATGGAAAACATTATCACTTTAAATCTCTCATAATGTGTTTGGGATAGTATGGGAAATACTGGACGGATGAGGAGCTATGTCAGGGGAATACTTTGTATAATTCAGAACATTTGCTATACATAGTGACAGCTGCATGACATTAAGTTCTGGGACATGGTTCCCTAAATGTGCTCCTTGCCCTTCACTTTATCTGCAGCATCTCTGAGCTCTGCTCAGGAGAGACTTACCTACACAGCTGATTTTCTGTATTGTTTTCAGTAGTTCTCTTCATCCTGTATGCACACCAGCAGCTTGCTATCGCTCAGACTGATTGCTGTTTTTCTACCTTTATTTAATATGTGATGGACATTTACCTTTAATTGTTCCCACAGGGATCATGCCATTTAACTGATCACCATTAGTCTCCACTCTCTGCTGTTATGCTGTAATGTTGTTATTAAGTTGTAGTTTCTATTCACCAAGATCTTCCCTATAACCTGTTTTTTAAGTCTCTCTGCTTTTCCATCTCTTAGTAAATAAAAGCAATTTTCTGACTTCCTACACTCCCTTATAGCTCTTAAAGACTGAAATGCACATTACATCCAGTAACAACATGGATGAGATGGAAATAAGTCAAAAGCCAGTCACAAGCTGGACACTTTAAGCTTACTTGTACATCTAAAGCACATCTGTGCTTGTATTTAAATGAATGGGAAGGATCAGCGAATGGAAAAGGTTCATATTCTATAATGGTTCTGTCAAGGGAAGGGGTTGCCTAGTACTGGCATAAGAACAGGACATCACCATTCCCCGATGCACAAAGAGGAATAAATATTAGAAGTCAGGGAAACCAAAAGGATAGAAGTCTAGAAAGTAAAGGGAGGGAGACTATTTCAATGAAGACCAAAGCAAGTCCCAAATAATATTTGGGGAATAAAAGCGGCACTATTTTTCATGGTTCTTTCTTCAGAAGAATTCAAGTGATCCATGGCCACATGGGTGAGATAAGCATTTCTAAGAGAAATGAACATAAAGCTTTCAGGTATGAATTTGGGAAAGTGCACTCCATTCTAGTCTTCAGACAAGGGAACAAGAACATCTGCACAATGCCCAAGGCTTTCCACCTCATAGGATACATAGCAGTGAAACAGAGCATGCTTCCCCTGAGCTGCATGGCTGATTTCAGGAACTGAAGGCCTCCATGGAAGAAGTTTCTTAGTCATCATCAGCACTAGCCAAAAAACCCTCTTTCACCTGCAGCAAGGTTAGTGGAGAAATGCCCACAGAAGTTGGGGAATCACAATCTTTGGAAGACAGTTTAAGTTACTTGGACAAAGCCATGAGCATCTTGCTCTAACATTGAAATTAAGTCTACTTTGAGCTATATGACTCCAGAGGTACCTTCCATACTCTCTTTGATCCTGTGCCTTTTTACTTTGCAATACCCCCCATCTGCGTTGTTTTGGTCCCTTACCTCCTTTTCTTCTTACTCTTCTTAAGAAGAGACTTGTAACATTTGCACAGCATTGCTCTTTGTGCCCTGACTGACAGCTTGCTTCTTTCTGATTGCTGACTTGCAGCTTTTCAAGTACATGCTGCTTATTAGGCTTAGAAAAAAAAAAACCAAAACAACAGATCTTTCCACTTCAGCAGCTCCATTGCTCATCAAACTTTGAGGGAGCCTCTGCAGATACCTTCTTTAAACACACTTGTCTACTTTCAACCTCCTTCTTGTCAGTCAGTATTCCTCCTACTAGGGACTAATTTGCTCTTTCATACTCTCCCAGCACTGGAACCTCATTACCAACACCATGTGAAACAATTTCTCCGCTGCTTCCTCTTCCAAATTATTTTTTCTGTAGGGCCCATCAGACAGTGTCCCCACCTTTCTCATGGACAGCTGATCAAGTGGCACCCATCCTTCAGAAGCTTCCTTTGTTATACAGGAAACAGCCCGACCTGGGCATGGTTTCCAACATACCAGGGCTCCAAAGGGAGGTTATCTGTGAGGGACACTGCTGCATCATCTACCATAGTCAAGCTGCTGAAAAGAAATCCACTCTTTTTTGACCAAAAGAACCAGGATTTCTCTTCACTCAGCTGTGCAGGCACATGGAAGATGTGCCAGTGGGGCCCATACTCTTAGTCCATGTTCTGCACAGAACCAGGACATGTCACCAGTGAAAAGACTTCAACTTTTCTTTGGTAAGTGCTGGAGATCTCATGAGTCCCACCAGAGCTGTACAGAAGTATTCTGGCATCGAGAGACCCCAAACCTACCTGTAGAAATAGCTTGGAGCTTCTGCAGCGGAGAAAATCCTTGGCTACCCTAACAAGTGCCATAGGGCAGAGATGTGGGAGAGTTCAGAGGGGCAGTGTCCTGGCGTTTGAGAAGCCCAGGATAAACACTGCCTCTGGGGACACTGACCAGAGCCCCCCCGGGGCCCTCCCCGGCTGCTGCCCCCCGGGGGATGAGGGGGAAGGATTGGGTCAGGGGACACGAATGGACCAGCCCGGGCTGTGCCACACAAAATTGTTCTTCTGCCGCCCTCTCTGGCTGGATTGGGAGCTGCTTGTGTCGTCTCTCCATCTGCTGCTGCTCCTCTGTCCTGTTTCCTCCCCAGACAGCATTGTCCAGAGACAGTCACATCCCTCTGCCTCCTGAGCAGTGGCTCCGAGGCTGTTGGGGACTGTCACTGGGTGTTGGGGACTGTCACTGGGACCCTGCACTCAGGCACTCCCTCTGCTGCTGAGTCCAGTTTGGGACTTTTCTGGTTGGGAAGTAATTACCAACTGAGGAGCATGGATTCCATATTTACATATTTGTCTGTAATTCACCATTATTATTACTTTATTAAACCTATTCTATTTTTTTCAACCTTAAAGTCTCTCTCCTTTATTACCTTTTTTATCTCCCCCTGGGAGGGTAATGGGGGGCTAACAGTATCTCTCACCTGGTTATTGGATAAAACCATAACAGGTAGGCTGCACACTTGCATTACCAAAACTCACTTTCACACCAGCTCCTCCCAGCTGGGCCTTTGCAGGCAGAACAAGCTGGTCCTGGGGTCACACAGCCCAGTTTGCTGGTATGAAACCCCATGGCTGATGCATTCCAAGCTGGATGGGGGAAAGAGCAAAGTACAGTCTTGCTTGCAGCGAATTACTTAATCATTTTTTTCAGCCCATAAGACAGTGACATTTATAGTTCATGGCTTTGCAGCAACCTTGAGATTGATTAAAATAGCTCTTTAAGAACAAAGGAGGGTGGGGGAAAGGGCAGAAGAGTAATATGATTTAAAATTATTTCCGTTTTCCTCTTTCACCCTCAAGTTGCAGTAACACAATACTCTACTGCATTTCAGAAACTAAAACTGTGTCAGAATAGAAGAACTTTTGCCCATTGCTTATTGGCCCAATTGCTGTTCAAAGACATCTTTAAAAAAATATGCCTCCAATGGGAGATAGTACAAGAAAGTGAGCAGCAGTAGCCTGTAGAATTTTAAAACAGGATCTACAACATGTCTAACCTCAGCACATAGTGAAGGTATTTAATTTCTTTTTTTTAATTCCTCTGAAAAGGCATAAAGACCCACTGCACCACTGAAGCAAGGAGCTGCAAGGTGCTAAATCTAGTACAGTCAGCAGCATACAGACATGATGGTAACTTTTGGCATTGCAACTTGTAGACACATCTAGTAAGAGTTGCCAGGGATATTTTCTCTAACCACTTCAAAAGATATGTACACAGATACCCACTGAAAGCTTGGTTTTACTTTAGTCTCCATTAAGACAAGGTAAATGAAGAGTTATTCATTGTCTCATTTGTTGTGGTACGACCATGGAGGGCTTAGGGAACATGACACCATACAGATTCTAATCTCTTTTTATTAACTGGCCATATGCTCAACCATTGCCCTGGTGGGTTTACTCTTTCCCTGAAGCAGCACCATTGTGTCTGGTTAAAGGAAGCAGGAACTGGTGGCCCAGACAAGACCTGACCCAAACAAACAGGATGAAACAGAGGGAAAGCACTTTCATTACAGCTTGCCTGTAATGGGGCAGGACTACTAGAATTGCAAAGCAAGGAATCAGGTTGTAATGAGAACTTTGTAATCATAGAAAGGTTTGGATTGGAAGAAACAGCCAAAGACATCTACTTTATGCCCCTTCCATGGGCAGGGACACCTTCCACTACATCAAGTTGCTCAAAGCCCCATCCAACCTGGCCTTGAACACAATTCAGTCTCAGATCAGGAATAAGGACTGAGAGGGATGTTTTTCCAGCACAGCAGGCTGGTTCTGACTGCCTGTTTCTGTGGAGCAAAAAACCCATGTGACCTTTTCCTGCCAAAGAACATTTCAGAGATCTTTTCCCTAAATTCTAAAAGCATCCAATAGCAGTGAAAGGATCTGGTGCCATGAAAAAGGAGTGTATTTTTCCTTCTCACATAATTCAATAAAATATGAAAAGAAAGATTTGCAAAGTTTTACCTGGATTACCACATATTCCTTCAGAAAGACAAACTATGAAGACCAGATCCTGAACCATCCACCACCAGAGGTGCAGCACAACTTTGATGGCCCATGGCAAATTGTCACTCTTGCTAAAAGAACATAAGATGACTAAATTCAGATGGTGTCTTGGCCCTGCACTTGAGAGACACAGATGTCTAACTTAATGCCATACAGGTCATCTCTCTCCTTGCAAGATTTTCACCTGGTTTCCCTCTCCTGGAATTAAATCAGGCAGACAGCACACTGTGGGTGGCCAGGCTGGGTCTCAAACCCAACTGCCTGATTTACCACAAGGATCAATGTGACAATTGTCCAACTGATGGAGATCCTGCACTTTCCTGATGCACTTCATGTATGTGCTGGCTGTGCAAACTCAGAGCTGCAGAGTTTTAGGGCTGTCAGAGGTCTTGCTTACAGCACACCACAAATCAAATTCCTCAGCCTAGGAGGACTGCAGAGTCACACAGATCCAGTCTGGTGGCATCCAAGCTGACTCTGAGCTCTCAATGAAAGTACTGGGTGAAATTCCCTGCATCAAGGGCTATCGTGGGTATTTACACCCAGAGGAAATTAGAAAGCTACAGGTAAATTAGAAGTTGCTGCCTTTATCCTTGTGAATTAGTTTCAGAGAAGGATGGATTTAGCAGTAAGCAGTATTAGAATTTGCCACAGCTTTCTACAGTTTTTAAGTCTGGATATCATTCCACATGATAGAAATGTAAAGATGAGGCTCAGGATGAAATTGCAGTAAGCTGTACTGCTTTTCACAGTATGTGACACCCATGCTCACCTGTTCCAGAGGCTTGGGATGTGACAGCAGGTGATAAGAGAGAGAGAAAGACAGAAAGAGAGAAAGACAGAAAGAGAGAAAGAGCGAGAGAGAAGCAGAAGAGGTGTCACTTCTTCCCTCATACTTCTCCATGATATTTCTCATTCTATTCTATGACTCCAGAACAACACCCTCCAAACCCTGGTCCTGTGCCTGACTGCCATCACCTGCCCCCATAGCAGGGAAGGATCTTTACAGGGAATCAGACCATGAAGAGTACAGGAAGCTCTTGGTCTCATTCTGCTGCTCCCTGTGCTGTCCCCTCCCTGCTGCAGCAAACAGGCAGTGCAGCCATGCCAGCAGCACAGACACGGGAAGAGCATCAGTTTGAGGCAAGGGAAATAGAGACACAGAGGGAGCAGTGAGGGAACCACATGGGTGAACAGTTTGCTGACAGGGATCAGGGAGAAAATAACAAGAAAAATTTGGAGCTTAGTTGTGGTCAAATGCTTACAGAAATTTTGGGTTGGAAGGGACATCAGGACATCAGGTAGTGCAACTATATTCAAAGTGGAATGAATTTCAAAGTCAAACCAAGTGGCTCAGGCCTTTGCCCAGCTGAATTTTTCAAAATCTCCAAGGACAGGGATTGCACAAACTCTCTGGGCTGCATACCAGGACTGACACATGTTCAACTAGTTGTCAGTCAGGAACCCAGCTGCTTTTCTGGAGACATGCCACCCAGCTGGTCAGTCTCTAGCCTTATCTTCCCCTGGAACTGGACTTTGCATTTGTCTTTTCTAAACTTGACAGGTTCCTGTCAGGCACATATGTTCATGAAGGTAATGAACATCAGGGAAGAAAGCAACTCAAGCACGTAGCAGTAGGTCCTTCCACACCTCACCTTTCCAAAATGTTAAAAGGATTCCCACTGACAGCATCACATCACTTCCTTTACTGTCTCTCTTGGACAGGCAGAATGAAAGCTCAGTCTTTGAAACATTCCAGGAAAACAAAGATGCCATCCTGCTGTTTGTCAGACTAAAATACTGTCCCCCTTTGAACAAGTCTGCAACATGTCTGATAGAAGACAAACTATCCTCAGCTCTAGATAATTTGTTCTTGTACCTCTTGAACAATTCTGAGCACAGAAATTGGAAAAGACTTTGATCTAAATATCTGCATCTCTTATACAGATTAATTGCTTTGTGTGGTAAGAACAGACTGATGGTCTGCAAGATCAAAGGCTGATTCTTCTGCAGGCAGCTTCTTATGAACTGCAGACAGAATAATAGAATGGTTTGTGTTGAAAGGGGCCTTAAAGATTCTAGTTCCAACCCCCCTGCCACAGGCAAGGATACCTCTCCCACTTGATCAGGTTGCTCAACCTGGCCTTGAACACTTCCTTGGATGGGGCATCCACAGCTTCCCTGGGCAACCTCTGCCAGTGTCTCACCAGCCTCACACTGAAAAATTTCTTCCTAATTCCTAAATCTACCCTCTTCCAGTTTAAAGCCATTACTCCTTGTCCTATCTTCCTAACTTCTCATCCTGCTTCAGTATTTCCTACCACACAACAGCTTTTCCAGAAGAAATAATCTGGAATGCTGTTTGCTAACACAAGAATGTGTGAATGCTCTTGTCTCGATGGTTTGTCATTCATCTGTCACTTCTTAAAAAACCTTACTATAAACAAGTCAATATACTTGTAAAAAATAAGGAGAGATGAGGAAGAACAAAAGCTTATGAGGGGGTCAAATACTGGCACCTCCTGGCACCTGGATCCTCACTACAGATCTGCATGGATCCATGGAAGAACCTTGATCTGGGGCACTCTCAGCTGCCTGGGGCTCCTTCCTCCTACAAATCATGTATCTCATGTAATTTTTCTTCACACTGACATCTCAGAGTTTTCAGCATAGCTGAGGGATGGAATCTGCAGCATAAGTGAGGACACATCTCAATCCTGGTGAAAGAACACACCTGTGGAAATAAACACAGCTGCAGAGAAGGAGCCAGCTGTGTTCACACTACACAAACACGAGGAACAGATGCCTCAGAGAATGTACAAATAAAGGCAGAATAAAATATGGGATACAGAGGAGGAGAGGAAGGAGTCACTTGGCTGTGGGACAGGGAATAGCTACTGTTAGCACACTGCTCCAACATTTTCTAGGCATCACTGCAAAGGAGAGAAATAAGGGGAAAAGATAGTAAATACTAATCACCTTACAGAAGAAAAGGCAGAAAAGTTAACCAAACCCATTTTTTTGAGTTTGCAGAGCTATGGAATGAAGTAACAAGGTGTCATGGTTTAACACTGGCCTGGCAACTAAACTAAATGGTAGATGCTCTCTATTAACCACCTCTCCTCCCTGATAAAGAAAGGAGAGGGAATAAGGGAGAGAGACTTATGGGTTGGAAACTGAACTACACAGCTTTAATGAAACAGTAATGATAAATAGGAAAAATTACTAAATATATACAAATATACAGGAAAATTGACACAACGTTCCTCCCCTCTCTCCTCCAATAACTCTCACATCACCACCGAGGCTGCAGGGCAGCCCTGGGAAAGTCCAGGTTGGGCTCCTGGAGTCGGCAGCAGTTGGGAGCTGGAGGCAGGAACACACAGATATGGGCTGGCACGGATCAGGACCACAGGCAGACGAATGGATGGAATCCTCCCAGGATGCTGAAGCAAACAGGGACAGGTGAAGAAGGGGAAGCAGGAAGGGGTCTAACCCTCATGATCCCTCAGATTTATACTGAGTATGACATGTATGGGATGGAATACTCTGTTTGGTCAATTCTGGCATCTATCTTGTCCATTCCTCCCCAAAGGAGGGTTTCAGGTGTGACCTTTTTACTCCTTTTCTTCTTCCAGAGGGCAAAATGTTCCTCAGAACTGAGCAGAGGCCTGGGTCCTGCAGACCATTCTCCAGCTGTAACTATAAACATCAAGTGTTATCAGTCCTAGAAGCACACACTGACTGAGAAACTTGCTGTTAATTTCAGCAAGTGCAACTACTTACAAGAGACATAGCTGAAAGCAAAAGTGCAAGACAGAAAATCACCTTTATCCTGGCCAAAACCAGGACACAAGGGAAATGTGTAGGCTGCAAAATGAGACCCCTCCCAGATTCACATAAAATGGGAAAACCAAGACTAACCAGCCAGACCAATGGCGGAAGCCTGGCTTGCCAAGGGGGAGAGTACTTGGGCTGTATCAGCCTTTATTTTCATGTTCAATAAACAAGGAATTTACTTAAAATGAAAGTTTAAAGTTTTTTCTGTTGTTTGTTGCACATGGAAATCACTTTTTTCCACATGCAGAACTTCACAAAAGACAGCCACAAACTTTTAATCACAGATTTCACTAAAATCACGTTAGGAATTGTTGTGCACACAAAAACAAAGATCTTGACAAACTCCACTAAAAAGAGAAAAACAGTTCTTAAAAAAAAAAAAAAAAAAAAAAAAAAGCCAAACAGAAAAAAAAAGCAACCCAAACCAAAACCAAACTACAGGCAAACAGCAAACTTGAGACTTATATTGCTCAAAGACCTAAATATTCTCTTAGAATGATAATTTAGAAGCTAAGCCAGAAATAGATTCTCAAGTACATTTTGATGCTTTTATCAAGGACTGACATAAATCTATCAAGAATTCTTCCATCATATTAACATTGTTGGAGAAGTTTCAAACCAGGGAAAATTGCCTTTCCATTGTGTTCTCCTCTATGACTTCATATGGCCTTGAGGACCAGTGAATAAGTTCATCTTCTGCTCACTCTGCTAAGTACAGTCCCTCCAGCTCTCTGAAGAAAAGCTGTAGTTCCTCATGCAGCTTTTTGGGGCTCTCAGTCAGCAAATCCACACAGTCAGGATGCTGTCCCTTGCCATCTGCTGCCCTCAGCCCCTCCCTTAACAGTTTAGGTTGAGCACTTCAAGGAACATCCAGCCTCACTGAGGTCACTGCTGCACCACCTCTGTCAAGTTAAAAGAAGATCCTGCTGCTTTGCAGGTTGTTTTGTTTTGTTTTTATCATCCACAAACCCACATCATTGTGTAAAGCACACATCATGTGCTTTAAGCATGCAAACCCTCTGAAGCACTTGTTCTGTCAGGGGGGGACAGTGCAAGGCATCAGCAGACAAGGGGTGGTCTGGTGGTCCCTGGAACAGAAGCTTGGGAAAAAGTAGGACAGTGACCTCAAAACAGACAGACAGCTCTGGTCACACCACCAGACATCTGCCTGCAGATGCCCAGAACTAAACTAACAGCTGGATTTGGGCCAGAGCAGGAATTGCCACCTCCTTCCTCCTGGGTGCACTGAGACACTTGGATGACTGGGACACAGGGGAGGCATTGGCATTCACAGCACAGGTCATACCCACATGGAGTTCTGCCTTCCCTTTATCTTCTAGACTGCAAATGAATAACCATTTAACCACATATTTTATTTAAATAAGGCCAAAAAGGGACCATAATTACTATGAAAACTACTGCACTGCATCTGAGGAGACCTCCTGACTTGGATCAAAGAAGTATTTCATAACGTTTTCAAGCCTTGTCAGAGTTCTTTGAGGAGAACTGTCACACATCTTTGAAGAGCTCACAGACTGCTGGGATTTGCCTCTGCCTCAAAGCCCTCGGGGACACCAGGAAAACCCCCTTTGGTAACAAGTTACCTACTCCATGTTCAACCCACACTTCAGTGTTGATCAGGGTGATGTTCTCCATGCCAAGAACCCCCTTCATAACCAGGACCAGCTGAAAACCACCACCATCAGCCTGCCTAGGACTGGTAAAACATCAGTTTCTGCTTTGGGTCAAAGTGAAATGGATAGGAAACGCTGATGTGACTTAGCTAAAAGCATCTGGCTAAAAGGGAATACCTAGTATGAGGAACACTTAAGGTACCTGAAGGTTGACAGCAAACAATGACTCTTAGACATCCCAGGAGCTCCACCACAGAACAAGTGAAAGAGGGAATCTGACTTCATTTATGCAGCAGTCAAGAACTGATGTTGATCAGCTTTGGCAGGTCAGAAATACTTAATGCTCCACCAGACACTGCCTAATGCTGTGTCTGCCAGGCAAACAGGAGGAGCTCTGAGGAAGCCAGGGCCTGAAAAAAATAGATCACTCTATTACATTAAGTCCACATTTAACTGTTCAGGGTTTATGTCTGCTTGGTGCATTTGAGCCCTCAAGTAGAACAGCCCTTAACCCCACCCCAGCTCAGAGCCTGCATCTCTCTGCTCTCCCCACTCAGAACAAGAACACACCAAGGCATAGAGCACTGCTGCAGACCTGGTTGCTAATTTGTCACACACAGTGAAGATACAGCAGCACTTTGGACTCTTTCAAGCAGTGCTGGCATTCCCTGCCTTCCCAGATCCACCCTTTGCCCATGAGGATGTCAGCTGTGAGCAGAAGCAAGAACAAGTTCCCCTCAAGGCTAAAGGAAGAGGAAGAAAAATAGGGAGCAGCAAAAGCAACTGTAAGAGAGAAAGAAGGAGGAGGAAAAAGCAGAGCCAGGGAACAGGTACCAGTCCAACTGAGTATCAAATGTGATTAATTCCTCACGAGTTACACTTCAGTGTATGGGGACCTCCATACTGACTGCAGGAGTTGTGATCTCTGACAATGTGGGGAAGCCCCATTGTGGGCACAGGCAGGGAGAAGACAGCTGTCTGGAGTTTACTGTGTTGTAAATGCTTTAAGATTAGAGGGGTTCACCTGGTCCTGTGATGCAATCAGGGCATGGATCACATTGCCATCTCTGCCTCTGGCATCAACCAATTTGACTCACTCTTTGGACTCAATCTACCCTGGACTTTCTCATTTTAATCAAGGCTTGGAGGGACAACTGCCTTCCCTGCCCTGACACCAGGATCTGCTCACATCACTAGGTTTGGATCAGCAATGCCCAACAGCCTGACCACAGAACTACCTTACAGAAAACTTATATCAATACTGCCTTCACTTTCTTCTTTTTCCTGTTTTTTTTCCAGGGGTATCTTGGCTGTCACGCCACACTACAAGCCCTGGTGCTAGAAAAAAGCAGGCATTCAGCAGAGCTGATCAGGATGTTCCAGCTGGGTAGCCTCACATCTCAGAGGAGCTCTCAAACACTACAAATAGCTATAGAAATCTGGGGAGTGACAGTATGAATTGTGGGTGTTTAAGGGTCAAGGAAGATAAAAAGGGGTTTGATATCCCCATGGGATTTCCAGTTCCCCTTAAGGAAATCATTATTACCATGACCAAGACAATAAATTCTGAACTAAAGCAAGATCTGTGACCCCTGAAATACACCCAAACAGACAAGGACTGAACTTCAGGCAAAGTTGTGACTCTTGAGCTGAACTGCTTCACATGCCATTCATTCCCTTCTCCTTGACCCACAGTTTTATAGAGCAAAAAGCTTTCCCTTTCCTGCCCAGAGCTCCATTCCAGTTAACTGTGGGCTTCAGAGAGGCCACCACAGCTACACGAACATAAACTGGTGTAAGGGAAGGGAAAATAACCCAGCCCTTTGCCTTTGAAAGCAAAACACTGGCCTTGCTGATTCCCATGGCCAGTATTCACCCACTTAATCCTCTTCACTGTAATTCACAAAAGTTAAATAAGCACTCTGTAGAGTCAGTATATGAGTTTGGCCATTATTCTGTTAACATATGCACACAGTACTAGTTACTGTTACTAATCAATATACAATCTTTATTCTGCTATTTTAAAAGAGGTAACAGCTGCAGTCTGCATGAAAAGTACCTTTCACACTGTAAAAAATAAACAAAATGCCACATACAGTGGAGGAAACACCACAGGCTACAGCTTTTCTAGAACCACACACCAGTTTCCCTGATCATAGTAACTTCTTTGAACCCTCACACAATCCAAGGATGTGCACACTTCTTCCAGTTCCCCTTCACGGAACACATGGTAATAGCGGTGGAAAACAGGGCTGAGTTTTTGTGATTCCTTGGAGCCAGCTGGAAACAATCCCCGGTCAACACCTTCCTGTTTCTTCTTAGAGCCACCTTTCAGGTGCCAGGGAACCAGCAAATCCTGAGAGTGAAAGGAGGTTCGGTTCGTGTGGACAGGCAGTCTGGGCTCTGCTACTGGCTGTGCACCACAGCATTCATCCTTCCAGTCATTAAGACGTCTGTCAGAACACACTGAGTCTTGGCTGCTGCTCTCAGGCATTTGATCACAAGGTGTTTTCTGGGCCATGCCAGTATTGATTTCCTTCTTTTTGTCTTTACCACCATCCTTAAGATACTTAGACTTCTGGTTTTTGTATTCTTGTTCCATTGCCCAGACATAAATGAGTGCTGTCCCACCAGGCCTTAGAAGCCGCACTAGTTCTCGGATAGCTGCCAGTCTCCTCTCCTACAAAGGAAAACCAAAAGTGTGAAACTAGTACATAAACACAAAGGTGGAGGAATGGAATGGCAGCAATTCCTCATCAACAGTGTCATTAATTGTAAGCAGATGAAAATGAAAGAAAAAAACCCAGATCAAAGTGCCAGGAGCAAAGGCACCTGACAAGCAGAGGGAGAATGTGGAAAATCTAAGCAGCAACAGCACAAGTGCTTAACTCTGCTCCAACAACCCATTACACCAAGTGCAAAACTTTGATTTTGTGCTTCCATGAACCCAAACTAGCATGCTATTCTTTCATAACATTTGCTCTCCAAGCAACACAGCAGTACAGAGGAGCCCTGGGAGGGAGGGGTGACTTACCACTGTTGAGAAGTGGTGGATGACAGCAATAGAAATGCAGGCGTCACAAGAACCACTGCGGATGGGCACTGAGAGGGCATCACAGACAAAAGCCTCAACATTTCTTTCTCCACAAATATCCACCAGGTTTTTGCTGCGATCACAGCCAACCTATAACAGAAAGTGTTTCAGTAAGGTTTTCTCAAGAGGATAATTAGAAGACTTGAAAATTATTTTTACTTGATGCTTACAGTAACAGTCATCACAGTCTCCTACTGAGGTAACACATTATAGTTTAATATAAGAATTAGAGCAAGTGTGAGAAAATACTCTTAAGTAAGAGGAATGTGTGGCTCCCAGGTATAGACAAAATGAAAGAAAAAAACCCAAACAAAAAACAGATGCTTGCAACTATCTGCCAACAACTGAACATCACCCACTGTCTGCTGGACACTTCTATACTGCCAGCTCTCCACCAAGACAACTGTACATGCACTGGCAGATGCAGCTTGTTCACTACCATGAACAAAACCTCAGAGAGTAGGAGGCTCTGCTCACAGTGCTCTGGTTTTTGTAATGAAATGGTCTGAATTCTAACTTGAGTTGATCTATCCAGTGACAAGTGGCATTCCCCAGGGGCTGATCTTGGGACCAGCGCTTTTTAACATCTTTGTCTGTGACACTGACAGTGGGACTGAGTGTACCCTCAGCAGTTTGCTGACAACACCAGGCTGAGTGGTGTGGTCAATATTCTGGAGGAAAAGGAGGTCATCCAGGCCCCTGTCATGCTTGAGAAGTGGGTCTGTGCAAACTTCATGATATTCAACAAGGTCAAGTGCAAGGTCCTGCACATGGGTCACTGCAGTCCCAAGCACAAACACAGGTTGGGCAGAGAATGGATTGAGAAAAGGCCTGAGGAGAAGGAGTTGGGGGTGTTCAGATAAGAAGGACTGACAGCAGCCCTAAGGAGAAGGACATGAACAAGCAATGTGCTCTTTACAGCCCAGAAAGTCAACTGCATCCTGGGCTGTATCAAGAGAAGTGTAGCCAGGAGGTGATTCTCCCCGTCTACTCTGCTCTCATCAGACCCCACCTGGGGCTGTGTCCAGTTCTGGAGACCTCAACATAAGAAGACCATGGAGCTGTTGGAGCAAGTCCAGAGGAGAGACAAAAAGATGATCAGAAGGCTATAAGACCTCTCCCAGGAAGACAGGCTGAGAGAGTTGGGGTTGTTCAGCATGGAGAAGAGAAGGCAAAAAAAAGTGGAGAACTGACAGTGGCTTTCCAGTACCTGAAGGGGCCTACAGGAAAGCTGGGGAGAGACTTTTCACAGGGTCTTTTACAGAGACTTTTGTAGAAACAGGCTGCTAGAAACAGGTAGTTGCTTTAAACTGGAAGAGGTTAGATTTAGAATAGACATTAGGAAGAAATTCTTCACTGTGAGGGTGGTAAGACACTTAAACAGGTTGTCCAGCAAAACTGTGGAGCAACCCCTCCCTGGAGGTGTTGAAGGCCAGGCTGGATGGAACTTTGAGCAACCTGGTCTAATGAGAGGTATCCCTGCCAATGTCAGAGAGGTTGGAACTAAGTGATCTTTAATCTCCTTTCCAACCAAAACCATTCTATGATTCTAAACACTCACATATGGTCCTCTTCACCTTCAGTATCACAATCCACAAAAATGTAAGCACAACATAATTCTTCCGGTTCTGTACAGTCCAGATAAAGTGACTCCTAGGAACCATTTCAGGGTCCCCCCATAAAATCTGGTGGTTTTTTTTTTCCCTGCTTTTAACCTTGCCCAGTATCCACGTCAAAGATGGCAAGAAAAAGCATCCAGAAGGTTTTTCATGTGCTTGTGTAAAAACAATAGATCCAACCAAGACCATTCTGAAAGAACAAATAGAGTGAGGCATGCACAACCCTCATTTTCTGTCAGTCGTGCACACTGAATACTCAAACCAGAGCCCCTGCCACCAAGTCATACATCAAACTTAGCTTGCATGAGAATATTACATTTATTTTTGTTTTCAATGAACAGCAACAAGTAGATAGCAGAAAACAGTCAAAATCCTAAATTATTACTGCTGACAGTGTTTATTGTGTTTGGCACAAAAAGAGTACCATCCTTGATGCAAGAAGAATAGCAAACAACTTGCTCTGGTTAATCAAACCAGCAGAGGCAACTACTACTAAAATTAAAAAATCTTTTCTGCAATGAAAATATATTTTCCCCCTTATCTTTTCATTTTATTGGTTCAAATCATTTTAATTTTCAGTCTACCCATCACAGTTTTGAAGAAAATCAGGATTCTATTCCAGTCATATGTCCTGAAAGCTTCCATGTAAGCTGCTTTCTAGTCAGGTCTCTGAATTTCAGTCCAGAATAAATGAAACAGTTGTGAATATGCCAACCTGACAAGCCAAGATAATTCCCAAAAGAAACAGTATGAAAACGTCCATATTGTCCCACCAATTAGCTCTAAACAGACCTGAAAAGATCAATCCTAGCATTGCTTTCTTCTCATTTATTCTTTGGTCTCATCTCCTCATTTATTTACTGAAGCACTGAGTGAATAGTGCTATTTATGCATAAAAAGAGGAAAGTCTTGTTTACTTGGAAGTAAACATAAATCCCATCATTTCACACTGGAATACAACTGAAGTGTC
This sequence comes from Calypte anna, assembly GCF_003957555.1. Classification (NCBI taxonomy): domain Eukaryota; kingdom Metazoa; phylum Chordata; class Aves; order Apodiformes; family Trochilidae; genus Calypte; species Calypte anna. The sequence goes on along the minus strand of NC_044244.1, from coordinate 182,335,848 downwards.
TTTAAATTACTCTCACCATGGAAAGGATTTAGCTGACAAACTGCATGTTAGAGATTCCATGCCTCATTACCAGTGTCTTTGACTACTTTCGCAATTAAGACATGCAATTAGCTGGCAGTATTTACTTAAACTCAAAGGACCAAATTCACTGCTGGCACAAGGAGGAGAAAGAATACTTGCAACTTGCACTGCCACTTTCCCAGAAAGAACTGCTTGATCCCACATGCCTACAGTAAAAATGAGCTGGGTTATGGAACTCAATTCTCCCCTCCCCAGATGACCTTGAGAAGGATTGCACGGTGTGTTGATGAAATCCAATGAACTGAGAATGAGAACAAAGGCACGACTGCCAGGATGTGAAGAACTCATTTGCATCTAAATTATATCAAATAATTACAAGGTCAGGCTTATTTGTACTGTCATACTTCATCCAAAGAAAAAAGATTCAGTTTCACAATAAAAATAGAGAACTTGCAATGGATCACTATGAATGCACAGCTGCTCTAAAATAAGTATATAGGGCTAAAACCTTAAATGGTTTTAAAAGTAAATGTTATAATAGGTGCTTCAGATACATGCATAACTGCTGAACACAGGGAGACATCACATATATGCCTGGTGCTGGAGTTAAACAAATTTAGCAACCTTACTAGAATTATCTCTGTGTTGTATTTTAATAGAATTATCATCACCACATTCCTGCATTTTCCAGCTTACAAGAAACATGCATTTATAATAAAACAAAACACATTGGTTTCAGTCACTTAGAAAACAATAAGGTAGCAAAAAGCAGCTAACTTCAGTGGTGCAATGCCAGCTGACAGCTGGAAACAGAGCCTAGCTATGAATTTCATGAGTACAGGAAATATTTACAGGAAGGGGCAGAGACCCCAAACTAATTCCCAGTTACTAACTGACTTCTACATTCTGAAGCACACGGAAGCTTTCATGTACTGGAGCTTCATTTACAGAACACAGCTCAAAAAATATTTGAATTTAGACTAAGTTTGGTTTTCCCTCTCTAATTAAACATGTAATACAAACATATTTTTTAAAAACAATACATATATTTTTAAAAAAAATCTCAAAATATAAGTGAAATGCTTTAATTTTTGCCAGTCCATATTTCTAATTTTGATGCTCAGCACAGGATACTGCCCTTGCTGACATCTCTTCTAGAAGAGTGGACAAAGATAGATGAATCACCATTAGTTCAGTGTCCAAAGCCAATAGAATCCAGTAAATCTCTTGGTGAGCCAAGTCATACATATTTTTAAAGTTTGTGATTTCTTATAATCTGTGAGTCTTCTCAGTCATTTCTTACACTTCTTTTCAAGGCTTTCCAAATCAAATTCCTTGCTCAAACCACCCAATTTCTCACATATTTCTCAAATACCATGGCTGAATATTCAAATGAATCTACCTCTTAGCAAGTCCACCTCTCAGCAGGTTTCTTTACACCTCTTAGTATTTCCTCAAAGAAGGTTGGCTTCTCAGGTTTCTCAGATTTTACTACAGGCAGTCATTCCCTGTCTTTCTGGCAGGTACTTCCAACCTCTCTCTTCACTGTTTCTTGTGATAGGGACAATGGCTCACAGAAGCTCCACTGACACCTATGTAGTTAGGCTCAGAATCAACTTACATTTTCAGTAGAGATTTCAGGCACTGCTTTTCATTCTACCTGGATAAATACCAACTGCAACCAACTCTTGTTTTAAGCCAGGAAATCTGTATTAGTATGGAGGCCTGGATCTCCACAACTAGAACCCCAGCAAACACAAAATGTATGCAAGAGGAAGGAGCATGTCACCATTCTGGCATACAGCACCCTCTCTTTAGGGCACACTGGGTAACACAAACCTTCAAGCTAATGGAAGTATCAAAAAAGACTCAGATAAGATTGGGTGAGGGGAAGGAGAAACAAATGAAACAACTGTGATTTGTCAGAGTTCGCAGCAGCTCTGTACCAGCTTCATGGGAACAGAGTAACACAGGCAAATATCCCATCCTGCTCCTTTGCACTCCCAGGCCCCTGCACATTCACTGTTTCAACCAGTAGTTGCTAAAGTAAGATTTTATAGAAGTTACTTAATGCAGAGGTTTGGAACACATTATTAGGGGGCAAAAGGCATTAAATAAATAGCTTGCTTTGTAAAGGTGCTGCAAAACTGCAAGAGATAAATCCTTTTGCAAGCTTAAATAAAGTCAGGTAAGGATGGGTCAGTGCTGCCTACCACTATGTATTTTCTTCTGTGTTATCTCATTATAACTAACTCTGCTTGGTAGAATTAGTTCATTTAAGTGTCTGGAAACCTGATTGATTCAGCACATTAGAAACTGATGAAGAAAACAACATCTAATTCTGAAATCCAGTCACCAAATGGAATTATGTGGCTCCCTGGAGAAACACCTCAGCTATAACTAATAGCATGAGAGCCTCAAGGAACCAAATTACATTCCAGCAAACACACACGTGCATAGAAAAAAAAGACATGAGCGCTGCCACAGCAAGACAGACAAATCTCCTTGCTCCAGTTGGTCTGAGTCAGGCCCTTAGCATTCCTTTCACGTAGTGTTTTGGTTTTCCATTGTGTACAGTCAGTGTGTCTGTGGAAACAAAGTGCTGTATCTAACAGGTGAAGTTCATTTCTCAGTGACAGCATCAGAACCAAGTGCAGCTTTCATTCTGGTTTTGTCCTGCTGTTGTCCAGTTCCTTCTGAACTCTACTTATTCAGCAGCTCCCATCCCTTAATGATTCCTAATCAACACGAGAAAATGGCAGAAAAGGTTCCTCTGCCTCACCCTAAGATTGCTGAACATATAATGAATTAGCTCCAAACACATTCTGCAAGTTAGCTTTGTCCTTCCTGATTTTACCCACTACTAAGTCATTCCTAATATGAATCTATTCTCAATTAACATGACTCGGGGTAACTAAAACCCACTCACCATTACACAGTATTGTAATTTGCACAATATTGCAGTAAATCTTCACCTTCTTCCCCATAGCCTGGCAAAATCGAACTTTTACACAGTTCAGCAGATCCCAGTTTGGGAGATTAATGCAGAAAACAGAGGTAACACATTGTGGAGCAAAAGGGTGTCTCACAAGGTTATGTGGAATATAAACAACATTACTGATTAGCTTTAAATAATGTGCACTACATGTTATTTGGGGTTCCACATTGCCATACTTTTTTCCTTCTTAGCACTAGTATTCTGGTAAGCAGAATAATTTCTTTAGATATATAAAGAAACAAATACCTACACAATGGCATTTTTAGTTGTTACTGGATTTCCCAGGACCCTATAAGTTCAATTAAAAGTGTAAAACCACAAAACTGAAAGGCTTCAATGTCTTTCACCCAGACCCTAGCCACATGAGGATGCTGAACATTTCTGTGGGGATTTACACATCACCACACCTACCTGAACACTGGAAACCCAGAGAGAGATCTAAAGCTCATAAAAATTGATGAGATACATTGCAATGATGTCAACTGGCTCTGAAATGAAACCCTTGTGGTGATGGGGGATGGGCAAGGCTGAAACATAGCATTCCATAAACATAAGAGCCCTGCTTAACAAATATCAGTATTGTCCTTAAAAGCATATAAACTGTTAAAATAATTCCCCAAATGAGGTTGTGAGGGGAAGGCACTGTGCAAAAAATAAAACACCCCTAATACCACTTCTCTCTTTTGCTTTCATTCAAGCAATAAAAAAGCCAGGCGAGAAAGAAAGAGTAATCTGGAATTCAGTAAATTCAACCTTTCTCCAGTCTTTGTCCTAGCTACATGAGACTTGGATACCATCTCTTGCTCAAACAATCTCAAGCTGAATTTCTGTTTCTCATGAAATTGCTGCTCCTTCACTTTGTCAGAATAATGCAGCCATTACAGCACTGTTATTTTCACTGAGCATAGCTTGACTCTCATGCATCTCACTGTCACACAACCATACTCAAGTAAGGCTGTGTGTAATCATCCAAAGAAAAGGAAGCAAATGCAACAGCACAGGCCACAGTGGAGACATTTTCAGACAGTGCCTGAAGATTAAAACCACCAAGAGAGCTTCCTTACCTTTGATGTACCATTAGTGCTGCTACTTAAAGTGCCTTATCCAAAAGTGTACAGTAACCTTCAGAGCACATCATTTGCCTTCAGAAAATGCTAGCCTCAGATTTTCAGTATTTCTGAGTCAAAACACATCAAGCTACATGGCTGTAGTGACAGTGCTCAACCCAACTCCTAAAAACCTCCTAATTTCACAGTCCTACTTTTCTTTGTGTCCAAACCAGTGTAACAACACACCCATAGTATAAACTACTGTATCTTAGTTTTCTTAGTCTTTTTGAGATAACTTGTCAAAAGTTTAAAACATCTGTAAATACAATATACACCATATTTTCCTTAACCACACTTTGGCTGACATAAATACAGTAGGAAGAAGAAGTCACATCCAGCCTCCTGAGACTCTGCTAGCTTGGAGATGAAAACAAGGAAATGCAAAGTCTACAGTCTATAGCTCCAACCAAGAAGAAGTAGTTGTCATTAGTAGGAAACAACATCAAAGGAGGGTAATTGAACAAGATTCTTTTTTTCAACTGCCTCATCTGTGTCCTTAAAAGTTCCCTCCCTTTCACTGTTACTGTTCACACTTTGGATCTCCTGCAGACACATATGAAATGAGGTTAACTCCTAAAGTAAGAGACGAGAGGGGCTTTCATTTGACTGCCAGTGGTTATGTGATCTTTCTTTCCCTACTTGCTTAACTGTGGGCTCCAGAAAATAAACTGCTGCTGGCAAGTTCTCAACACAGCATCTTGCAGATATTTTGCCTTAAAGCTTTCCACAAACCTACACAGCAACAATCTACCAAATTTATTCCAGGACCAAGTGACCTTCATGGTACCCTGATAAACTTTTCTCCTCACTTACTCAGTTTGCTCAATTTTCTTACAGAAGTTAGAAATGAATGACTGAAAAGTACTGAATATTAATAATTATTTTCAGGCTACAGCAGTCAGGCATAAACATGCCTACTCATAAATCAGTTGATTTTGTTCTAGCTTATAAGAACAGTAATGGAAACAAATCTATTACTAACACAGGGCTGTAAATAACAACTTATGTTTTATAGCTCAATACAAATAGCAGTACAGAAACTCCTGTAACAGACAAACAAGTCTGACTTCTATTATTATTAATGAATATTTTGCCCTACATAGAAGTTTTCAAGTCTGATGGATTTCTAAGTGTTTCACAGTACAAGCATATGAGAGAATCACACAAATCTGGAACAGAGAAGAGCAGATAACATAATGTACACCTCTCAGAAGGATTTCTTTTCAGTAAAAACAACAGGAAACTTGACCCTTGAAAAAAAATCTTTGAAATATTTGCAATAAAAATTAGACCTTGGTTCATATTTGTATGTGTTTCATGTCTCCCCGATAGGAAAGGAGAGAAGTAAAATTGAGCAAAGTACAGACTGTGAGACAGGAAAGGTGATGAGATTATCAGCAAGAATGATGTCAGAACTGTCTAAAAGTAAAGAAAAGGAAGGGAGAGAAGGGCCAGAACTCTGTGCTGAAGCTGAAACTCCCCCACTAATTTTATGTAGGCATATTTACTGAGCCTGGCCATAGAGTCAGAGCTGGGACAGCCAAACATGACATCATTCACACCCTCAGGGCAAAGGGAACTGAGGAGGATGTATGAAAAGTAGTACTGCCCATGGAGACTTCAGGGATGTGTACATTGCATTCCCTACCCACCAGCCAAGTGAAAAACTTGTTGGAAGCATTAAAACTGCTCAACCATTTTCCCTTCTAATAAGTTTATTCAACAACAACCACAAAAGGCTAAAGCATCTGTTAAAATTTTTTAATCCACTGCACTCATTACTATGTTTTATGATCACATTTCAACCTGCAAAGCAAAACTGGCTTTGAAAAAAGAACAGGGTAACACACACAGTGAGTGGATGTGGAAACCTAACACAACTGGTAATTGATCTTGGATTAGGAAAAAGCTTTCTGCTCTTGGCAATCTTCCCACAACTGAAGCTCCAACATGCTGTAACTGCAAAATGGAATAAACACTTTTACCAATGAAAACAAATGACAGTAGCTAGTACTTACCATGTACAAATCCTTGTTGATGCCCAGATATTTCCCATTACCACAACCAACATCAGCCACAATCGACCCTTTTGGTAGGGATCTGAGAAACTCTACAATCTGGGGCCATGGGCTATGCCTGGTACTGCTGAAGTGTGTGGCAATCTCTTCATACACATTGTGGACATATTCTTGTTCCAGCTTCAAGGCCTCCACCTCACTGTGGGGAAATGAAGGTTGTATCTGCCTTTGCTGTCCTTTCTGGCTGTCACAAACAGATGGGTAAACTAGATATAGCAACAGATAAAAAAAAAACAGTGAAATTTTTAAAGGTTATTCTTTGTTAGCTAAACTTATTTAGCAAAATAAAATTAGGAATTAAATTTTAAATTTAAAAAAATGCTCCATTCCTCCTTTCCCTTTTAAAAACTGAGATGCAGCTCAAACTGCAGAAGTGTTTGATGATGTTAAAGCATGCAACCTGCTCGTGTGCACTAGAGGCTGTGTGCAGCAATCATTCATCCTGCTGTGTTTACAAGGTTTGTTTTCAAAACTTAGACAGTGTCTCTAATATCAAAGATCATGATAGCCTCTGAAATTTTTTTCTAAGGGTACAAATGGACTTCAATCCCATGTAATCATTATCTATTCATCTAGATTCATCATCTATTCATCATCACCTATCTATTATCATCTGTACTGTCCTAAGGCACTTGCATGGCCCTAACACTAAAGATCTGACCACTGCTTCTTCTGTAATGTACTTATTTTCACAGAATTACAGTCCCATTCAAATAAAAACCAAACAAAACTGACAGGAACCTGAAGAACTGTAGCTACTTCTATTCTGTTTCAGCATTCTGGCACGTGAGCTCCTGATGAAATGCAAGATTCCACATTACTTGCCTGGCTCTGGAGCAAGCCGAATGTCTTCCTGTATAGAAAAACTTCAGCAAAGACACAGATGAAATCCATGCAAACTCTACAGTATGCCTAACCCTGAGCCATTCAGGAATGGCAACCAGGACTGCCAAAACTACCCAATGGGATAACTAGGTAGGCTACAAAAAAAAACAAAAAAAAAAAAACCTGCTTATTATTGGTGATAAATTTTACTTGGAAATCACCTCAAGACACTTACTGCAGTTGCAAGGGCTCCTCCTCACTTTTCTGAATGTAAAAGATGTCCTTGTTTCTCTTCGATTGAGCGTTAGGTCTCTGACATCAGCAATGATTGTTCCAACTTTTTGCCCAAGTTCAGATGCTTGAATGACATCATATTTTCGGGGTGTAATCCTAAAATAAAATGAGATTAAAAAGAATGATTCAATTTACATCAGAAAAAAATCCATCCTTGTAAGAAGGCAATTCACATACTGTGACAAGTGTGACTACAATATGCTATTCAATGTACTGCTGCATCTCAGTTATTAATTTCTGCAATTTCAGAGGAAAAAAGAGCCGACTCATAGAGCTATGGTGATTATCAAAATGTTATTTAATTGAAAGTAATTACATTTACTTCCCTTCCTTTTCTTTCCCTCCACAAAGTTTGATTGGTTTTTTTTTAGTACTTAATTTTTTTAATATTAGAAAATATCTTTTAAAGATAAAACACAATACTAAAAATCATGACTAGGGGGTATAACAGCATAAAATTGGATGAACTATGCATCAGCAGATTGAAGTTTCTTGTGACAAATGGTCCTCTCCAACAAATTCTGCTTTGCCACAGAATTGCTTTTCCATTTATTGTCAATAGAAGATGCAAAGAACATAGCACTTTAGAGATTCACTAAAATGTCTAAAGGGAGAAACTCTGCTCTAGACCTTTATTGATTAAAATCTTTCTATCAATCAAGCAAATAGGGAGCAGAGTTTCTTAAGCTACTTCTGGATTTGGAAAAGGTCTCAATGGAACACAAAACCATTCATAATATATAAGTTCTTTGGAACTTTCTTAGGGTAATAGAAGTTTTGAATAATGTTATGAAGAAGTTTACAGAATGAAAAAGTACCAAATCTAAGAATTTTTAATAACTCTACAAATGGATCTCTCTCAAAGTTCAGAAGGGAAAAATGAGAAAGAAAAATGCAAAACACTACATGAGAGAAGAGAAAGAGCTGCACCCACATCAAGCTTCCCATCGCTTACAAAGATACACATGGAACAAAAAGGAATCTCTTCAGGAAAATAGCTTAGCACTTCAGAGCTGTTGCTCTCACACTGAAACACTTCCTGAACTTGGCTATCAAGGAGATTAATGCAGAAATTTCCTCAAGAAAAAAAAATAATAAAAAACCTAAAGAATTGGCCTCTTAGTGAAGCCCCTTTGGAGCTGCTGACTTCAAAGTACTTCACTAACTCTCAGTATAAAACTGATATCCATATTGAGTTTAACACTCCTTGGTTAAGACAAAAGGGGACAAAATGTGTCTTAGATGTTTTAAATAAAGCAGAGCATTCAGCCTCATCTTGGATTTCTACTAGATTTTTTTTGCCGGTCACACGAAGCTGTTGAGGAGTGCCTGTACTTATGCAAGAACAACTCCAATACCTGACCAGCATTCCTGTACTTTGCTGTATGTCCCCTTCTCAGCCACAGGAAAGCTGATCTCTAATCCAGTCACAGGGCGAAAACATGCAGCTCCCTTCAACCTAGAAACCAGGAGGCAGCACAGTGATGCTTCATATAGCTGTTGCAAAAAGGAGACATGAAGTAACCCAAAGAATGGAAATCTAGCAAAGGCAGCTCTAGAAAGGAGATCTAATAAAGAGATCTAATAAAGAATTGCCTTGTTCATGGGAGATAATGAAACTACGATGAAATAATCAACTGAGAATGCCCAATACTCCCTGGACAGGAGAACTTAAAATCCCAAATTTGCAGATTACGTATTTGATTTTCTTTTGGACTTGCAGCACTAAGCCAAGCATAGCAGCTAATATTTCCAGAAAGAGCCATTCTTTTTCAAAATTCTAGTTTCAAACTACATAGTTTCCTTTTGTCTTTACTACAAGCAAAAACTCTAGATAATAGCTGGGCAAAAAACAGGATTCCCATTGCCAAAATAAATGCTGCACATCTTCTTGATTGTCACAAAGTTGTTTTACTGCTACAGTGTTGCTACAAGAATGGTGTTTGGCCAGGTTACCTAACTAAAAGTGAACTTCATCACAAGGAACATGCAAATGAACCTCATCAGAAAACCTGTAATTTTACTTTCATCTGTGAGACAGAAAGAGACAAAAAAATCTTTTGCCCTTCTTGATGACACTGTAGGGCTTATTTCTTAATCCTATGTTTATCTTTCAGAGAGGACACAACATAAAAATTTTCCCATGTACTTTGCTAACAGAGTCAAAATAAAGTCTCCAATTCCCTTGGCATCTAAGTATACACAACATTGAAAACATTTCCAGAATGATTCCAAAACTGAACCTTCTGCTAATTTGAATTTTGAAAAGTAGATAAAAGGCATCAAATATGATCTTAAATACATTCTGATGTTATGTATGCAAGTGACTTAACTACACTTGTTCACTGAATGATTAATTTTGTTGATGACACTACTATGCTCCACTAGCAAGACAGAAAGCTTACTCCAGTTGAGCATATTGACCAACTACTGCTTTTAAAAATATACAGAAAAACTATTTTTAGTAAAGTTGAACAAGCACTAGGACAAGGAATAACTTACACTTGAGTAGAAGGATCTGGGATCTTCATGTCAAACATAACTTATGTCAGTGGTTCAGTTGTTCTCAAAAGACAACCATCACTTGAAGGTACAACTGAGTTAAGTAACAGTCTCATTCCAGTCCTTGTTAGGCAGGTATGCTACCCCAACCTGAATGCCTGCTGGCAGGTACTGCAAGTGCCCTGTGTGCACCCTTCAGTCTCCTGGGAATATGGTTGTCCAGGGCTAGCTTGGAAAGAGCAGAGCTGGGGGCCTAAGAAAAAGCGGTGGTGAAGACAGCCAGAGGCCTCAGCAAGGCCCATCCCTTCTTCCCTTCTCCTGCCTTATGCCTGGAAATGGGGGCTGTCCCATGGGGTCAGCAACATCAATGACATGGAAACCACACTGTTCCCTGAGGCTGCAGACAGCCTTTCCAAAAAATGACTGACACTTTTTGACAGGGCAGAACAAGAAGCTTGTAACGCTGGTATCTGTGTTCAGTCTTGTATAACAAAAAGAAAAACTTTACTCCCATGGGCTTTTGTAGTGATGCACATCAGAAGCACCAGCTGCTTTTTACAACTATTTAATTTAATGAGGGAATATACAGGTACTATATGAGCACTATAAAAATGAACTATGTAAAGGCCATTGGGGAGTTCATATTCACCCTTCTTCATAATACAAATTAAGCAGTAAATTAAGACAAAAAATGTTCTGCCAATAAAAGGATTTGGTGTTTAATTTATACAGAATGTAATTAGTCTCTCCAACTGGTTGCTCTAGCCAGTGACAGCTTGGGTCAAATGAAAGAAGAAACATTTACCATGAGCATTTCTGCCCAATGTGAGGGTTTCCATATTCTCCTGAAGTGCACTACTGTCACTCTCAGAGCTTGCCAAGGTTTTAGCCTTTTTGCCAATTTCAGCTCTCCTATTTCAAGTGTCTCCGGTAGTGCATGATTTAAAAAGCATGTATAATATATTATACTCTACAATAAACAAAGCCTCAAGACATTACAAGCAATCTCCTTTCCAGGATCACAAACTTGCTCAGTACAACGAAGCCCTATCAGTAGTTAAAGTCTCTCTAAAGATCAGAAGGGATACTTCCCTTTATCACTCTCATGCCCTCTGTGCAGGGAAAGTCACTCTTTCAAACAAGCCCTTCTCTTTGGCATATATGATTTGATGGGAAAAGCTGTGGGCTGAAAAGAGAGAAGTGAAATGATGAAGCTAATTGCACTACAATCAATTCTTTGCCAGCTCAGAGTAATGAGGACTTTTACACTGAAGATGTGAGAGTGATTTCCAAGCAAAACTTCACTTACAACACCAGCAGGAAACTGCATCTCAGAGACTGGCAATTAGCTTCCTAAAATCCCTGACTTTTTTCAATTTAACCTGAGAAGCATTTGAGCAGAGTGAATCTGTACAATAATTATAAAATTTGACCTGATTTCTTTCAGAGCAATTTACAAAGCAGAATGTCATTCACAAAGCAAGCAAGCAATATATATTAGTCATCAATTATCAGCAGTGCAGGGACTCTTACACTTACCCATGTGTCCACAGGTATCTGGACTCTCCCGCCATCACCAATAAACTGCATCGGGGCAGCATAATTGCCACTGTATGGCCATCAGGGTGCTTGAAATCCATCACAATCTGAAAAGAAACAAAACCAGCCACCATGAATAAGCATGACTTGCAAAGCTTCATATACATGCCAGGTATTCTCAAGTCCTAGCTTTGCCTCTTCAATGTGTTAATCAGAATATTGCCATGAAACAGCTACCTATTTCCCAGGGATGCTAAAAACCTCTAGGGTCTGTATCCTTAAAATCCCTCCCTTTCAGGACTGCTTTCAAAACACTAAGAAGGTCAAAAATATATGTGTGCATATATAATTAAAATACTAAATATATAGATATTTATTGTCTTTTCACAATTATAGCTTTGTTTGTGATAATATGTTAGCACTATTTAAACTCTGTATCTGTGAGGTACGAAAGGATTACTACCCCTCAACCAAAGGCAAATACATAAGAGTAGGAGAGGACTCATTTGTTGCAATTTAGGCATCTGAAAGTTAGGTAGCCTGGGCTAATGCAGTCAGCTACTGCCTTTTTGTGAAGTCTAGGCAGAAATAGACAAGCATCCCCAGAAAATAAGTCATCCTAGTCTAAACTGTAGTGCTAGGTGATGTGGAATGACCCTATACCCTCTGGAAGTGTCTATAAATTCACTGCAGATTGAGCCAAGACAATTATGTATCAGAGTAGATAACATTTAGATAACCTGTAGTAGAAGAGAGAAATTCTTTCCAACTTGCCCACATTCGTGGAGGTTTACAGCTCAACAAGAACACAGTCTCCCAAGATCCTGACTAACCTGCCAACTACTAGACCATCTTCATTATTTGCTACCTGGCTTCTAGCCATGCCAATCTATTGAGGTAACACTTTCAGCTTTATTCCAATTTCACAGCCCAGATGGCAGTCCTGCATTTTGCTTCTGCTTGGAATAGGAATGTTATCCTTTTACATTTCCCAAATGAGAGAAACTCTTGCTGTGGAAAATAAGGAGCAGGCCATTTAAGCAAGCCAAATGAGTTACAGAATGTTTACCTAAAGAAAAAAGGGGTCAAAAACTATTAAGTCAGAGCTTCCAGCTACACTGGAGAATTAGCACCAGGGAAGTGTTGCCACCTGATTTGTAACACACTAAGTATGCAATTTAAAAACCAGACTTACTACAGCATGCCAGAACAAAACAAATTAAGTAGTTCTGCTTCTGCTACAGATGCTTTTAACAAAGAGGACACGGTGCAATGATCAGTCACAAAAAAACAGCAAGACAGAGACTGAATAAGCAAGACTTTTAAGCACTACAAATTACCCCCTACAACATTTACTATTTAATGTTGTGCACATTGAAGCAAACTATAAGGACATTTACATTTTTAGGAAAAGAATTATTTATGTTGTAGTACCACCCACACAGAGTGACACAGCTTCTCCTGCTGAGCTATCTAAATTTAAGGCAAGAAATTACAAGGGTGACAAGCAGTGGAGCTGAAAGGGGAAGAGAGATATGAGGGAACAGGAATAAAGCCTATCTGTAAGCTCTGATTAATGATTATGAAACACTTCAAAAGCTACACAAATAGATGAATGACAGCCACTTGCTAGTACACTGATTCCCTTGCACTTAGCAAATTATTTTATGTATCCTCAGACAAGCATGGGATGAAGAAGGAAAAAACACAATGTCTTCACAGATCTGATAGGGAAACAAGCCCATAAAGTACAACTAGGTGCAAGCCTCTAGAAAGATGCAGCTATCTAGCTATCTGCTGAAAAGCAGATTATCTACGTAACATCTGGCAAATCTACTCCCCACCAGCACTGGATCCCAGCTCTGTCCCTGCTCCTCACTTTTTCTGTAGAGGAAAAGCTTCTGCACTATCATCTCACAGTGTGGCTGCTTTCCTTCTAAACATATTTCATCCTTATGACAAGCCATGATGATTTGAGGAGGAAAATATAAATAAAGGATTAACCTACGTGCAAATGGGCAATGACATTAAGTAATAAGCAGTAACTGGAAAACTAAAAAATCCAAATGTAAAATTGACTCTATATTATGAAACAGAGTTCCTCAGCTAGAGTATATTAAAGTTTTGCACTTTTTCCTATTAACAACAATTTACAATTGCAGTTCAGGCAGAGAATAAAATTTAAGGACCACGCTGTGAACATTTGAAGAAAATTAGTGCAATTGCTATGCTTCATTCCTTTATCTAGAATAACTGCACCCAAATGCTTAAGAAACGAAGCAATTGTATTTCTTCTATTCTTTTGTCTACAGTACAGTAAAGAACATTTAACCCAGAAGGGTTTTTGAAGAATTCTATTCTTATCTCTGAAAAGCCTATTACTGACTGAAGTAGATAACATTCCCACACTTCTATATGTGTCTTTATCCTGGCAGAACATTCAAAATTGTCACTGGTGCACACACACATACACAAAAGATTAACGCACTCGGTCCTCTTTTTAATTTACTAAGGACTCACAATCAATAAAGCAACTGTGCCACTGCTGAATCAATCTCTTTCATGACAGCTTTACTCCACAGGAGCTATTTCCAATTACTATTTTTGGGTTTACCTATTTTCTTTTTTCTCTATTGGCAGAGTCAATAAAGATCAAATTTCCAGCTAGCTCATGACGCATCATCCAGGTATTACATAGAAATTAAAAACAGTGGATGCTCTGATCTTACACAACTTTTACTTTGTTTCTTTGTAGTACTGTAGAAGTGTGTCTCGATATATTCAGAAAAAAACTTGGAAAGAAACAAACAGCTAATAATACCTACTTGTGGATTTAAATATCTTGGCATGATGCTAGGTTGTTTAAGGTAGAGTGCTCATGACAAAGAAGCCCATGAAACAGTAAAGCTTTCAAGGATGGCTAAATATCAAAGCAAAGTGGCACCCACACCACAAGCATTGTGCATGTGGCATAAAATACAGAAAAATACAAAAGGATAGAAAAGAATCTATTTTAAAAGAAAACAGGAAGAAAGTAAGTTTCTTTAACTCCTCAGGAAATGAGATCTCAGCAGCACCTCCCAGTCCAGTGGTGCTGCAGTTGGTGAAGGAGCAGGAGGATAGAGGTGAATGACTGTTTATCAAATAAGTAATGATCCAAAGACAGAGTTGAAATAATGCAACGGGGCAATAAGGACAGCCTCAATAAGGATTTCACAGCTACAGTGTGGAATGACAACTTTGTTTTTCTAAGCTTTGTCTCTGTTGCAATTTCTGTTTGCTGTTAATAGACTACCTTAGAGAAAACAAACTCTAAAGCTATAAGAAGTACAAAGTGGAATGCTTCTCAAATCTCTGACATTATTTACTGAGTTTCAGAGAGCAAAGATACATTATCAGCCTACAGAGCAGTTTCCCACATGTAGAACAGATGAAAAAGAGAGAGGTTTAAAGCCCACATGTGGAGCCTGAACAACACAGTAGGGCTCTATGTAGAGACAGGAGCCTGCTGGCTTGCACAGGACTGAGGCAATCAATCCGTAATATACAGTGCCTTTCACTGCAAAAAACATGCTAAACTCCATATTTTGGAGTTCAGAAAAATGCTGAATTTTAAAGGGAAAGAGAATGAGATTATATTCTCCAAATAGCACATGGCATAGGAAATTTATCTCCTAAAAGCTATGCTGATATTTACAACCTATATCAATAGTCTCTAGCCATACTTTAGAAAATGAAAACACTGAGAATCATGATGATTAAATATTTCAGTACTGTTTGCCTCAAAAAGTCTCAATACATGCACAGGCCTCCCCCATATCAGATCTAGGTCAAAGCATACCATCTCTTGCTATCTACTGAAGCACTATAGTGATGTTAGTCAGACAATATATACCCTAGGTTTTCTTTCTTCAAAAATTTTACTCCATTTCCCATCCATGCAATGCATTACTAACTCCCCAATTCTCTGTGACATTTTAAGTATCTATATATTTTTTCTACTTAAATGAGGTCTGGGATAAGAACGTTAAAAATTGTTTCAATATATGGACAGTATTTCATTCTTTTCTCTCTGAGGCCTCATCTTGCTATGATTTTCTTGATAACCCCACGGAGCAGAGTGCATCCACTGAACAGAATACCAGTATCTCTCCGAGCTGTTACATATACCACTGACTCCATGGTACAAATTTACTTGTTGTCTGTACTCTGTTTACAAGATTCAGGTAGTGCACAAGAAGAAAACTGCTGCAGTTTCCAAGCAAAAGCCTGTAGGAAGAAGGAGCTTTCAATCCTCCGCAGGTCTTGACACAGCTAGAATACACACCCCTCGTTTTTTGCACCCAGGGATGCATCTCTTGAGATTCACCAACTAATCAAGTTATTAGAAGTGTTTGAACCAGCACACCATCAAGCAAAAGAGTTGAGATCTGCCATTAACTCCTCTACTGTACCTCATTACTGACAACTGCCACTGAAGAGTAACTGCAGTGCTGATATGCAGCCACCCTACACCTACATTTCTAAACAAAAGGTGATTAGAGAGAATCTCCAGCCCTGAGGCCAAATGACCCACAATGCCTCAGGTCCACACTGCTTGGAAGTATGCCCAGAAGTATAATTATTCTTTACAGTTTAAGGTACCTAAGTCTTAGGAGAACTGTGTTGCAACATACCCCAGCCTGGAATTTTTTATAGCACTGTCACAGTTTAACACTGGGCTGGCAATTAAACTGAATGACAGATGCCCTCTATTAATCCCCCTCCCCTCCCTAATAAAAAAAGGAGAGAGAATAAGGAAGAGAGCCTTATGAGTTGGAAACTAGACTACACAGCTTTAATGAAACAGTAATGATAAAAAAGGAAAAATAATTAAATATATACAAATATACAGAAAAATAGTACCATGTTCCTCTCCTCTTTCCCCCCAGTAATGCTCACATCACCACCAAGGCTGCAGGACAGCCCTGGGAAAGTCCTGGCTGGGCTCCTGGGGTCAGCAGCAGTTGGGAGCTGGAGGCAGGAAGACAGGGATTCAGGCAAGGATTGGGACCACAGACAGATGAGCGGATGGAATCCTCCCAGGATGGCAAAAACAGCAGAAAGAGGTGAAGAAGGACTGAAGGGAAGGGGACTGACCCTCATGATACAGGGTATGATGTGTATGGGATGTGTTGACCATTTTGGTCACCTGTCTTGTTCTCTCCTCCCTGAAGGAGGGTTGCAGGTGTGACCCCTTTACTTCCTTTCTCTCTCTGGAGCACAAGATGTTCCTCAGAACTGAGCAGTGGCCTTGGTCCTGCAGACCATTCTCCAGCTCTAACTATAAACATCAAGCATTATCAGTCTTAGAAGCAGACACTGGCTGAGAAATTTGCTGTTAATTTCAGCAAGTGCAGCTACTTGGTAGAGACTCAGCTGAGAGAAAAAATACAAGACAGAAAATTAGTTCTATCCTGGCCCAAACCAGGACAAGCACAAAACAGTGAAGTGTGATACTTCTTAGGAGACAGCACAAGTGATTGTGAAAAAGGGAGGGGAAGCATCAGCTGAAGGGAACCAAGCACTGCCTTGCCTTTTGAGGACACTTGTCATATGAACTAATCCTAAAGCCATAACTCCATTACCTTCTGGAAATATTTGGCTCCACCTTTGAGTATGACTGTAACAGGAAAAAGTGCTCAACTCCTGTGGTTTAAATCAAAACAGAGTAAAAGTAGTTTATTGATTTATTAACATATAAATAGCAAGCAATTAGTGAGCTATACACTGAACAAAAGCATCACCAAAACAGACAAACCACAGCACTAGATGCTTACAAAATAGCCTTCATAACTAATCCCCCAAAGCTCTAATCCCTCAATGTGCAGCCATAATCACATCCTCCCCTCAGAGACCACATGAGCCACCAGCACTCACCCCACTCCTGGCAATGGGGCCTTCCCTACCTCTCACACACCCCTGTGAAATGTGGGTGCTCCCCACGCACACACCAGTGACAAAGGCCCCCCAGGATCACACACAGGTGCCTCCACAGGTGCCTCCACAGCTGTCACCTCACAGTGTCCAAAGGGGTGGCTGCTCTGCCCAGCCTCAGCAGAGGCTGGGATCCTGGTCATGGTTCTGGCAGCATCCCACCAACTTTTGACTGCTGTTGTTCCCACTCCAAGATCTGTCCCTGTTGCTACAAATTTTTATGCTTCACTCGTATGTCTTCTTAAGTTGACTGTTCTTTGTTTCAAAAGCCTTTGTATAAATCCAGGCTTACTGTTTAATCTTCCTGACTGAACAGCCAGACCAAAAGAAGAACACAACAAGCCTAATCCATTAAATACTACCCATCAAATATGCCATTTCCTACTAACTCTGAAAGTATGAAGTTCTTTTCATATGTAAGGTCATAGCCTGTGACTTTTCTAACTTCCCAGTTCATTTGTTGCACTAAAACTCAATGCTGAATAATGGACTCTTACGTGAAAAGACTTCCAGTTCCTACAACAAAAGGCAAGAGATGCATTTCCACTTGTTATCTCTCCCTGTCACCACAAGTATATATTTCTCCTATTTCAAAAATGCTGTCTAACCTCAGTATATCACATTCATGTCCTTTTGTGAATCCAGACATGAAAACTCAAGCAAGTTTCTGAAAAAACTTGTTTATTCAATTTTACTAAAATTTTATTTTCATCCTTTAATAAATTGCCTCCCTAGCTCTTAGCTTAAACTCTTTCAAAACACAGAAAGTAAGAGGCTAATGCTGTTAGTCTTAATTTGAATTCTTTTAGTGACTTAACCTTCTCTGCAATATTTTTCATTCTTTCAGTCATATGTCTTCTCTCCCATCTATGGGTGCTACTAAACTGACAACACCAAGCTGTGTGGTGTGGCCAATATGCTGGAGGAAGGCCATCCAGAGGGACCATGACTGGCTGGAGAGGTGGGCCCATGCCAACCTCATGAAGTTCAACATGGCCAAATGCAAGGTCCTACACATGGGTCACTGCAGTCCCAAGCACAAATACAGGTTGGGCAGAGAATGGACTGAGAAAAGGCCTGAGGAAAAGGAGTTGGGAGTGTTGGTTGAGGAGAAGATCAGCATGAGCCCAGAAAGCAAACTGCAACCTGGAATTAATCAAAAGAAGCGTGGCCAGCAGGTCAGGGGAGGGGATTCTCTACTCCACCCTTGTGAGACCCTACCTGAAGTACTGTGTCCAGTTCTGGAGCCATCAACACAAGAAGAACATGGAGCTGTTGGAGCAAGTCCAGAGGAAGGCCACAAAGATGATCAGAGGGCTGGAGAACCTCTCCCAGGAAGACAGGCTGAGAAGAGTTAGGATCATTCAGCCTAGAGAAGACTCCAGGGAGACCTTATAGTGGCCTTCCAGTACATGAAGAGGCCTACAGGAGAGCCAGGGAGGGAGGAACTTTTCACAAGGGTATATAGAAATAGTACAAGGGGTAATTGTTTTAAGCTGGAAGAGGTTAGATTTAAATTAGATATTAGGAAGAAATTATTTAGTCCTTAGGTGGAGAGAATCTGGAAAAAATTGTCCAGGGAGGTTGTGGATACCCCATCCCAGGAACTGTTCCAGGTCAATCTGGATGGAGCTTTGAGCTCTATGTCTAGTGGAAAGTGTCCCTGCTTTTGGCAGGAAGGCTGAAACTAAATGATCTTTAATATCCCTTCCAACCCACACCACTCTATGATTTTATGATACAGGAAATTGCATCCACCTACAGTAGGGTAGAATGTGCCCCAAATGCGTGAAATAATTCAATTTTCCTTTTCAAAGGACAGGAAATTTCCAAGATTTTATCACTTTCTCTCTAGCAGAGCACAGTTCAATGGAAGAGCACAAGAGGGCTCTTATGCATCCTGATCCGAGTGGTCCCCAGAGAGCTCCATCTGCTCTAGATTTCAGGCCCAGACGTCACAAGCAGCTCCGCATCCTCAAATGCATCTCCTCAGAATTGCACTTCATCTGTTACTTTATGTTCTGAAAGGAAATAATCCTGATTTACATGTTTAATGCTGTATCTAATATCTACCAAGAAACCACTGTAAGAGTCCTTACAACACAGATGCAGCTGTAAATAATGAGTACAACTCTATATGCAAGAATGATTTTTAAGGTCCCTTCCAACCCAAGCCATTCTATGACAATATTTACAGGATTCTGATTTGCACATATGTCTGTGTGGTGCTCTGGCACATCTGTATTCCTTTCACACATTTAAAAACTTGCAATTTCAAGAGATTTTCAATACCTAAGTAGAAAAGGAAACACTTCAGGGTTCAAAAAGAATGTATCATCTTTTTTAATCACTGATATAAACCTGCAGAAATACACAATTATCAGAAATTCCCATGTTATCAAGGTTGCAAATACATGTAGCAGGACTCTCTTCACCCATAATTTTATTTCCATACTACCCTTCCTGCAAATTTATCATCCTGTCATCAACCCTTATTAACTCTAATTGCAAGTTTTCTACAACAGAAGTAGTGTAAGGAACTGTGCCTGAAATCTCCACACAGGCCTTGTCTGAGTAATGCTGCCAAATGTGGAATAAGAAACACCTACCTACAGTAGGTAGGTCATTTCCAGGAAAAAGGACCTGAAATACCTACATTCAAGTGTATGTACCTACATATGGTACATACACTTGCACCCTGTACTAGTGTGCCACTGCTGTGGTGTAATAGTCAAGTCCTTACAGGTTCAGGGTATTTCAAGGCATGGGTAAAAAAGGCTGCAGGTTCATCAACCTGCATACTGGAAAACCACTTCTTCTTACTCTCTGCAAACATTGGGGTTGTTCATCAGACTGCACACTCTTCTGCAGGTCTTTGTTTTCTGCTTGTAATGCTGTAGTACAGGAATCCAGGCTAACTCTAAGTCATAGGGCAGGAACAGCCATTTGGTTCAAGATATACTATCACTATCATTTTGACCCTTACAAACTCAAAAAGTAGCATGCAAATAGTCCAGTGCTGAGTCTCTGTAATTCAAAGGGATGAAATTATGAGTTTACAACAAAAGTCAACCTGCCCTTCTTACAACTCTACCTAACAACTACCCCAGAGACTACTGAAATAATAAACAATTGCCAAAATACAAGACATGCAGACTGTGCCTTCCTGAGCTAATTCTTGCATCATACCTCACAAGAGCTGACAACACACACTTTTTTAATCTACTTATATATAAACTACCATGAGGCCTATTTCTTAATCCTCTATGTTTACTGTATAAGGGAAATCTACTGAGGAACAAAGATCTGGGCATAAATTCACAGAAATGGCCTAAAGACATAAAGAAACATCATTCCTTAGCAGACAAAAGCATATAAATCTTAAAAAAAAAAAAATTGCAGAAGCCCCATCTTCTTGTTGCCATAAAGTACAATTCAAAACACAGCATGACACAGAAAGACTTCTTTAAAATCATTTGAAGGAAACTGTTCTATCAATTGCTATGTTTTGTCCCACAGAAGCATCACAAATCTGAAATACACTTATTACTTTAAAGCAGGTAGAACAATCAAAAAGGAAAACCACTTGTTTATGGTTGCATAGGCAGTATTCCAACACTGCTGCTTTTCATCACAAGCAATCTAATCTCTTCTCTTATTCCCTCTATTGGCTTCATTAGCTTACAGAGTGTCTTCACATTATGCAGCCAAAAGTTATACAACAGGGCTCTACCAAGGCCTCAGCATAGAGCCCTGAATTTACAATGGCTTGCATGAACACACACCCTGCAGGGAGATGTACACTGGAACAGTGAGAGGAGGAACAAGGACACCTTACAGTGTTCAGTTTTCACTGCTTTCAGGTGCACCACCAGCCTTGGTTCCTTCCAACCATTCTTCTGCTGCCCAAACAGACCTGAGCTTCACCTGCATGGCCCCTGCACTGCCCCAAGAGGCTGCATACACACCTTCCTCTTTGCTAAGAACACACACCTCTCCCTGCCTTGATTCAGAATCTCCCAAGTGTACCAGCAGCACAGGTTTGACAGCTCTGGCTGCAGCATGCTTTCAGCTGCTTTAAATTGCCAGTTTCTCAATATTTCCAGAATCAACCCTTCTGAAACAAGAGCTCTATAGAGAAATTCCATCTGAAACTCAGTGTAGCTGGAAAGAAAAACAGAATCAGAACACTGCAATGTGCAAAAAGCTGAGATTTGTAAAGATAATATAAATGCTGACAGACTTCAAACCCCACTTGTTACAGCCCCTGGTGTTGTAAGTCCACTTGAAAGCCAAAAGAGACAATACACCACAGCAGGAGCTCACCCAGCTGAGCTTCTTTCTGCTTATAGACTACTTGTGATTATTATTGACTGACTACTTCTCATTTCTACATGATATTTGCCACAGTCTTAAAATAGGCTCCTATGACTATAGAGATGACATCACTGGCTAATGAAATTAACTTTTTTTTTTTTTTAATTCCAGAACTGAAGTAAGGCTGAAATGCAACAGCTAAAGATAATGACTTTTAAATGCTCTAAGAATTCAGTCTGTTTGCTGTTAATTTGTGGCAGACACCAGGATTCCATTTCATGCACCAAGTACTGATCTTCTAAAAATAACATGAGGATTAAAACAACTTCCACTGATAAACCTCCCACAGAATTAAAAATTATTTCTAAAAATAAAGAAATTAGTAACTACTTTAACAATACAGAAGTTTCTATAAAAATATTGACCTGTATTTCAAGACTGCAAATCCAAAATGTGACTCAAAACCAATTTCAGCTGTAAAACTATTAATTGGAATGTAAAATTTAAATGCTCTGCTGGTTTTCTTCTATTACAGTTTTATTACAGATATTTATTTATTACAGTTATTTTCCACAGGAATAAAAAGCTATTTCATATTTAAACAATTAATTCACCCCACCACTGCTGAAAAGTAGTTCATGTATCACAGTGAAAGGAACATGGGGGAGTTAAGTGGAACAAGAGAGGAGTTTAGATTAAAAAGAATAATATTGTGCATAGTAGAAAAAAATGTTGAAAAATAATTTATCTATGTATTTCCAGCCACAGGAAAACCAATTAGAAATCTCTAGCAATAACCATGCCATATCAAGACATTTTTATAGAGTACATTTTTTTCCACAGGAAAATTCAGTATCTGTATTTGTGTGTCACAGTAAAGCTGTAGCAGCCAGACGTCTGAGAATTGGAAATGAAACGATGCTGCCACAGCATACAAAATAAGTACACTACAGAAAAAGCAAATAGCCTAGAGACAACAGGTTCTGCTAAAACAGAATGAAGTTGGTAAAGGATATGACGAAGTTTTCCTTCATTATTTAGCAGCTCTGACCACAGTCATAAAACCGTAAGCCCTACTGCAGACTACAAATGTTTTATTCACAGTAGGATTGTGGTGTGATTATGAACTATGTGACATTTTTCACAGCATCTCTATGTATTTTTCCCATGTGACATGGAGTGGATTTAATTTTGAAATTCCTCCCAATGGCAACTTCCTTTATCTCTCTCTTTCCACATTCACCTCAGACACAGTGTTGATGCAACTGCCCAGAGAAGTTCAGGAGACAATGAGGACATTCTTCCCACATCCCTTTCCAACACCGATGACTCAAAGAAAATATAGATGCTAAAAAGAGCAATTAGCTGACTGGGAATTTGCAAAATGCTACAAACCAGAAGGAGCCACGGCTCTGCCTCCCCTCTCAGCAAGGAAAAAAGGAAGACCAGGAGAAAAGAACCACAGCCCAATCAGCCTCACCTCTGTGCCTGGCAAGATTATGGAACAGATCCTTCTGAAGGCTCTGTTAAGGCACATGGAAAACATGAGGGAGATTGGAAACAAGCAGGATGGCTTCAGCAAGGGCAAATCATGCCTGGCAAATTTGGTGGCTTCTTATGACGGGGTCACAGCATCAGTGGACAAGGGGAGAGCAGATGACATCATCTACCTGGACTTGTGCAGAGTTTGACACTGTTCTGAATGGCATCTTGGTTTCTAAAGTGGAAAGATATGTATTTAATGGGTGGACCACTTGGTGGATAAGGAATTGTTTGGATGGTCACACTGAAAGAGTAGTGGTCAATAGTTCAACATCCAAAAGGAAACCAGTAAGGCTGGGTACTGGAGCCAGTGCTGTTTAACATCTTTGTCACAGACACGGACAGAAAAACTGAGTGTACCCTCAGCAGTTTGCTGACAACACCAAGCTGTGTGGTGTGGCCAATATGCTGGAGGGAAAGGAGGCCATTCAGAACGACCCTGACAAGCTTGAGAGGTGGGTCTGTGCAAACTTCATAACGTTCAATAAGGTTAAGTGCAAGGTCCTGCACATGGGTCACTGCAGTCCCAAGCACAAACACAGGTTGGGTAGAGAATGGATTGAGAAAAGGCCTGAGGAAAAGGATTGGGGTATTGGTTGAGGAGAAGATGAACTAGCAATGTGTGCCTGCAGACCAGAAAGCAAACTGCATCCTGGGCTGAATCAAAAGAAGTGTGGCCAGCAGGTCAGGGGAGGTGATTCTTCACCTCTACTCTACTCTTGTGAGACCCCACCTGAAGTACTGTGTCCAGTTCTGGAGCCATCAACACAAGAAGAACATGGAGCTGTTGGAGCAAGTCCAGAGGAAGGCCATAAAGATGGTCAGAGGGCTGGAGAACCTCTCCTAGGAAGACAGGCTGAGAAGAGTTAGGTTCGTTCAGCCTAGAGAAGACAAGAAGGGGCCTAGAGGAGAGCCAAGGAAGGACTTTTCACAAAGGCAGCATTTAGCAATATGACAAGAGGTAATAGTTTTAAGCTGGGAGAGGTTAGATTTAGGTTAGACATTAGGAAGAAATTCTTCACTGTGAGGGTAGTGCAACAGTGAAACAGGTTGCCCAAGAAGTAGTAGATGCACCCTCCCTGGCAGTGTTCAAGGCCAGGCTGGATGGGACTTTAAGCAACCTGGTCTGGTGGGAGTTGTCCTTGTAAATGCACAGGGTGTGGACTAGATGATCTTTAGGGTCCCCTCCAACACAAACCACCCAATGATTCTATGAAAATAATGGATCATGTGCAAGAAAGCATAAACCTGATACACAGAATGGAGTCAGTCAACTTTCCACTCTAGCATACCCAGGAGAAATATCTCAGCAAGTCACAGCATATTCTGCAGATCAGAGATCCCACAGCAATCAACTACAGATTGTTCTTCCTCCCTCCGTGTAGGATTCTAGCCAGGGATCATTAGGCCTGGTATGGTGGGGAACAGCTTTATGGAAAGGCACAGTAGATGACAAGCTTAATTCTTCTGTGTAGAGGAAGGAAGGCATGATTGCAACAAAAGGGAGACAGGAAATAAAGCTCTGCAGAGCTGTTTCACAAGTACTGGCCCCTCAGCAGGTTCTGTTAAAGCAGAATCAAGTTGGTAAAGGATATGACAAAGTTTTCCTTCATTATTTAGCAGTCAGACCTTGGAGACTCACCACAGAGACAAATGTTATAAAGAGGTACCAGAAACTATAGCGTCTCACCAATATGTAAGAGGAGAGAAAAAAGGGATATTTATATATACAAAACTTGAATATATAGGTGCCATTATAGCTAAGTTTTGATTTTATTCCTCCCAAGTAGCTAAGGAGGTGGGGGAGAAGGTAAGAACTCCATGCTGTCTTGTTTTTCAACAAATTATTGCCACACAGATTCTAGAGAAACAAGGCAAGTATCATGCTTCTGGGCAATTCTGTCCAAATGCTCTTCTTGTAGCACCTCAGTGCAAATCAAGACTAGTTAGCAGATTCCTACTGCACTTGAGAAATAAATACTTGTCTGCATTAGCAGTACACAGTGGGTTGTCTTCCTGTTCTTACCTTTGGCTAAAAGAGGCATTAGCCTGTAAACAATCAAGGCTGTGGAAGGAGGTAACTAGGTACTGCGGGACAGGTTCCCTCAGAACAATTTACATGAGAGCTGGGCTTTCAAGAGCCTTACAAAGGTTAATGTAACTGATCAGGTGGAAACATTAGCAGGATAAGTTGATGTGTGAACAGCATCCTGCATGCAAATAGAGAAGAGAATCCAGGACAAAAATAAAAGCTCAGAATGGTATGTTAACCAAAATTTCACCTTTTGCCAAAAAACTGCAAACAATAAGACATTCATAAATATTCCCATAAAGGGCTGCAGGCTTTGTTCCTTATCTCAGAGGGCTTATTTGATGTCCAATTACATCAGAAGAAAGTTCTCTTGATTTTGATGGGTTTTGTATTTGATCCAAGCTCAGTACCTTATATGACATAGAAAGAAACACACAACATATTTGTACACAGTAAATGCAAAGAGGAGAGACAGATTTATGAAGTCTGTCACATTTAACTTGTGGTGCTCAGAACAACTTTCACATGGAGCTCTTCAGTAGTTTTCAAAAATGAAATATCACCTTAAATTTAGCAAACCAACTAAATCTGATATACAATTATAAATACAGTCCCTTTGAGTTTCCACCTTTCAGAACTAATAAAACCCATGACTCTAAGAAGGGTACAGCTCAAAAAAACCTGTCTCACAGATCTGAAAAGCACAAATCGAGATTCAGGAATCCCATCAGACTCACTTAAAGTAACTTCTGAACTCAGCCTTCCATTGCAGTGATTAAAATTAATGTCTTCCATTTGGGTCAAGAGACTGCTTCTGCCAATCCAAACACTTTTAAAATATTAATTGCTATTACTACTATTCCACCTGATGCAATCATGCTGCTAGCACAGATGAAGGGAAAACTTTGGTATTTTTGTATAGCCACTACCAGAGTAACTGCTTAAGCATTTAAGATGCTTTCTGCCTTCCCTTAGAAGAAAAATAAAGCAATGCCAATGTAAACAGTAAATTAAACTGAGTCAGCAAGATAAATAAAATAACCAAGATAAATAAAATAAGAATGGGACCACAGAGTTAATAAAAGTAAAGTGCTTGCCTACCTTGTTAGTGAGCACATGAAGATGAAACAGGTGTTAACTGCCAGAGGCTGGGTACAATCTAGACTTTCTAAAGGCTTCTGATAAAATCTCTCGAGCAGCTATTACAGAAACAGCTGCTGCTACAGCAGCTACAGACTTCTGTTTGTTAACCAAGACATAATAGAAATAGATCAACATATAAGAAGCAAAAGCGCAGGAAAAACTGGTCAATTATCAGCCTAGGAGATTAGCAATAGCAGGGTACCTCATCCTACCACTTCTAGGATGATCATCAGTCATACAGACTTCAAAAGGCCCAATGGAGTTTTCTTTGTAACACTGCTCTACTTTCAAGGCTTAAGAGAATCAGAGCTTTTTTTTATAGAATAGGCACTTAATAGCTGCAGGCTAAGGACAAGATGAGTATGTGTTCAGACGAACAGAAGTGAAGCAGAGCTCAAGGATGATCCACACACAGCCCCACTTTTTAACCTTAAGACAGAAATGTGACTCAAAACCCTGAAGCTTTTCTTTCCCAGACACTTGGTCAGGGGCCCAGCCAGAGCCTCACAGCAGCTCTGTGTTTTTACCAACCTTTTGCCAGGCCAGGGCACAGGGACAGCAAGCAGAGTAAAGCACTTAAGGATGAAAAGCAGAAGCTATGGAGAAGGGAATTACAAGCCTGGGGCTTTCACAATCAGGGCTGGCTATTAGGAAAATGAGACAGAAACATAAATAGTGATTTGGTGCCAACACAACATACAAGAAAACTATGACTGTGCTTCATTCTCTGGCATGGTGCAGTGGGCAGAACAAGGCAGAGCTGATGAGGAACTGTAGGGTGTCACTAGCTGGGTTACAGGGGGTAAAATCTGCAGCCAAGAAGGGAAAATTCTTTTATGGGTTGGATATTCTCCTAGCACTATGTAGCTTATTACAGAAATGCTACCTCTGTGTTTCTAAAATTCTAATGAATCAAGGCTTACATGATAGCATGTAACGTGACAAATTAGGGAAAGTGGAAGAACAGAAATCTCAATGTTGTTCAAGTTTCTGCTGCAAACCTGAAAAAGGAAATTTGACAAAGGGTTTAACTAGGATTCTTTTGAGACATCTGTAAACTTGGCCAGGCTCCTAAGATGAAATACTGCAAAATTACGTATCTTTAGAGACACCAAATGGAAGCTCTGGAAATAACACCTACCTCAACTAAATACAGAGAATTTTCAACAAAAGGTACTGTTCCCTGTTTTGCAATACTTTGTTCAAATTCATGGACACAGGACATATGGTTTGCCATTAAGCTTAATAAAAATCACTCTGAACCAGTTTCATCACCTGTCCCTTTTTCTCCTACCATGACAATTTCTGAAGTGAAGTTTTTTCTGAATTACTCTATTCAACAAGACAACATTGAAAATTATATTCATTAATATTTGCATTTTATCAGCTCCTATAAAGAAAGGACAAATGTGGTGATTTATATAGTATCATTACAAGCTCACAGGACATTGTGGAAGTCTCCATTACGCAGAAAATGCCAATGGAATGGGTCAAAAACAGAGAACATCTTCACTAATCCTGGAGTATTGTGGGAGAAGACACATCACATGTTTCACTGCTTGCTTTGCCCTCAAACTATTTACTGTTTTTTATAAGCTACACAGAAGTACAAAGTAATACTGAGATTTTTGTGTGTCAAACCAAGTTTAACCTCTCTTGTTAACTTCCCTGTTCCATGTGACAGAGACAGGGAAGTCAATCTCATTCCTACATCTCCACCTCATTTCTCACAAGCATAAGAAATTACTGTAGGTTCTCTGATGCAAGACAAATGCAGTGTGGATTCATGCCCTTACTTTCTTCTCAAGATGCGTAAAATTTAAAATTAACATAAATGCCAATAACTATTCCTTTTTCAACATGAATCAAGCTTTCAGAATTAAGTTAGAATTACAATTCATCTAATAATAGTGCAAAGGGCTTTATTACTGGATAAACCCACTTGCCACTGAGAAAAAGACTGTTAAGACTGTAACTTAAGTTGCAAGATATCATTGAAGAAGTCAGTGGCACGAAGCACAGTTAGATATGTGGCACTGTGGGCTGATACTGGGGCTTACACTGCTTTCCTTCTGAAATAGGACACAGAACCAGCTGGCCTGCAAGATTCTCTCTTTATGGCACTTTTCATTTAAATGTGTGCATTTACTGTTAGGAGAATAAAGAAAGGACAAAAGAAATTACTTTGTTTATGTATGCTTTCCATTATATTATAGCCTAATTTATTCAGGTGGGAAAATAAAAAGGTACACTACAGAGAGAAGAACAGGAAGAAAAGATAGATTCCAAAGTTTACTGCTCTATATGAAACTCAGATCCTTTATTATCAGAGTGTTTATTTAATTTTGTACATGACAAACTGTGATGGGAATGGAGTAGGGGACTTCATTCCAAAAAGAGCCAACTCATGTATTACTGCATGATTACTGCAAAAATATTTATATTTTGAAATCAGATGAAGAGCTAAGTTCACAAAAACACAAAGATATAAGAAAAAGTTGTAAAAGTAGCAGAAAAAAAAAAAGCCATTAAATAACGCAGCATTTCATGGGCCACTGTTTACTGCACATGTGCTTTCATTTTCTGCACCTGAAAAGTGCATTAATGGCCCATTAGGAAAAGGAACTGAAACTTGAGATCTATCTAGCAGATTTTATCTAATGCCTATGCCTGAAATATTGAGAAACATCTCAAGTCTGGCTGCTTCTCTGAAGATACCTAGCACAGAGGTGTTGGCACTGTTCAAGACAACACTGCAGCTGAGCAGAGGAGAACACACTGTCTCTGTGATAAGGCAAAGCAGCCCCAGGACTGGTACATTCCAAAGCAAAAGTAGTAAGAATGCTACTGCCACTCCACATACTGCCCTCACAACTAATCCCAGACATTCCTACTCAAGTGGATGCTTTTAAGAGTGTGGAAAACCACATCAATGATCAGGCTGAGAGCACTGGCAACACTGACACACCCTTATCAAGCTACCAAGAACACAGACATGCCATTGCCACATTATCTTTAAAAGCTCTCCTTCCTTAGACTCACCCCTAGTCCCAGAAGCTCCATATCCACTACATACACAGCTTGTAAGAAGAAAGGTTGTGGAAGTTAATGCCAGACCCAAAACTAACAATTAAAAAATGTCAGTGCTCAGAATATCCAGACATGTTCCTCTCAGTCTAAACATTAAGACACACTGACAACAATAATCAAAGTTGTCTGGCAATGGAGAATGCTATTGGCAAAACACATACAACTCAAGAAGAACACATCTGTGTCACCTACACACTACTGCCAGAACAAGCAAGTAGCAGATCAGCTCATTCTCACACAGCATTCATAGCTTTTCAACTGAAAGAGTCAAACATCAAAACCTTTATTACCCACTGTGATAACTAGTTTTCAGTCTTGTTAAGCTTCTAGTTATCCACTACCAGGAGAATTCACAGCAATACATGTAACTCTGCCATCACAAAAAGCCCCAAACTGCCCTGGAACCACACTCTGCAGGTGTGTCGAATACAATCTTGAGAAACGTGTGGGAAGGTGAGAAGGCCAAGAAGCAAAGATTTGCTGCAGTGGTCCTTTAGACAGAAAAAGTATTGCTAAATTTGTAAACCATGGATGGGAATTTTAATCCAAACAGAGTAAAAGTAAATACACTAGTTAGAGTACTGAGACTAGATGATTAGACTGTTTTCAGTCCTACATGTAATATGCTACACAACTTTGTGCTACCCCACCTTTCTTTCATTTCTCTTCCCACTCCTTGCCAACATCATCTGTGTATGTTGGAAGCTCATGAGATCAAGTCTGTCTCTCTACCATCTCTACATCAGCAATGTCCAGACTCTGACTGGACCTTCTAAAAGTAACATATCTGCATTAGCCTTATGTAAATGTATTGAGTATGAAAATAATGTAAGGTTTATGCAGACCAGAAGGAACAGGGGATGACATGGGAAAAAATGGAAGTAGAAGCATAAGCAGGAGTGATGCCCTTTCAAAGATGAACAGAAAACGGAGGAAGGTTGATGGAGATCTGGATGCTAAGATTCAAAAATAAGGAATCATGGGTAAATCTTCCAGTGACATCTCATTGCAGTTAATTATTTAATTCACATATAACAGTACCTTATAAGCTTGATACTAAACTCAGAAGAGTGTGAACAAACACCCTGGAAAATCAAATTAACTTGCATTGAACAAAATAATAACAACAGTTTTCAGTAAAGCACCATCAAAACACATACAAATATTTTTACCTCGGCTCCTAAACTGAGAGAGATAATTTCATCCTCAAAAGCAGAATGTGTATCAATATGAGGAGGAATTCCTACATAAGATAAAAACAAGAAAGTTAGTACAATAATAACAGACTGATATCTCTATTAGGAAGCTCTTTTTCCATAGATATCCACATAGAAAACTAGGATGTGTGGTTAAACTAACAAAACTTATCACAAGGAGGGAGTTGCTTTCCAAAGGAATTCAGAACAACTATCTGATTTACATGCCCATCTAACACAAGTGTCCTCTGTAGTCAGTAGAAATATCTAGAAGAGAGTTCAGAGCACTCAAAGGCTCACACATCCTCTGAAGACTCCAAATACTCTCCTCGCTGCAGAGAGCACCTGAAATCACTATGCTCACCCCATAGACAACACTTAGCACTGAGTTATGCTGCTAAGTTATTTGGGGATCTTGGGCCTGAGTTCATCCATAATAATTTATTTCATCACACAGAGGAGTCATCCCAAACACTGCCTCTACTGCTAAGCAAATGCCTGTGCTAAGGGTCTCAGCTTCAGAATTAGGACCTACTGCCACAAACACAGGCATTGTCAACTGGTGAACCCACCCTGCCTCTGCCTTGCATTTCCCAGGAGAACTATGAACAACATTGCTAACCCCAGGATAGCACATCTGTTGAGCTGGGAATTGCTAAAAGGACGGCATTTTTTCCTTTCTTTTCAAATTCTTCTTTCAGATGTGCTAATTGGAAAGAAGCTGCCATTCCCCACACCTCATGTCACACATTTGAATACCAAATGCTGGGAACAGCAGTGTGTATGCCACAGCAAGATCTCACCACACGGTGGAGACCTGCACTCAGCAGAGGAGCAAGGCCAGCAAACAGCTCGGGAGAACTGCAACTACGCCTTCCCCTGACACCAGACCGGGCCTAGGCAGAGGAGTAACTCCTATGGGATCCAAACCAAAACAGTTGGATCATTTCCTCATTATTTCCTCATTAAAAGTTCTTCCCACTTTCCTTTTGGACACTAACACATTTGTGAGCTAAAAACAGCACCAATCAGCCCCATATCCTTTTTATATGCCAGATTTTACCTCCAGATTTAACTATTCTGAGTTCAATTAGTTTAACTGAAAGCAAGACAGTTTTATGAGGCCAACATTTAAAGACAAAAAGAGCAAGATGTGAAAACCAAGGACAGATGCCTGTGGTTTGTGCCCCTGTATAAAGCACTGAAACTGTCTTCAGATGTGCACTGGCATCAGGGCAATTCACTGTGCAACAGAACAGCAGCAGCATTCAGACAATTCCACCAAGATCACCCTCATCTACCTACCTGCTGTTTACACTCCACATATACAGCACACAGTGCTCACCTATTTAAAAGTGGATGGTAACTCTAGAGTATAAATGTGCAACTTTAAATATTATCAGACCCTGAAGGAAAAAGTGCCCTCAAAAAGGAATTCACTTTATGTGTCTTAAACGCGGCCATACAGCTTAGATACACAAAGTAACAGGCACTTCTTAAAATCTCAAGTGTAATTTCCAGTGACAATATGGTTCAGAACACAGATTCTAAAGGTATTACTCTGACTGCACTCTGTGCTTTTTCATATAAAAAAAAAAAATTTACTTAATAAAGGGTATTTTGCTTTGGATTTGTTTCTAAGAAAATATTTCTATTCTTGATAGAAATCTACAACTCTAACTAATGTCTTCTGATGTCCCAGGCAGAAGTACATCACTATCAATTTAACAAATTGCCAGATACATAAACAAAAAGGATCAGCTTTTCAGACCTGTTTGGCAGACACTGTATTAGCTGTCAGACATTAATGCTGAAAGAAAAGCTGTTGTTCTTTCTTCCTGAAGGCAACTGAGATATCCACTCAATAAAAGAAGCCAGATACTTTGCCATGATGGTTGACTTTAGCAAAAAACTCAGCATGTAATTTGTTCCCTACAGGTTTGCTTAGAAGCAAATTTCTCTTCAGATGTCTCCAGTCTGGGAAAGACTACAGAAACAGAGTAATTCCTTATTCCTCAGACAAGGCAACACTACTTGTGTCACATTTAAGAGTCCATATATCACATATAATAAGGTTATATTGTATGTACTAACAGCAAGAGCCTTTCCCTGAAGGCTGTATTCCTAACACAGGGAGCAAGATGAGTTCGGAGTGAAAAAATGTACTTGGCTACAAAACCAAATACGTCTATTTATTCCTATTTTTTTTTGTTAATGTTTAGTTTCCATGCTATGGTCTTGAACTCTGATGCACCATCATTTTCTGCAACAGTGGTGTCAAGAAAATGAGCTTCTAAACACAAGTTCCCAGGTTCAGGAATGAAGACTTTAGTTTTGGTGAAAAGCCACACTAAGCTGGTATTTAAATCCTGCACCTACAATATGTCACAGCTCGATGCTGTTCTCTTCAGATTTTCAGTGACGAGTGTACTGGTTTGGTAGGGATCATTTTTTTCTGAGTAGCTTGAATGGGGCTACATTTTCTATTTGTTTGAAAACAGTGTTGATAATGCAGAAGTATTGCCATTATTACTGAATCATGCTTACATAAAATCAAGCCCCTTTCTGATCCTCATGCTTCCCTGTTAGGAGATGACAGGGAGTGCACAAGGACTTGGGAGGAGACACAGCTGAGTCAGCTGACCAAAGGGATATTCCAGACCATATGACTGTGCTCAGCAATAAAACCAAGGGTGAAGCTTACCATGGATGCCATTACTCAGGGACTGGCAGGGCAGGAGTCAACTGGTAATAGGTAATTGTTCAAGGTTTTTTTGTTTTGCATCACTCACTTTTCTTTTTTCTTTATTTTTGTTTTGTGGGCTTTTTCTTAATTTATTAAACTATCTTCACCTCAACCCATTATTTTTCTCACTTTTATCCCTTCAGATCTCTCCTTTATCTCAATAATGGAGAATGAGCAAGCAGCTGTGTGGTGCTTAATTGCCTACTAGGGGATAAAACACAGTGTAAGGTGAAGAGTTCACAACTTTTGAAAGACAAACTTACCTTGTCCAGGTTCATACTGATTTACAGTCAGTTGATCAGGTTTATGTTTGATATATCCCTGCTTCAAGCATTTCTCCAAGAACAGGTCACAAATTACAGGAAGACCTAATTATAGAAAAGAAACTGTGAGCACGACAGGATACCTTTTTACATTTTTAATCTTTCTGTCAAAAATAAATTTAATAACTGGACAACACACATAGAAAGAGCCTCAGAGATACTTATGCCTATCTTTAAGATATGCAGATCACCCTGCATCTGCTGGAAGACATCAGAACTGGGTTTTCTGC
This sequence comes from Calypte anna, assembly GCF_003957555.1. Classification (NCBI taxonomy): domain Eukaryota; kingdom Metazoa; phylum Chordata; class Aves; order Apodiformes; family Trochilidae; genus Calypte; species Calypte anna. Next base: position 182,301,887 of record NC_044244.1, on the reverse strand, counting down.
AAGTCCAATGTATTTGTAACATCTTGCAATTAGAAAAACTATTCCTCCACATTCAGAAGTGAATCAGCCCCACTCCTTACAAACACGAACCATACTATCTATGCACATAAATAAAAGTAAATCAAATCAAAGTCTTCACCAACTTCAGTAAAAAAATTGCCATCAAGAAGCAAAATCACTACACAGAAAGTCAGAAGCTGTGCAGAGAGATCTCTAAAAAATTTACACCCCTACAATCTGTTACTGAATTAGATTAAATATCATCCCCCAAAAATTGGTTTTGAGACAGGAAAGAAAGCTACAGTCCTTCACTGAATCTTTGGTGTTTTATCTGAGGACTTCGTTATAAAATTCAGTTGGAAGTAACACCCACAAACATGTCAGTAATAGTCCTTTCATTAATCCATGAATTTAAATTTTTTAATTGCTCTGCCTCAATTAAATGTTTATGCTTTTCTCACAAATAAAATATTCTAGCTGTGAGACTAGTAAACAGCTCAGGTAGCAATGCTCTTATGACTATAGAGCTCCAATGTTAAAGCCACAATGTAAGCAGAATCCTTCGTTGGAAGCTACATCCACCCCAGTACACATGCATCACCTTAAACACCTTCAAGTTTTATAGGAATTTAACTCCCCTATTTTACTATTTTTAAATTTAATACTTTATGATGACTCATTCACTTTTCTCTAACTCACAGCTCTCAAGTCCAAATAAGAATTATTCAAACCTTTTCAAAATTACTTTCAGTCCAAAGAAAATTTTACTTTGGTGTGCATCCAGCAAGCTTCAAGTTAGTCAAGATAAATATATACACCAAGATAAATCAAAGTCCCAAAACATATGAATATGTAATCTGTAACATATAATTGGTTTAGGAAACAAAAGCTAAGAATAACAATTGCAATCCCAAAAGACTTATTTAGTTGGACTTCAAAGAATGGCGGCAACTCCTGGCTGCAAGTGATTGGAAATGAAGCTTCAAGAACTCAGTAATTTGGAAAGGATCCCATTCAAAAGTGCTGTTCAGCACGTGCTTAAGATATGGTGAATGCTCTCCTTTTATTATAATCTCACCTCTCCTTTGATTAGAATCACACATCCATACCTCAGATGATTAAATGCTTTACATAATGGTTCAAACATCACTGCCAAATAAGTATGATTTAATAAAGAAGTTCTCACCACCAGGTAAAGGTTTGTCTTTATCAATATTGTTGTTATCATAGCAAAACTCATATCCAAAATGTTTTACTCTTCTATGCTTTAAAGTCTTCTGAGCTGTAAAAACAGAAGTGTAAAGTAAGATTAGATGACATAAAGCAGTATAGGCAACTTGCTATGCTCCTCTATTCTATCTGACCTGTTAAACCCAAACATTTTAAAAACAATAGCTGAAACAATGTATGTGACTTATTCTTCCTGGCACACACTTCTGCCTTATTGTTGTATTTTCATCAACCACCACCTTCATCACTGTCTGAAGTCAAACTGATGGTGTTTTTGTACATGCAAAATGTAAAAAACATCTCTATATTTTTGAGCCTTGTTTAATCATCTTTATCTTTGCCCTGATCTCTGAACCTGTACATGATTTATATTCTACAGGTACAGCAGGATCACTTTCACCAATCACAAAGTTACATGTTAGCTAAGATAAATATAACCCTCTGCGCTGTTCCAAGGAAGAAAATTTACACAGAAACCCTGAGCTGAGTTCTAAGAACGATTCCATTATTAGGAGATTTAACTGCACAGAGCTCAAGTGAAAGCACAAGAGCATCCAGAATGTGTCTCACCAACTTATTTTGCTTTAGCACAAGACACACCTTCTCCACTGGACACCAAATTACAAGGGTAACCTTCACAAAACATTCTTGTGCTTGGCATAAGACTTCATTTTTTCCGGATATAGAGATATTATTCAAGTAAATCCATACCAGAATATCAGTATCACCTGCCCCCAGGAATTTATCACTTTTAAGGTAAGACCCCATTTCTAAGATACAAAACCAAATAGAAAATGTTTTCAAACAATACCTTTACCAAGATGTAGACTTTTTGTAAACTGAGACTGTAGGAAAAAATGCATAAAAGTATGGAAAGCTTGAATTTCTATGGTTTTGCTCACCATTTTGAGTATCTTCATCTCCTATCCAGTCAATACACTCCAACATCCTCTTTTCTTCCTCTGGAGAAATAATCTTTTCAATGACCATTAGGCCTGGAGGCAAGCTTGTAGGAATAGCATCCTGCCAGAAAACTAGAGTGCAGGGAAAAAGATAATATTGTATCTTTAAGGATATTCAATTTGTATGGAATGTAGAACAGCTGTAAAAATGTTCATTTTAATGTTACAAAGGAGCCCTCATTGGGTTTTGTTTGGTGAAATAATTATTCCTTTTTGGCATGAAAAAACAAGTTAAGGCCCAGATTTTGCATCATGCAAAGCACTTTCTAAATTTTGTTGCATTAAACCAACAAAACTCCACACTACACACTATGCAAATACAAAAACACTTGTGACAGCTTCAGGATTGTCATTCATTTTCATTTTAGTTTTCTAGAGCTTTGCTGATTTAGCAAATTACCAGATTACTCTCTGTCCAGAGAAGCAATCTGTAATGAAATATGGAGGAAATACATCAGTGAAATACATCAGTAATCGGAATACATTCCGATTGCTATTCTAACAGCTCAACAAAGAAATTCACTAGTGGAATGTACAGACCAATACCAGGAACCCTTTTTCTCAGACATTATAAAAGCTCACAGAAAGAGCAACAGTTCTTGTCCTAAGTAGCTTCCACTAAAAAAAAAAAGCCTGGAGAAAAAAAAAGCCTGGAGAAGCTGAGCTAAAGATCACCAAGGTCAGACAAGAAATCCAATAAACTGTCCAAAAATCTCCTGAGTCCCAGTTTAGCTCCTTAATGACAAAACCTTCACATACAGTACTGCATGGTCTGGAAACTACCACAAGTCCTTTTGTCTCCAAGTAAAGAGTCCAAATTAGAGTATCCTACAATGAAATACAAGGACCAAAGATTATTTCATATCCTAAATCTCAGATATGAGCTTTCATTCTGTGTTTATTTACCAAGACCTTTGTAAAAAGGGTCCTTCTAGCTGTATTTACAACCTAGGATGTAAAAGCAAAGACAAACAGTATGTAATAGATATATATCGAAGAGCAGAAGGATACCTTTTTCCACAAAATTAATATAGAGAACAATGTTTTGGCCAAAGTCTTCCAGTGTTATTTCTTTTCCATTGAGGGCATCAAAGGCTTTCTTGGCTGCTTCTGTTGTCCCATATTTCACAAATGAATACGGTTTATTCGGTGGCATTAAGAGTGTTTCCACCAATCCATATTCTTCTACTATCCTGAGAAGTTGGTGTCTACTCATCCCATTACCCAGACCAGCATTGGCAACAACCAAGCTCTAATTGAAAAGGAATTAAAAAAAGTGGAGAATCAGTTATTACTGTCAGTTCATTTAAAACCCACACTCTAGCAAGGGAGCATCTCTACAAAGAAAAACTACTGTAAGTACTGTTTTATGTATTCCATACAAGAAGGAAGGAAGGGTTTAGAGCAGAGGTCTTATCAGGAGTGGCTTATAAAAGCAGGGATTATTTAGTTTGAAGAGGAGAAAGCTGAGGGGAGACCTTATTGCTCTCTATAACCACCTGAAGGGAGGTTGTAGTGAGGTGGGGTTTAGTCTCTCCTCCCAAGTAATTGGTGATAGGATGAGAGGAAATGGCCTCAAGCTGTGCCAGGGGAGATTTTTATTGGATATCAGGAAGAAAATTTTTACTGAAAGAGTGGCCAAGCATTGAAACAGGCTGCTCAGGGAAGTGCTGGAGTCCCTAGTGGTGCTCAAAGATGTGCAGACATGGTACTTCAGGACGTGGTCTAGTGGGCATGGTGATGTTGGGTTGACAGCTGGGCTTCATGATCACAGATATCTTTTCCAACCTGTATAATTCTGATTTACATTTTAATGAGCTTAGTATATAAGGTTAAGGCAACCTTTGCGAGCCCAGCACATACTCTGGCAGAAAGGCTTGCAACCTCTATCAGATTTCCATCCTGAGTTAATGCATGTACTTACTATTACAAGAGCACTTGAACTGTGAACTGGCATGTGTATATTCTGTGTACTGCAGGAAAACAGTGACACCAGCACACATAATTTTGGAGGTTTCTAAAATTAGTTTTTACACAAAGCTGTCACCACTAAAAAAAAGGAACAGAAAAACCTTTCAAGACTGTGATTTTATTTTTTTTTCTAAAAAAAGTTTTCTCATCTTTTATACAGACTTTCTCCAAGCATGGAGACATTGATATTTCCACTCCCACTTCATGTCCCCCACACATCAGTTTCACCAAAAAACCCAGCAGCCTCTAGGAACAGAGCATCTAGTTCTGCTCCAGCACTCATCTGAAAATTTTCTCTCGTTTCTTTGTAAAAGGGATTTATATCCCATCCTCAGTTAAAACAGATTACTTCATGCACAATGCCTAATTCCTTAATTCCATGCTTTCACAGTGTTTTATGTCCAAAATTATAATGGAGTATGCAGTTTGTGAGGACTGCTAATGGTTTGCCAAATATTAGAAGAAACAACAAAACAGGAATTTTCAAAGGACTGTTATTCAAGAAATATACTTTGAAACTACAGAGGCCTTTTGAAAACACATTACCAGGCTCTTTTGACATCTAAATAGTTATATGCCATAACTGGATGTTCAGTCTAATCATGGCAGCTGAAAGCAGTTTAAATCCCTTTCTACAGCTAAATGAGGATATTTTTGAAGTTTTGACTGAGCTTTGGAGACTCCAGACAGCCAGCAACAATTTACTCAGATTGACTCCATGTAATACCTTTCCAAAAAGCTTTCAGGCAATCTTTTCCTTCAAGTCTACAAATACTCTACAACGTTTTTTAAAGGGAGCTAGTAAAATCTTCAATTGTTTAAAATTACAGCATTTCACTTCTCTAAAAGACAGAAAATTAGGTTTGAAAGGGAAGAGAAGGATTATTTTAAAATTCTATACTGAGCAGTGCTGTGATTATACCCACTATGATGGCTCTGTAACTTCTTAGCACTGCATCAGGCTGTTCACTACTGAGCACAATTTTCAAATGTGACCATATTATTAATTGATGTTTTTCCTAGAATGTTAATGATGGAGAGTAGGTGTGTGTAGAGGAAATACAAGGACTCAAATCAGTGCTTTCACTAGTTGTCAGCACTCCATCTACAAAGACTGTAAGTACACAAAAGCAGCACATACAGCTACTGATCATGTTCTCCTGAAAGAGCAACTTCTATATAATCAGTCTTGCACAAAGCCTGAAAGCATTTTCTGTATTCTTATGACAATCTTATCACTAGTACTATGACTTTGTTTCATTCCTCATTTATTCAAATGTTCTGTCATCACGGAGGATCCTTCTGGACCTCAAAATTACTCTCTGAACATATCAGATGGATAATTTGGTAGTTTCAAGAGGAGCAAGTCCCAGATTACAGACTGATTTCCAAGCAACACTAGAAAAACACAGTCCCTGCTCCAAAGAGCTGACAATACAAACAGGATTGCTTGGTCCTTTTAGTGCATGTCCACATCGTATGAAATATGAGTGAATAGGAAGAATATGCAGGATCAAGATGAATAAGACTAGAGTAAATGGTACTGTTCTAGAGTGTTTCAAGCCAGCAGCATCTCCCCTCAATTGATGGGGGGAAATTATAAACTATCTTCTTCCCCTTCTCTCTGCAAGATTCTGCCACTTACTTTTCACTATACCAGTGTCTGCAAGATCACCCTCTGGTCTGCTATAATGTCCTACCATGGCAGACAATTACAAATCAAACATTTGAGTAGCTTTCTGTTACACTAGAGAATCAAGCAGCTTACAGTAAAGTTCACTGAGCATGTAATAAAGTAGAACTCTCTCCTACTGTATCCCCTTTTGTGCCAGGAAAGAGAAACTTGTTCCCTTTTCAGCAGCTCTGAGTTAAATCAGTTCAGCTCCTTCAGAACCACAGTCTAAATCAATTTAGGTGAAGAAAACAATTTGGAAAAGATTTCTGAGCTAGATACATTTTTAACAGGAAGTTTAGAAGAGACAAATTATACTTGATAGGCAAGTACAGAGGAAAAGAAGATACAAAAGGTAAAAGCCATAAAGGAAAAGTAATCACACAGAGAAAGAGAAGTTTATCTGCTACAACAAGCTAACATTTCCCATGCTTCCTTCTCCTCCCCAACTCAAGGAACTACTGTTTCAGATTATTAAAAAAAATTAGGCCATTGAAGTCTCCACAGACTTTAAACTACAGAAGTGCAGTTCTGCTTTGAAATCACAGAGGCACAGAAAACCCTTAGTCTCAGGATGTGCATTTTGGAGGAGAACTGCATTTTAGACAAAGTGTATGTGAGAACAGAACCCAAGATAAGCATCACTTTCATACTGCCATCAAAATCAGAACTACCACTCACCTCTGTGGCATGGGAGATGCACTCAATGCCCTCATGTCTCATCAATGTATGCTGAGCTCTAACCTGTTTCCTCAATACCTTCTTCTTCATTTTATTGACTTTCAAATTATCTTCACTGGTTTTAACTTCCATGCTGGTAACCTGAAAAGCAGAAGTCAGAACACATAGTAAGTGTCCTGCTTGAAAAATTAAATGCTTCAGTCTGGCTTAGAGACATATCCTCATGGAATATGTCAGTTCAAGGATAGTAATAGGACTTTAGATCATTCTAGGTTTTATTATTTGGTGCTGAAAAAAAACAAGTTTGCAAAGTACATTCTTCCTCATTCAACAGTACAGTTTTCCCCATCTCTGAAGCTTTGTCATTAAACTCCCTTTTATTAAGAGCTTAATAATGACTCAGCAAATATTTTCTTTAAAAAAAAAATAAACCTTTTATAAAAGACTGCCATGATGCTAGATTTCATCTTCCAGTTTTCCTCTTCCTCTTCATACCTTTATTGATAGTATCATTAAATCTATTTGCAGTTTTTAACCTGCCCTCCTGTTTTCACACAGTAGTTTTGGCTAATTTCCTACTCCTCAGTGTCTCAGAGCAGAACAAGAGAAAAAAAAAAATATGTGGAACTACCATGAGACTTCTATCATCTTGGCTTCTAAGCTACTTGTGTCTCACTGAATGTTTCAGCTGGAGATTAACTGTTCCCATTTGCCTCCTTTTCCTCATTGCCACTTGCAAGTGAATATGACATTGGGTAAAAATCAAGGGGGGGTTGAGAGTAGAAAAATGTATTCAATGCTTAGATGGCAAGGAGCTAGCACCCAAGATGGTCCCCATTCAGCATACTTCTCAGGGCCAAACTTCACATAAATCACATTCCTTATGGAGAAGGAATGAAATACTGTGTACATATATTAACTATTGAATTTAGTGGCACCACAGCATTTACCTACCAATGAGTTACTAAAGGGTAATTCATTCACTGGCCTTCTCCATGTTTTGTTGCATCTTTTGACCCTTCTGGTCTACCAGAAGTGAGTTCATACATATAGAGAGTTCATACAGTACCTTCCTACATCCCTCGGAGCCTGCTTTCTTCTCCCTTCTGTCTTCCCACTTCCTCCAAACCCAAGGGAAAAGTCCAGACATCACTTAATACTATGAGAAAGCTCCCAAACAATTATGTGGCCAGACTTTGTCTTTTTTTCTCTCTGTATACCATAATGGTTTACCCATATTTTAGGATTTTCTTCTCTTCTTTCCCAAAAATCCTCCTAACAGTACAGATGGACAATCTCACTGCAGCTGTCTGTCCTTTTCCATTCTTCTATTAACATTGGTCTGGTAATTATTCTTCCACCTTATCTTCTCTTCAGCTTAAAACTGGTTTTGTTTCTGTTTTATTAAGAAAAAAAATTAAACAAAAACCAAAAATCATGCCAATAACCAGTATATTTACTTATTGAAATGTTTCAACTGCTCCAACAGTGAGCCATCTGCCTGCATACCTTCTTCCTTGCAAGAAGCTTCTTCCCAGTACCTAAAACTGCAGGCACAATAATGATAATATGATGATGTGCCACAGGAAAATTGTAAAAGAAAAAAACATTTCATACTAGTATTTGATGACATTTCATTTTAAATAAATGTAAACATGCTAAAAAAAATTGCTATTAAATATTAAAGAGTTCCATGAGAGCTGTAAGTATGTATTTCCTGTGACTACTGCAGCATTACCATCATCAACATGTACAACTATTAAATGCACCAAAAGTGAAAAAATCTCTAAATAGAATGAAAATGACAAAAGCATCCTGTGAAAATAAGATTCTTATCCTCCAAAACCGAGCAGAATAAATGCTGCCAAAGAAGACAGTCTTTTGCCACTTCCTACTATTTGCTGTTTCTTCTTCCTGCCCTGGCTCTTCCACTCCCAAACCTGATTTTGCAGCAAATTAATTATAAGACCTGTCAAAGAAAACAAATGGCAACAACAATTTCAAATAAACATAGCAAGCTATTGGCATGGTAGGCTCCAACAATTCTATCCTGAAATGGTTTCAGGTGCCTGCTATCAAGTTTGAGATGGTGCATGCAAGGCCATAATAGTCTGAAACCCAACCTCCCAGCCCAACTGCATTATTCAGTTTTTATACATATCCTGACCACAGGAAGATAACATTTACATCTAAGCCTGACAAAACAAATAAACAAAACTTAATAAATTATTCAGCACCAAGATCCATCCTACCACCACTAGACTGTTGCCAGTTCCAGGGTCTCTCACTCAGAGCTAATTCAAGCACAGCCATGCTAACCTGCAACAGAGAGAAAATGGCTGAGAAAGGTATCTCACTAGTGGCAAAACTCTAGCAGGGCACAGCTTCAGAAAAAGGAGGAGACTAATGAAATAATTATTTCATGTGACTTCAGAAACAAAGCGTAGATGCTGAAAAGATCCATGTATTATGGAGCCAATCTTCCTTTCTGAAAAAATATTTTTTACTACAGACTTCTTAGCAACTGTCTCCCATTTCCCTTCAAAGCAAGAGCACTCATTAGAGACTTCTGGTGTGTTTTGTGCACGTTCTTGTCTTCTGGGGGAGGGGGGGCAGTCTCAAACTTCTTGACAGGGAAGTATAGGAGAGTCATCTTTGATTTGGTGAGGTAGGGTTACAGCAAGTACAAATATAGGATGAGTTTACTCTTAGGAAAATCTGTTTCAGAATTAAAACTGAAGCTATGTATATCACCCATACCAGTCAGATCACTTTCAGGCTGCCTCTGTAGAACAGACCCAGACAGAAGGGAAGGATATCAAACTGAAAGGCTCCATCCTCTCCCATTACACCTATACCTCAACACACTGAAAGACTCCACCTCCTCTCAGGAGGAAGCAGCTCTGAGTTTTGTCCGGTCCTCAGGTACTCCCACATTCTCCAGACAAAAGCTAAGAATTCATGGCCCAGTATTTGGCAAAGTGGTACAGAAACAAGCTGAAAGACTACTTCCCACCCTTTTGTAATCTCTGAAGTAAACAACAGATCAAGGAACAGACAAGGTGTTGCTGCCAAAACAACTGCATTTCAAAGTGGCAGAGATGCCCTACTGCATGCTACATGGCAGACCTTCCCTATGTGCTGTGTCATGCTTGCCAAAATCTTTCAGATGTCTGCAGCCCCTGAAGGCATCTCAAACAGCACTAGTTGCATTGCTGAGACAGCACAACCTTCCTTTGGTCTTTGTCTGAACCAAGCACAAACTCTCTGCCTGGTCTGATACATCCTTAGATGATGTTTAATTCTGTAGGCACAGAGAGAAACAATCTGCCTTGATTTCTGAGTTAAAGAATCACACTGAACTGTACAGAAGTGGAAAACTATTTAGCAGCATCTGACACCCCCTTTATAAAGGCCAATATGAGCATACAAGAAAAAGCATCCATCAGTGGATTAACTACTGTTATCACCTCCTTTCACGAATATTTAAAAAAACTAACTCCTGGAAACACACTGTAACAGTGCGAGCTCAGGTTATACAACAGGTCACCCAACTGGCCTGAAATCACTACAAAGGTTATTTTAAGGAAGCTTTAACACATTGTAGGAACTGTATTTGCTGCAGAAGCCACTTCCGAAAAGGCAAAGTCCTGGCGCGGAGCTGAACCGCAGCTGTCGGCAGAGGGAGCACCACCCTCAGTTATGAAGTTCCGCGCTATGTATTTTGGTTTTGGCTTCGCTTTGTGCACTAGACACGTAAACATAAATATATGCAGAAACTGCATACACAGAGACACCAAAACTCGTAGAAAAAATTAAACTCAAGGGTCCTAGTGTAGTGATTTAACAGTTCCAGCACTGGGCAAATAAGCCTGAAGGTGCCGGTACCTCCCTGCATCCATCCCGGCTGACAGTCAGCACTGAAACCTCCCACCGACAGCCCTCAATAGCATGGGCTTTGGCCATTCGTCAATAATCCTAACACCAGGAACTTGCTCAAGTTGTTCTCCCCTGAATGAAGACGGAGTCGGTGGGGTATAAAGGCTGCAAGGCAGACGCAGGGGTTTAACTGGGTCTCCTAAACCCCTCACGACACCTCACCCTGACAGGGCCAGGGCCGCGCCCGCGCCGCCGCTGTCTCGGTTCCTCAGCATAAGGCGGGGAGGGAAAACAGCGGTGGGGCATGGCGACATCTCCCCACATCTGTGCCGTGCCGTGCCCCGCCTGTTCTCCCTCGCCCAACCAGGAGTCGGGCGGGACGGGCACTGCTGACACGGCTGCCTGTAACGCGGCACAGTTACCTGCATGGAGGCGGCCATGTTGGAGCAGGCGGGCGGCTCGGGAGCGTCTCCGCCGCGCCGTCATGGCGGCGACCCGCCCCTGCTCCGCCCACCCCAGGGCGGGTGGGTCCATGTTGCCGGGCGGGCGGGCGGGAAGGGATGGACTTGGCTCTGGGATAGAGCAGGGCTGTCCCAGGGATGTGGTCAGGCAGTTCCTCATAGAGGGAAAATCAGTGTCCTGGTGCTCACCGGGCCGACAGAACCTTGGCAGTGTAAGGAGGGGCAGGGAGAGAGCGGGTGAGCTTCAGTCACCCGCCTTGGGTATACTTGGGCATACTGTGACTGTTCCATACCCTCGTTTCTATTCAGGCAAATGATCCCCCGCATCACTTGCCTGCGGGCCCACCCCTTGCCGCCTCTTCTCCACGTAGACACAGCTCCTTGCCATCCTTCTTCCTAGAAATAAAGTTTTCCTCCAACTCTGCAGCAGCAGAAAGGCTGCGTTTGAACCTGCACCTCAGCCCCGTGCCTTGCGCTGCTGCTGAGCAGAGGGCAATTCAGGGAGGAGCCTCTGCCACACGGGATTCCAAACCAGACACATCCACAAAGATGAATAAAGACATATTCCCCCAGGCTGAAGGACTCACCTGGAGCCCATCAGCTAGATAAGCCTCTGTTGCTGATCACCATACATTTGTCATGTCCCACCCTAGGGACAGAGCAGGACAAAACCAAGCCAGTGCTGCCAAGGCCGCATGAAGACCAACCCCATGGTTGTGTGTACACATTTCCCCTCAGCTCATTAGCAACCCCACTGAGGCTGCTTAGCAAACCAGTGCTACTGAGCAACCTGCACCTCACTGAAAGGAAGCCTCTAGAGCTTGCTTGCTCCCTGTGTGAGAAAGAAATTCCTTAAAGCAGAGATAAAATGTTTAAATCTTCATTTCCCTTCATTTTTTTTGTTATTGCAGACCAACTGAGCTTCATAATATGCCCCAAGACCAGCACAGCTGTTTCCATGTGTTTTATCCAAAATACTGAAGTTCAGCTTTACCTACTTTTTTTTTCTTTATCTAACAAATATTCTTCTTACTCTAGTTTAGGATCAAAAAACTTATTTGGGTTGGGTTTTTTTTCTTTCTCTGTTTAAATACCAAGACCTTTTTTTCTTTTTTTCCTTCCCTCAACCTCCTATAGGTATTTAACATTTCTCAAGGTCAGTTAGGTATGGGATTCCCAGGTGGGTGATATGTAAGGTGACCGATGAGCCTGTAAACCTGTAGTCTGAGGCCAGCTCCTCAACTTCATTCCAGATCCACTCTCTGGAGAACTCTACCTATGCTATTAGGTAAGGGTATGCTTTCTCAGAAAAAACTCTTTCCGATGGAGCATGCCCTGTGCCAGGAATACAGCTATTCCATGTGCAGAAGGTACAAGAACACTAATGATGTGGAGCTGATGGAGCTCATCCACCAGCCTGTGAAGGTAGCATTTGTTCAGAAAGATAATCCCACTTCTGTCCATCCACCACAGCCTGTGGCAGTACATCACTCTCCATATTTGACCTATGCAGTGGATAGGATGTTATTATGATAGCACAAATGGTTTGCTTGACTTTTCTCATATGCAAAGTGTGACTATTAACTGCCTACCTAGTAAAAGTATAGCAAAGAGCTTGTTAACTTTTACAAATACTAAGCATTAGCACCATCTGGTCTTTTTGTAAGCCTGAATGAATGGGAAGAAAGAACAATCAGGCAATGTCAATAGCTGCTGTCTCTGTTAAAATCTCTGAGGCCTTCAGCCCTGGAAACCTCCAAACCTGAAAGCTACTGGAATGATGATGCTATTGAAATCAGTTTGTAATTCATTACTACTTTGTTCTGACAAGTGGAAAATACCTGCCCAAAGGTTTGTTCTGTGAAGTGGCCATGTTTCATATCAAAGCTCTGATTGTATAGGCTTTCCATTCTTCCACATGGCTGTCCAGGTGTGGCTTATCCCACTCACATGTGTTGTTGGTAGGAAAGAAGTAGAACATAGCCTTAGTGAAATGATACATCTCAGAGTACAAACCACAAGGTTCTGGCCGCTGCCTGACCCTATGTTCACCAGCCATAGTTTAGATTTATTCTGCTTTATTATCATGAAAATTGCTTTCTGAGGAAGAAGACACTCACTGTGAATTTTTTTTCTTTAGATTTCTCTGTCAATAATTTGTGATGCACATTGCAATAACATTTCCTTTGTAAATTCTTCACACTTCACCTCTGTAAAACACATTCTAACATAGAAAAATCCACTAGTTAAAATGAAGACAGTTAAAGGTTGTTTGTGGAGTTATTAGCGTAAGGTTATTTTGGTCAAACCAGAGATGTTATTCTCTTTATAATTTAAGCCCTGAAGCACCGTGCAGTCCCTTCTCATGCCAGATAACACGGGTACAGACTCCTCCTACAGATATCGCAGTGCGTATTAACCACAAGTAAAAATACATCTCCATATGGCTAACTTTGTCACTGACTAACTCCCAAAATAGTTCACAGAAGTGGAGATAGAAATACATTTACATCTGGTGTCACTATAACCTCTGAATAACAGTGCTTTGGGAGAAATACCACTGTTTCTTAATATTTATATATAGTATTTATGGTTTATGATTTTTTTTTGCTTGTTTAAAATTTCATTTTGAAAGTAAGTTTTCATACTTTCGTTAAGGAATTTTAAAAAATTGTATCAGAAAATCTTGGCTTTGGCTCTATTTTTTTTTAAATTGATGTCCAGAAAACTTGTTCTCTAAAGCAGAATGTCATGCTGTCATTTACTCATGGGTGAGAAACAAAATACTGCTGACTTTTCCCAGGAGCAAATTACAATGCTCACTATAGTGTTAGATATTGTATCTTTTCCACATTCCCCAGGAGAGTCAAGGCATTTGTCTGTTTCTTCTAATTCCCCACCCACTTCATGTAATAAGTAAACACTTCTGTTTCCTTCAACAAACCAGAAGTTACTGGTCTGTACATAGAAAGAGAACCTTACTGCCTTTTATACCAATGCAAACCAAGCCATGCTTTAGCCTAATGTGTTTACATTGGATTTCCATCACTTCCAAACCCAGTTAAAAGAAAATGCAGGAAGGTAGTAAGATTTGCTGGGTCAAATCTCTTGATTTAAGAAGCTGCAGTTTAAGAATCATGACAAATAAGATATGTTTCAGATTAGCAGTTTGTTGCAAAAACAAGAGAAAACGTCTTAGCATAAAATCCAGCTCAAAATCCCTGATCACTAGTGCTGCAGAGGAGTAAATGATGAGACACAAGATGAATTGTTTTAGGATAGCATTCATGTAATTGTTAAGGACTTTGACAAATATCTGTTGACCTAAATTCAAAATGTGTCACTGCTGCTGCTTACAACAGTGAAATTCTCCATATCAAACCCCTGCAATGCCAAAGGCTTGTATTTTTTAGGAAGACAGCAAGGCTGACTCTGCTGCATGTCATTTTGATTCTGCATTTGTGCTGTTCAATGCTAGATTTCATAGTTTTTTTCTAAAATAGAAAAACAGCCAGAAACATCTTTAAGATTTTTTTAGCAATTGTATAAGACCAGAAAGAGATATCAGAAATCTAAGCTCTGATAAAATCAATGGCAGTCGTGAAAGTTAGTAAAATGAAGGCAGGTTTTATCCTAATTTTTAAATACTAGCAAGTATAAACAAATAATTCCATTTATAAATAACAAAAAAAAAAGTCTTTACTTCTCAAGAGACTTAAAATGTCAAGTTATATCAGTATGTTTTCTGATTTCTAAGCTTTATGCTACACTTCCTTCATATCCCCAAGCTATTTTCCACCAGCACAAGATTTTGGAGTATTTTTTTTTCTTTACCTTAATAAAAGCTGAAATTTTCCTGAAATCTCACACCTTAGGGTACTGGAACTTTAAGAAATACATTAGGCAGGATAAATCTCATTATAAAATTAAAAGATTTGGCAACATTCCTTTTGTGTCACACAAGTATAATTATTGGCAGGTTCACTTCCATCATTATCAGGTGCCATTTCCTGGGAAGCAAGTTTCTTTGGCACAATAACTCAACTTCTTCTGAGCAGGCAGATTTCAGTTCTGTGCTGGGACAGCTGCAGACCTTGTCATCCAGGGAACCAAAGAGGGCAGTGAAGGTCTAAGGTTGGGCAGGGCTTAGCTATATTGAGCACTTCTGCTGTGCCATGAGATTACATTAATGAATTGTAAGCAATGAGGAACAGCTTTAGCTTTTCTTGTCAGACACACTGCACAGGGATGCCTGTGTTGCTGGGTCACAATTAATATGCTAAAACTAGGAGCAAGATTCTGTAGGCTTCAATAATCAGAAAATCTTTGATTTCTTCCTGGATAGTTCTCACATATTTCCTGTGAACTTCCAGACAGAAGATAGAAATTACTTTAATTATGATGTGCATGCTGCAGGTTTGAAGACCTTTCATTACCAGTACTGCCAATCCAAAGCTACAGCTCTTGAGACAATTCTGCAACATGTGCCCACAAATATCAACAAAGAGATAATTCATTTATTTGATTAAGGAAGAATCCAGGAGATCTAAATTCCCTAGGCCCAATTACTAGAGACCATAATAGTCATGAAGATCCACTAAGAGCTCTCAACCCAGCTCCAGATATGCTGTCTCCTGACATATTTTTCTGCACATGTAGAACCTCTGAGTAAATGGTCCCCAGACTTCAAAGTCCCACATGCACCAACACTAAGCAAATCATAAATTGCAGGCAATTAATTTGCTCTCAGCATTCATTTCTAAATTTTCACTGACCTTAAGCAATCCTGGAGATTAAGGGCTTTAAATCTTTCCAAAGCCATGATTTCTTTGCTCTAAGAATACTGATGACATTTTCACTCTCTAGAACAGGGGGACTTGCATAGCTTGGAGCAATAGTCCACTTTGCCTGGTTTGTTTGAAAATGGTGTAAAGCTGCAACACAATATGAGAGGTCCATGGACTGTCTAACCTGTGCTTGGAGATGATTAAATCCATAAATCACTGCTGGAAACATTTCTTAAAAGAAGTTCCTGAAGCCTCTGTTGGGTCTCTGCTGAGCAGGAGCTGCTGCATTCACTGCCTAGGTGACTCTTTCTCTGCATTTCAGGCAGTCATGGGGAGATGTGCTGAGATGGTGAATTCTCTGTCCCTGAAGGTTTTTAAGAAGAGACTGAACGTGGAACTCAGTGCCATGGTCTGGTAACCACGGTGGTAGTGGATTAAGGGTTGGACTTGATGATCTCAGAGGTCTTTTCCAAGCTGGATGATTCTGTGATTCTGTGATATTCTTGTACCAGTCTAGTAAGCTTGCCAGGGTGTCAGAAAAGTAATATGAAGTACTGAAAGAACCATACATAATACTGATCTCCCTCCAGATCACTGACGCTATCACCACTTGGTTTAGTTTAGCCTTGCAAGTACCATTGTTAGAAAGATTGAAACAAAATAGTTCTATTGTCTCTGACACAAAGGCTGAGAACTATAATCTCTTCTTTACATTCTCCTCTTGCTCTTTATGCCTGTTTTCCATGTCAAGACAGGAAATACTGGCTTTTAGAATTACTGATTGAATTACATTATTCTCTTCTAGCCCTACAGTCAAAATCTTACACTAACCTGGCAAAGCCCAGTCCTGTCACAAGCAATTAGGATTTGTAGGTATTCAGAAAGCAATGACACCCTACACAGGGATTCACCCTGATTTCTAGATTAGTAAGGCAGTCTGCTTTCCTGCATATCCTCAGGAACCATAATTTCTTACAGTTATTAATCAGGACAGAAAAGTATCAAGAGGGCAATCATGGGATATTGAGCAATGAATTTGTCTACCTCATCCATCAACATAATTTTAAAGATGCAGTGCTTGCAGTGCAAAGTTAGTTTTTGAAGGCACGGTGTTGTTTCCAGACAGAGAACTAAATAGCACATTTCCATTGTAAATCACACCCTTGGTGCCACTGGTGTCACTGGAGAGAACAGTGTAATGTATGCCTTAGACTGGGACTCTATCCTTTTAGACCATTTTAGGCATCAACCTCAGGAGGCCTCATTATTTGTTTTTCATTCAACAGATTCCCTTTCTTTGGAAGAATAGCTGTGCAGCTGAAAGTTAAAATTTTCTACATGAAAATATGGCCAGTTTCTTGGGTCACCATTTTTCATTGACTTTTCTGGATCTGCTCACATATACAACACATCTGAAAAACAGACATTTTCAACTGAGTAGGCCAAAAAAAAAGATGGAACCAAACTTAGTGGAAATTTTTTTACAAACATCACTTATCTGTGACTCATTTTGCCAATCTGTATGACATTTATATAAATATTTACCCAACTCACCAAGGGTTGTGAATCTTAATGAATCATTGTTTGTGTAATACTTTGTAATCCTTGAATGAAACTTAGCATATGCATCCAGGGTATGGATCTTATTAATGGCAGAGGATAAATTAAAAGAATAAATTAAACATTACCACATCACTTCTTTTTTTCTCCTTGTTCAAAACTGGTTTTAAAGATATTCTCTATTAGAAATTCAAATCTTTTTCACACGGACATAATATGTTTGGTACACATCTTAGTGAAGAAGATTAGGACACAATCTGGTATTAACCCTCATATTAAAATTTGCTCACTTTTATTATGATAAAAAAGTTTGCATTATCATTTGAACTTGAAAATAATGTCTACATCACTTTATTTTATTCTTTCTATATAGAAATATCAAACAGAATTATTTAAATCAAAACATTACAATATTAAATGCTCTTAACTAATAAACAGATTAAGTCCTTTCTGGACATTGCTTCAGGAGATGGGTTACTAAGTGAGCGTACTGGCTGCTTCACTTAGCTGTCATCTCTTTAAAGACTATATGAGTAAGCCTGACACACTTCATCTCTTATGTTACCATCATGTACAGGCTTTTATTATTCAGTCAAAGGAATAAAAGTGAAATAAGTTGTTGCACTGTAAATGAACAAAATAACTAGGAGAGAAGTTTAAGAAAATATCATAAAGGTTGTATACAGAGTGCTCTACATGCTATAATACCAGAGCATGAGAGCCCTGCAATACATCACCTTAGGACTAATCAGTATTTGACACTTGTCCTGAGCCAGGCACAAAGAATTGCCATCTGTTCAATATTTCAAAGTAGAATGTTGACACAGATCTGAAGCATCACAATGACTGCAAAGTAGATACTCAGACATAGCAAAAAAACAGGTTTTATTTTGGGGAACTAGGTTTCTTGAGCAAATATAATCAAAGCACATAAAAGTTAGAGATTGGAAATATATTTTGTCACCCCCATCCTTCTTTACCCCACCAGGATGGTTCTTTTTAATACAATTCTGTACAGTTCTGTAGCTCAATGCTTCAGCTCATGCATTTGCAGGCTGAGGATATGTACAAGGAAGTCCCCGTACACCTGCCAGCTACACAGGACAGTGTCCTAGGAATGGAATCAGTGCCTAATTGAATGTATATGGAGGCCAAACAGGGGAATTCCTGACTGCATCACAGAAAATCAGGATGATGTTTACTCCCTGAGCACTGCTTGGAATAGGGAGGAATAAACAACAAACCCCAGGTCCTCCCCAGTAAATCCCAGTGCAGGTATACATAATTACAGAGAGTAAACATTAGAAGCTCATACATATGTTATGCAGAATCAAACATAAAACAGAGATGCTGACTCATGCTAGCATATAACTATCCTCAGATGAAAAGCTCAGATGAAAAGTGCAATAATTCTAATAAGCAAAACTACAGATGTTTAGTGCTCTGTTTCTACATTCTCATGGGTTCCCAAGAGGGCCTGTTTCCGTATGTTTCATATCTCATTTACTTATTTATTAGAAGGAAAATATAAAGCTCCAGGAAAATATATAGAAGTTTCTGGCTATGCTGACTGTAAACTGTGTTGGGAGCACCTGCCCAGCTGCACACATAGGACAGTCTACTAGCTGGATATCTATTTACTACAGACTCCTTTCACTGAAGAGCTCACAATACCTAACATACCTGTCACACGATTCCTGCTCCCACTGGCAGCCTCCAAGGCTCCAGATTCTTTCTCTGCAATGGTCTTTTTCAGCAAGTAACTTACACCCCAAATGCATGTGTGCAAAATGGTGACAAGCTGTGCTCAGACAAGTGTTGTCCTCTTGTCTGAATTATTATATGTCCTTTTCACCTAGACGATGTAACACCTTTCAGAAGATACAGCCATATGTTTCCCCGATGACACCCTACACCTAAAGTAATCTGAGCTTCATTCTTCTCTGAGCATCTCAACAAAAGCTGTAGTTAGCATCAGACTCACTAATTACAGTGTTCTTTTGTCATCTCCTTGCTACTGCCTTTGGAAAGCCTCCATTTCATCACATGCCAATATTTAGTCATTTCATACAGAGATCTAACACCAAGATCCTCTACAGTTTCATGTAGATGTATGGGTTTTCAAGCTAGAACAGGTGATGCACTTTCCCAGTGAGTGAAGGCAAATAGCTAAGATCAGACTTCAGGTGTTCCAGGAGGCAAAAGTACTAGGAAAAAGGCATAGCCTTTTTAATGCAAAGCTTTTTCCCCACAAGCAAAAAAGTTTGATCAGCTCAGTCAAAGTAATAACGAAACACGGCAGCTGGTCTTGCAGTACTTAATCCATCATTGTTCCTTTGATATCACAAGTGTCATTATACTTAGCAGCATGCTTTCATTACAGTGTTGTCTAATTAACAGCATTGTCTAAGGTATTATGGTCACTTAATTCATGCTTGGGTTAATGAAACTAGAAGATGAAACACTAACAAATACAAAAAATAATTTTCTGGCTGATCCCCAGGACGAGCAGCATCCAGATAAAGGTGTGGTTTATCACACCCTGATAGTGCCCAGCTGACAAAGTGGTCCCCTGATGCCCAAGATAAGTGAGGAGAATTGAAAACAGCTTGAGAAGGATTTAGTTTATGGTGAAAGTAGCCTGTTTTAGGCTGACTAAAATTTAAGCAGCTTGAAAACTGGATGATAGGTTTTGAAAAGTGAGGTAAGAATGTTCTTTATGTAAATTGGGTTAAGTGGGGTGGATTATTCTTTCCTTACTACAGTTTTTAAGATATTTTTTTTAGTACTAGGTTTGTTAGGTAAAATATATAGTTTAGGTAGAATATAATATTTTAAGTAGAATAATACAAGTGTAGCTATGCAGTATTTCTGCTGCTGTGTTTTCACAAAATAAAAAAAAAATGTAAAAGAAAAACAAAATGCTGCTGTGAAAGCAGTAACTAAACTGTAATTCCTTATGGTACATTTAATAATGCCTGGGTGGCAGATCTTCTGAGAAAAGTGCTGGATGATATCAAAACACATTAGGTTATTCACAAGGGCATAGCAGGTGTACTCTTTATCAGTCTTGTCTTTATCAGTAAATTGTGCAATAACAAGTGCTTCCATCCAAAAATAATGAGGACCTGAGCTGTTGATTTTTCACCAATATCTGAGCTATGTCATTATCTGGTTTGGTTGGTTGGTTTTTGGGTTGTTTTTTTGTTGTTGTTTTGGTTTGGGTTTTTTTGCTTCTGTCACCTTCTTTCCTATGCTAAATTAATCATGTGGGTGACCTTGTTGGCTTTTATTACTCTCAGCAGGCTGTATGAGTTATTGCTGGAGAAGTGTGACATTGCTCAACTAGTGGGGTTTTGTGTCTATTTTTCTAACGTGTTGTTAAGTGCCACTCCTAAATACAGGCTCTATTTCTGCTGCAATGCACAGGTTCTTTCATTTGCTGTAACTTAAAAATAATTATGCTGTTAGAAGGAAAGTACAGTAAAATGTTCTCTAACTGCTCACAATTAGAAGAGCTAGGGGCTTTTTAATCCAGGCCCCTGGTAGCCTTAAATTGCATGCCATGACTTTCCATGAGAACAATGATGCTGAATGTAGGAGGCACAGTGAATCTGGGCATCTTCTGTTCCAATACACTGTGTGCATAGTAGATCAAACTGCAATTTTTGGTAACAAGGGACTCGTAAAAATCCAGTCAAGCTTGAAATGACATTGCATGACTATGGTTTAACTATGTGCTACTAACTTGACTCCAGGGGATGGGCTGGAGGCCATCTAGAAACTCCACACTCATTTATCTGATCCTCTAAATTTGCTGTATGAGTAACAGATTATAGTCACTGAGCTTTTCTAGCTTATGTTTTATATTCCACCACATTTGTGGACAAGAAGCTTCATTTCTAGCTTGGATCTGGCTTTTCATGGTCATGATTGATCTTGCATAATTATGAATAAATTGTCTTACAAACTCTGTTCCTAAGCTTATTTTGGGAAGCATAACTGGACTCTGCTCCTGAAGACACTTAGAAGTTTCCCAATATTGCTTTTAATCCATTGTGATCTGCAACCTAGTGGTAGAACAGTCCCTGACATGCTCAGGAACTGAGAGCAAGGATGCTTGCAGGGAAGGAGAGGGAAATTCACTGGGACATAGAAACTAGAAATGCCATCATAGAACGGGGCAGGAGAACGAACTAGTTTTCTAGTTGCAGTGGTGCATGGAATTAAGCTTGAAAGCTTACCTCATGGTATGAAACATGAGGCAAATAAGAGATGAGGTAGCAAAGCTGCGGTCTGATGCCCATCATTGAGTGGGTCCTTTGGGTATTGGACCTTGGCCGTGGCAGAGGCTGCTGAGAGCCATTCCTACCATTCAGTCAGCTCTGCAGATTGCAGCATCTGCCAGCCAGGTCCATAAGCATGCTGATGGCAAGATGTGGAAGAGGGAGTACATAGCTCTAGCTGGGGAAGGATGAAGTAGCAGCCTGCTCTGCTACTGGAGTATAAGATACAAACCACATTTCCTAGACATTAAATGTTTAACTTTGTGACCAGAGTGTTTTCATCATACTTCTTGAATGTGACAGCTGATTAAGGGATCAAACTGACTGAAAAAGGCGATTTGAAAGAAATTAAACCATGTCCCTTTAATGGGCATGCAGAAAGCTATTTTCAGGTAAGGCATAGAAAACACTTTGAAAAAGAGGTTAATTAGTAGTTTCAAAGGACATCTGAAACTCAAGACTATTGGACAATGTAAGGATGACCATGTGGCCTGACAGCCTGCTTACAGCTTCAAAGGCACATCTGGATAGATCCCTAAAGCAGTAAGAATGAACAGAAACAAGGACTGTTTGACTATCTGCATTAGCTAAAGCACTGGGCAACTTTAAATGATTTTGTAGATGCCTCAGACAACAGTCATTATTCATTTGGAGGGAAGAGCTGTATAAATAGATGGGCATGCCTGTGATCCTGATTAGCAGACTTTAAACTTTGAAGATCAAAAGCCTTCAGCATATACTGCTGGGGAAGAAAGGACGCAGATCTCCCTGACAAGTGGGTGGGATGGGATATGGAGGCAGGATGCTGAGTCGCTGGATACTACCCTAGTTAGCCAGGACCTTCATGCCTTGGAGATGCTCCTCTCTCTTCTGTAGGACCTTAACCCTTCCCCTGTGGCGGGACTCCCCTCCAGGCATTGCCTTCCTTGGCTATCGTGGGGGGGACGGGGGGAAGGTCTCGGAAGTCCAGCTCCATCTGGGGACAGAGGAAGGTCACCAAGGGAGGAGAGGAGGAGAGCATCCTGCGTGGGGAGGCAGTGGCAGCCGGCGCACAGGGAGCCACCGCTCCTCACGGGGAGGGCTCGGGCCCCGCCGCAGCCTCCACCCGCGCTCGCCGGTAGGCGGCACCGCCACCCGCCTTCCTCCTCATCATCATCATCATCCTCATCCTCCTCACCTTCGCCGGGCGCTGCGCTGGGTGACCCAGATCGCGGCGGCGGCGCCGGACCCGCCCGGCGAGTGGGGCCGGTCTGGTCCGGCGGGTGTGCAGCTCCGTGCCCCGGTGAGTGCGCGGCGGGGCTGGGGTGGGGGGGCTGGCGGCGGCTCCGCGGGTCTCTTAGCGACGGGAGGCGTCTGCGGGCACCGCCTCGCTGTCCGTGGCTCTGCTCCCCCCCTCCTCCGGCTCTGCCCGGTGGTGGGAGCGAAGTTTTGCCCCTTCGGGATGCGGGACTCTGCCTGGGAAGATCTTGCGGCGTAAGGAAACGTGATGTGGGGTGGGGGGGGGACGTTGAATGGTTTACGTTTCTGCTTGTTAGGATTTTGGCTTATTTATATATGTATTTTGTGGGTGTTTTGTTTTGTTTTTTGCTTGTTTAACGCCCTCATCCTTGATAATTCGCGAAGGGACGGCTGGAGGAGGCCGGCGCTGGGCAGCAGCCAGGCGCAGGTCTCTGCGGCTCCGCAGCAGCTCCGCGCCCTGGGCAGGGGCTGCCGGCCTGGCTTGCCCCGCTGCCGCGGCGAGCAGCTGCCCCCGGGTCTGCGGGTCTCGGTGACAACGACATGTGGACGTGATAATGAGGATATATATATCTATATATGTGTTTTGTTATTTTTATCACGGAACTCTGCTCTTCCCTGCATCCCCTCCATCCAACGCGCGTGGTCATTGTGTACTGAAGTAACACTTGCTCCTGAGTTAACTCGAGGACTGAAGTCTGTAGTCTTTTATGTTTCTCTTTGTCCTCCCCGTTTCTGCTTTTCTTACCATTTCCGTGAAAATGGCTAAAAGAGAGTGGATAAAGTGTATGTCAGAATGGGGGTGGTTGGGGGTGGAGAACAACACCTTTGTCCCAATTCAATCAACTCAACAGTCAGATCACAAGATGTTTTTTATGACAAAGGCATTTGGATAAAAGGAGCCATTTTAGAAACTGAGATAAATTTGTGTCTTGCCTGTTTTAATTAAATCCAGGTTTTCACTCTTCTCTCCCTCCTCCCCTCTTGCTATCTTAATTTATCTTTAGATGAAGTAGAGGCAATGGCATCTCTTAAGTCCTGTAACATCCCTACACACTACAGCAAGCTTACTGTTCACCCTCTGTTTCCAACATTTTGCTATGCATTTTTGAAGAACGTTATTTTGAACTGGTAGATCCTTGAGAAGCTGAATCACTTGAGTGAGCTTTTGATAAGAACATCTCTAAGAACAGCAAAAGGTTTGCTATGTGCAGTAACTCAATAGGTGTTGCATACTTAGGTCTGTTTAGCATTTTTAGCAAAGTGCAAGTACAAAAGAGACATACTGATTCATAGGTAAGGCTGGGTTTCTCTGACTTTCTTTTTAAAAATGTGGGCCACTGCACTTCCAAACCAAACAGGTGAAGTTACACCTGTAACTAGAAATATCTTTTGTCTTGTTCAGTTTTCATAATTTGCACATAATTTTAAGCAGTATTTGAGCTTAAACAAATGCAAAACCACAATGCTGTAGCAAATGACTTATCAAGTCTAGTAGATGCTCAGTGACAGGAAGCCTATGATTTTCAGGGGTGAAATCAAGTGACAGCTAAGTGGCTGTATGTGCCACCCTAGACAGAAAACCAGCAGAAAAGAGTGCCAAGAAAGCATTAAATGGTGGGAAATCATGTAACAGAATATATTTTGTTACCTTTTCTGCTGACTCATTGATGTATGGCAAAACATATTCTGATAGTGTAAAAATCTGCTAGGGATAAGCTCACAGCCAAAGTGTCTGAATCCTTTGCTTGCTCAGTTCCTTAGGAAGGGCTTGAGTAGGACAGCACCACATCAGCTGGGCTGACTCTTGTGAATCCAGGAATTTCCTCTGACCAAACATCTTTCTGTTGCTCTTGCCAGGGAATTACTGTCCCTTGAGCCGGAGCTATACTTCGGCAGGAAAACTTCAGGGTTATGTTGCATTAGGTGGCTGTTTTTTTATTTGTCATCTTTTCTGTGCAAACAGAATCTTGCTGCTGCTTGCAGTGGAAGCAGGGAAAATGCTGTAGCACAAATGCTAGTAATGCATGTAGGGCTTCAGCCTGCTGCTAGTATTTAAATAATCTTGGATTTTAAAGGTGTCCAGAGAACCTCTACTTACAGTTAAGCTGTGATCAGCTGTAACCAATGTTAGTAAAAATTCCATTTAGTTGTGCAGACAGGGCATAAGTCCTATACAGAGTCAGGCAAGGTTTATTTTTCCCAAGAGGTCATTTGAAGTGTTAGTAGAAAATTGCAAGAAGAGCAAGTTTGGGCTGCCTGGAGATCAAATCTTGTTGGATTTAATGCTCTCTGGCTCATGAGACTTATTTTTTATTTTTATGAACTCTGCTCAACCTTTTTTATTGGAAAGCTTGTTTTGTATGACAATCATAGAATGGTTTGTCTTGGTGTCTTGGAAGGGACTTTAAATGATGTCTAGTTCCAGCTCCCCTTCCATGGCCAGGGATACCTCCCACTAGACTAGGTTTCTCCAAACTCCATCTAATCTGGCTTTTAACACTTCAAGGGAGGGGGCATCCACAGCTTCCCTAGACAACCTGTGGCAGTGTCGTACAGTGGAGACTTTCACCCTTACAGTGAAGAATTTCCTTTTATAGCTAACCTAAATCTGCTCTCTTCTTTGAAATATTTTGCTCAGTGATGTAGGCCAAAGGACTGCATGAAATAGGTTACCCTCCTAGAATTCAAGCATTGTGAAGGAGTCAAGAAGAATAAACTTCAGGTTAGGGTTTGCTGGAATACTGTGAAGAAATCCAGATGAAATAAGGAAAAAAGAAATTAAAATGAGACTGTTGTAAAGAGATGTGGAGAATGACAGTGAAGGACTGTGCCTATGGTTTGGGCCTAGAATCCTCAGTATCCATGTAACTTGGTATGAGCTCAACTGAGCTTGAGTGCTGAGCTGTGCTGCACCCCAGGATTTTCCAAGCCCAAGATGGAAACGCTGCTTGTTCCTGCCAGGTGGTGGCAAAGAGGAATCTGACAGCAGAGGCTGTGGGAGCAGCTTCCTGTGTCACTCAGTGGGATGTGGAACTGACCACATGAACACTCCTCCTTTTCAAGGAAAAGTTAAGTGTTTTTGTGGTAAACTGACTTGTTTGACTTTGCCTTGAAGCAAATTATGGATATGTTTACACTAACAATTTGGCCTGCATCCAGTTTAAGTATCTGACATCCTCTGGAGACTTCTCCAGATGCCTTGTGGTGACTCAGGTCTTGAAGCAGACTCTCTTGAAACACCTGAACTCTCCCAGTGAAAATAAAGCAGTAGTCCTGCTCTGGGGGCACTCTCCACCAACTACTGACTCTTGTGTGAAAGACACTGGTTTCACTGTTCCCAACATTTTGCTATGCATTTTTGAAGAACAAGTGAACAGTACTTATCTACTTTGGCATAAAACCAATGAAGAGCCCCATACCAGGTCTGTTGGCTTCAAAGCCTTCTGGCTGTTTGCTCTTGAGTGCTGTGTTCCCCTCTCTTGCAAAATGTGAGCAAACACTTCTCAGCCTTGTTATAGCTGAAAGGTGCTTCAAGATAGTTTCCAGCATTTATAGTAGATATAGTACCTGAGTGGAACTTGGTGGTTGGCCGTGGTGTTTTTAACATATCATAATCTGTCTCCAGATCTCAGACCGAGCACTTCTTTCTGGTTCAGCCAGCTACTGTCACAGATGTACAGAGGAGCCTGAAGAAGAGAAATAAAGGAGATGCAGAGACTGGAATTGTAAACAATGTGTAGGTTGAGCAGGTGAAATTGCAACTTACTAGAGCAGACTTGGTAGGTACAGGATGCTGTCATCCTCATGGCTGTTGTCTATGGGAAACTGCATACCTGTGAGTGCTCCCCTCCCTAATGGTATTGTACCCAGAATTACTTCACAGGTGGTTTTAGTCTTAATAGACATATCTTCACTAATGTTTTTGGTGAGATGGAGGTTGTGGTTTTGAAACAAATTTCTCAGTGGTCCCTGCTTTTTGTTCTTCACCTCACTTTGTGGACAAGTGTTGGAGCACCTGAGAATAAATGGAGGGTCTGTTTTGAGAGCACACCAATCACAACCTGGCATTCAGTCCTGAGGACCAGGCTGTAGCTACTCCAGTGACGGTAAGCTGTTATGTTTAGAAATACTTTCTCCCTCTATCCAGGTAGTTTCAATTTCAAATGCTTGAAATTGAACCATTTTTTCCCTCAGCACAGCCACTTCTGTTGGTCTGTGCTATGCAGTGGTGCAGCTATAGCTCCTGCAATAGGTATTTATTTTGCTTCTTCAGGGAGACCTGCTCAGACAGAGAGATTAAGGGACAAAAAACTGCGAAAACAAGAGCTGGCCTCTCTCCACAGGTGTGTCTTCCTCACTGCTTATTCTCTTGGTTTACTTCTGAAGGCATGTGAGGCAGAAAGGCTGTTTTTGTAAAGAATTCTTTTTAGGACTGTTCAACTGGCTAGCAATTTCATAAACATAGAAGTTATTCCATAGCATATGTGCCATCTGCCACACAAGCCCGTGTTGTGTGCCTGCTTCTGTCGACCATTAAGTTTCATAGGGCCCTAAAATACTGATTCTGCTGGGATCAGCATATTGAGCAAGGGCTCCTGTGGCCTGATCCAGATTGCACTGATAACAAACAGGAGTTTTGCCATTGGTTTTGGTTGGTTGGATTGTTGTTTTGGTTTTCTTTTTACTAGTCTTATTTATATATTTAAACCCAAAAATAAATCCATAGCTTTCATTGTCTTCCAGAATGCTTCAGGTGTTGAGATAGTGTAGTAACAATTTGTTACTGTACTGATAATATTTGCATATTTGGGTAAACATGCAGGAGAAAGGAATTTGGTATCTTGGTACAAAACAGTTTCCTGTGGTCATGGGAACTGTAGTTCTGACAGGCATTTTTAAGAGAAAATCTTACTCCTTTTCCCACCGTGCTTTCACAAAGCCACATCCATATCAGCACTGCTTTGGATGTGTGCCATCAAACGGGTTGTGCCTCTTGAAGCATAAGATCAATGTAGGATTTGTTAAATTTGGGCTTGCTAGGCCTTCATGCTGTCACTGTTAAAGCAGCCCAAGGAGAACAGATAAACTGAAGGAGCAAAAGAGGAGTTCTTGCTCAACCATTTGATCAAGGGAGAGGAGACATGATTCTCCCAGAGGAAGAACACCAGTTTAAAAAGGCCATGCAATCTGCCCCAACTATTTGGTGGGAGACCACAACAATATCTCCAAGGATCTGAGACACTCATGATCTTCTTTGAACCTTGTTTGCCCTCATCACCTACAGCATGAGTGTTTTGGGTTGGGGCTTTTTTTTATACAATATCTCTAGAGTCTTTACCTAACTAAATGCAAATGAGGTGCTCAAGAGCTTCAGGACTGAGGTTTCCCTTTGGAAACACAAATGTTTCAGCATTATCTTTTTATACTACAGATTATTTTAGCTGTATTGACTGTTCTTTCCAACCCACCCTTATTTACTGTAAGGTAGTGATTATTTCTTCAAGAGAGGGAGCAGAGTGGGAGAGCAGGAGCAAGGATGTGCTCTTGCACATCTTGAACATCTAGTGAACATCATACACAAACCAGGCAATTCAGGACTGATCTAAACATGAAAGGTGAGTTTGCAGTCACCATTCAGTTCAAAAAGGCAGCAAGCAGCCACTACCAACAACAAAAATTACTGAAAACAACCAACCCACTAAATCTGGAGAAAACTTGCATCTGCACATTCTGCTTTATCATACAGGTTACCATCTCAAGGTGTGTCTGCTGCAAGTGCTCTGGAAACTTGTGTTACTATCAGTTTGTCCTAAGTATCACTTTACATTAATGAAGTAAAGGCTAGAACTATGAAACTTCAAGTGAATATGCTTCACTGTTCTAAGTAGAAACAGATGCTGAAGGAAGAAGTCTTTGTGTTGCATTAAGAATAAGTGCATTATGGCAGTGGTGCCAGTCATCCTGTCCTAGTTTGTATTCTTCTTGGATCTTTTTGTTCTTCAACCCTCTCAGTTACAGTGTTGCAGGAATATTTTCCAGTGGTCTTTGTCTCTTTTCTCTTTCCACATTGTTATCTCCTTTCCAATCTTCTGCTGTCAAATCTCTGCCAGCATCATTTTCTACTTAATATTGGGCACCTAAAAGAAAGCAAACACCTGGTAGGACCAGGCAGGAAGTTGCAGAGGGAAGGAGAGATCCATGGCACCTTACCCTTTTCATTGCCACTGGCTTTTTTCTCACCTGGCTGAGAAAGAGCATCTTGAGCGTTTAGCACAAGATGGTTGCTGGGCTGAGCTTGAAAGTTTGCTTCAACAATATTGCTTACCAGCTAGAAGAATTTTCTTGACCTTCAAACCATTATTTCCATCTTTACCTTTTGCAGACCTTCATCAACTTTTCCTTTTGCATCTTAGAGGGGTGTTTGTGTTACAGAATTCCTCCTTGGTGGGGATGTCCTGGACACCAAACTCCTCCTAGCTTGCTTTTTCCACTACTTCTTGTTAATGAAAACTAAAATTTGGTAGGAATCTTGGAAATCTTCAAGATGAAGAGTGAACTGGCAACTGGTGGCTGCTACTGCAAAGTCCTATCTGAACAAATTTGGGAAGAAGGCCTTAGAGTGTTGATTTTTATTTATTTATGTATTTTCTTCCTGAAGGCCCTAATCCTGTTTCAACAAAAAACAAAACAAAGCATGGAGTGTGCAATACTTAATGCAGAAGCGTAGGGAAACATTCAGATTTCTATGGGCAAATAGGTTCTTTCTTCCACTTTTTGCCCCAGACATTGGTAGAACAAGAGCAATTTACCCTGCATGGGTATTTCTGGACAGCAAGTGCATAGTGAGAACTTCCAGCAAGGTCATGTACTTGGAGCTGTTCTGGTTTCCTGCCTTTTGGGACACAGAATGTCTTACTGAGGAGCAAATAGGAGAAGAAATTCTAGGCCATGAAGCCTGCAAAAAACTGCAGTGGGATTTTTCATTCTCTTGACTGCAGATTAAGTGTGTTGCTCATTTATTGTGGTCCCTCTGCAGACTGCAGGACCTCAGGCAGCTAACAGCTAGTGCATGGCACTTCCTATGGGATGCTCAGTATCACAAAGGTTGTGCTTGATGACATCATTAGTTTTAAACCCT
This sequence comes from Calypte anna, assembly GCF_003957555.1. Classification (NCBI taxonomy): domain Eukaryota; kingdom Metazoa; phylum Chordata; class Aves; order Apodiformes; family Trochilidae; genus Calypte; species Calypte anna. Next base: position 182,272,021 of record NC_044244.1, on the reverse strand, counting down.
GTCTTAGGGAACAGCTCACCTGCCAAATTACAGAGGGATATGCAGAAACTCTTATATACCCTACTCCTGCATGTCTGTTCTTGCATGTCTGTCTGAGAGCTCTGTGGAAAAGTTGTAGTGTTGGGAAAAAGTGATGCAGTGATGGGAAAATGGAGCACCACATGAAACAGTATTCTGTTCTATCAGTAGGAATTGTATCTGACCTTCACCAGGTTCCTGAGCAAATCAGTTGCTTAATGCTCCTCTAGCCTGAAAGCATTGTCTAGCCCTTGTCCTGACACATCTGGTGTCCTTGTCCTATTTTTTTTTCTTGTTACAAAATAAATATGAAAGACCTTAATTCTACATGCTTTCAGACTGATACTTGGTGTGATATGGTATTGATCTGATGACTGAATTAACTCTACCAGTTCCAAGCAAATAAAACAAATATTGGAAAGGTAGGAGAAAGAATATAGCAAGTATCTCTGGTATAATTCTGTTGACACTGCAGATCTTCTTGTGATTAATTGATTGATAGATAGGATAATGTTTCTTCTCCATATACTGCTGTGTGTTGGGAATTGGTCAGGCTCTAAGTAAAATCAAAACTTCAGTTAGTTTTTTTAGCAAGTGAATACTTCATCTTTGCCTTTACCTTGTACCTTCCTCTCATATAGGCAATGAGGTGGAAAACAAAATGAAAAGGCAAAAGAGCATAGTGATTTGGGGTTTTGGTTTTTTTCCATAAAGCTTCTGCAGCAATTAGTCCGAGAGGCAGCGTGTTTGGATTTTATGGGTACAGTCTGGTAGATTTATTCTAAACCTGGTGGAACATTGTTACAAAGTATGATGTTTTATTTAGAACAGGCTTCCCACAGCACAAGTTGTTGTAGGGTGCGTCTGAAAACATTGCTAAAACATTGCACTGCAAACCACCTAGGCACATGACCCACTGAGTTGATGCTGTTCTCCTGGGAGTACTCCTTGGGGTCAAGTGAAAGTTCATGAGAACTAAAATGAGGCTAGAAATTATGCTTTTCTATAATGCATGAAGGGGTGATGGCAAGTTACTGTGGATCAAAAGCTACTTGAAAGTATGAAACTTCATTTTTAGCTGATCATCTTCTCAGGCCTCTTCTGGATAAAAGTACACTTTCCTCAATAAGTAACCTTATTAAGGATGGAAGCATTATAGACAGATGCTTGCATATTTTGATTCTTGCTGAAGTTACACACCTGATTCCACTTAGAATCTTGGATTGTTTGGACTGGAAGTTCCATGAATCATGAAGTTCCAGCCCCCCTGCCCTGGACAGCCCCCCTCCCACTTGACCAGGTTGCTCAAGGCCTCACCCAACCTGGCCTTGAACACTTCCAGGGAGGGGGCATCCACAACTTCCCTGGGCAACTTGTGCCAGTGTCTCACCACCCTCACACTAAAGAATTTCTTCCTAATGACTAACCTAAATCTATCAAGTCTACCTTCTTGCAGTGTAGCACTATTACCCCTTATCCTATTGCTATGCACCTGTGTAGAAAGTCCCTCCCCAGCTTTCCTGTAGAGCCTTCATGTACTGAAAGGCTGCTCTAAGGTCTCTCTGGAGCCTTCTCCAGCTGAACAACCCCAACTCTCTCAGCCTGTCTTCAGAGGAGAGGTCCTCTAACCCCTTTTATCACCTTTGTGACCCTCCTCTGGTCTCACTTCAAGAGCTCCATGTCCTTCATGTGTTGAGGGCTCCAGAAGTGGACACAGTGCTCCAGGTGAGGTCTCACAAGAACAGAGTAGAAGGGGACAATCCCCTCCCTCAACCTGCTGGCCACGCTTCTTTTGATGGGGACAAGCTACAGATGGCTTTCTGGGCTGCAAGTGCACATGGTAAGCTTCTCATTAACCAACACCCTCAAGTCCTTTTTTTTTCATGGCTTTTCTCAATCTATTTTCTGTCCAGCATGTATTTGTGTTTGGGATTGCCCCAGCCCATGTGCAAGATCTTGTATTTGGCCTGGTTGAACTTGATGCAGTTTGCACAGACCCACTTCTCAAGCCTGTAAAGATCTCTCTGACCTACAGTACTCTGGGATGTTGAAAGCTTCCTTTGCCTTCTAGCTTCATGTTTCATATTAGAAATATAATGTACCCAGCAAAGTCTTCACTGGTGACCAGAAGTGACTTCATAGAGTCTTTTCCTGAATATCTTTCAACACTGAACTAGGACAGAGCTAATAAAAATTGGTGAACATAATTTATTTCCACAGTTATGCATGTATATATCCTTTGATTTTTAGGGATTCAGTTTGCTTTAAACAACCAGGTATAGAAAAATAGCCCTTTTATTTTGAAGAGCAGAGACCAGCAATGAACCATGGGGATGCTTCTGCAACACAGTTTTGGGTTAATATTATCTTCAGCAAATTGTGATACCTCTGGGCAAAAATCTTCTGAGGAAGTGCAGAGTGTAAAGTTAATTGGATACTGTTAGAGGTAACTTGTCATATGAGGTTTGGCAAGTAAATTTTCTTGAATCCAAATGCAGTCCTACATGAAAGCCTGATGAGCACTGCAAGTCCCTTTTGATGCTTCCTTGTTTCTGCTTAGATTTGTGAGATTATTTTACCATTCTATAGAGGGAGTAATGGGCTGAAGTGAAGCACTGAGTTAAGACTACAGAATTAAAGACTTTCATAGCCCTGTTCTGTGTGGTTTGGGGGAAGGTGGTGTTTTGTTTGGGTTTTTTGTTTTTGGTTGTTTTTTTTTTTGCTGATCCTTTACTCCCAATCCTGCTGTCATCTTAAGCTTTTACCTAGGGCTCTCATGACTTCATGTTGAGACTTTCCCTTGCTCTTCTAGTGAAATACCGAAACCTAAAATGTCAGCATGTGATGGAGATTGGGAGAGGAAAAAATTTTATTACATGGGACATGTAATAATGTGTGAGAGAAGTCATGAACAGTACTTCCTGAGCATTACTATAACTTGACCAAACTGGAGGCCTAGAGTCATTGGGGGTTTATTTGTATTTGGAGTTTTTTTGTGTGTGTGTGTTATATTGATACAGCAGGGCATCCTGTAAACTCTTACTTATGAATTGTAGGTACCTTACAACTACTTGGTTAAGGTCAAATAGAGTATTGCAGGCTTTTGGGTGGGAGCAGTGGGGAGGGATGAGGCAGAGGGAGTAAACTTGTTCCACCTTCAAACAGACCGTGTTGCATGGGAAATATTGTGAATTGTAGTGGATTTTAGTGAAGTTGGTGGCACTAATAAAATAAGAAGGACTTGGGAACTCTGTCAGATGTATGTAACTCAGGTTACCTGAGATAAAGGGTACCCATAAGAGTGACTGTGAGCAAAGCAGAGAGTTAAAAGCTGGAAGGAACCACAGAGGGTGTGCAGCCCAACTTCCTGGTCACAGAAGTGTCAGCTCTCATGTCAAGTTTCTCAGAGCTTAATTCAGATGGGGCTTGAAACCTTAAAGGATGGAGACTGCACAATCTCTCTGGACAATCTCTACCAAAATTTTTCTCATTACCAAGCTGAAGCTCTCCTGTTTAGGTGTCTGTTTTTCACCTTCCTGCCTGCTCTGCATTGCAGAGTCCATCTAGGACTTCCCAGTGACCTCCTCATAGGCACTGGAGGTGCTGTTAGGTTTCCCTAAGTTGTCTCTGTACTGGACTGTCAACAAGCACATCTTCCCCAGCCTCTTCTCCATAATCTTAGTATCTTCTGCTTAACTTTCTTCCGTTTATTGGTATCTTTTGTGTACTGCTGGGCCCCACAATGAGTCAGTGTCTAAATGTGGTCCAAAGTGTGCTGAGTAGAGGAAGGTAATCCCATCCTTCAGTCTGCTTCTGGCTCTGCTTGTGTTCATGCAGCCCAGGTGCTGTTGCCTGTCTTTGCATACTGCTGGCTTGTGGCCAGCTTGTTATCCAGCAGAACCTCAAGGGACATTTTTTAACATATATCAGCTATTCTTCCCATTTCTACTTTTAGTCATTGCAGGTTGGTGTTCAGGACTTAGAAGCATTAATGTTCTCATTAGAGAAAAAAAAAAAAAAAAAGGATACGGTAGCAAAACTTTGACATCCTCACAAATAAGTATCCATAGGTTTTTGAGGTGAATGAGGGATAGGTAGAAACCTAGGATGCTACTAGAAAGAGAAGCTGTAGCCCAGAATCAAGATCATGGTGGTAGAAGCACTCAACTCAGAAGAACCCACTTTGAAACTGTAAGAATGAAATTAAAAATAAATGTGGGGCTCCAGATAATTGAGGCAATTAATGTTTGAAATAAAACAGATGTTCTTTTATTGTCGTTAGGAGTAAAGTTTGTATGAACTGTAATGTAATGTTCTATATAAACAAAGTTCTATATTTAGCCTGCTCATCTTAATGGTTCTGATTTGTCTCTTCAGCACAGATATTCTTTCTTTATAATTAGAATAGAAACTTTCTAAAAATGTTTGCAATATGCCAGGTGAGTCAATAGCTTGCAAGACAAATATTGTGGAAAAAATCACCTTGGTTTTATATTTTTCTTTGCAAATATGTAATTTATATTAAATAACACAACTTTTTCCCTCAGCTGTATCTGTAGCTTTCTTGAAGACAAAGCAAACCATTAGCTTCAGATGAAGAGGTGACTTTTAAGGCTTGCTCTCAACTCCTATCATCCTCCATCAACTTTTAACCCTTCCTATTGGTGCATGTTTTGCTATGCTACTTGAAAGCTCATAGTTGAAATTATTCCAATAGTTAATGTCTATTTACAGAAGGATCTTGTAGTAGTTTTGTTGTTCTATATGGTTGTAGTAATACTGATTCTCTTCCAAGAACAGCTGCAGCTAACTTTAGGAGGGGAAACTGCTGTCTGGTTTAAACTGAATTGGGTGAAACAATTGGCAGTGAATGGGTACATGGGTGTGTTGTGGGAGGGAGGAGGAGGTTGATTTGTGGAAGTGGTGTGGGATAAAATTCTGCATGCTGAGAAATATTCCATGTCTGGAATATTCAGACTGCATCTTCGCTCTGTCGTCCTCTATCTAAAGCCTTGGAAGATGAGTCTCTCTTCATGCCAAAGATAAAATTTTAAACATTGGGCCAGAAGGTTTCAGTAGTGGATCTGGGTTGTTGGTGTAAGCTACTACTAGGGAATTAATGGAAGATAACTGACAAAGTTAAACCTACTTGTCTTTAGGCTTACTCCAGCTACATGACTAAAGATTAGAAAAGGATGAAAAGTTGCCTACAAAAGGAGAAGAGGGAAAGTATCTTGCAGGTTCTTCAGTGATAAAATGTGTGTATAACTTCAACTTGGAACATTTTCTGTGCAGAAAAACACAGCTTCAAGCTCACGTGAGTGTAACCATCTAGAAGCACAAACTGAGGCTCTCAGTGGTGAGTGGATTCCGCAGCCAAGAGGCTGCTCCCCACTGGCTGCCTTGCTGGCTCTCAGTGTCCTGCAGCAAGTCTGGCACTTTCTGACAAAAGTGATATTTCAAAAGTTGAGTCTTCAGAAACTTCAGTCTCCCAGAATCCATTCCTGCTGTCAACTTTTCAATTAAATTGTATAATTGTGCTCTTTTTTTCAACAAGCCTACAAACATGCATTACCCTGGTTATCTAGACATTTTTTTCTCCTATGTGAAATCCCTAAGGGTATCACTTCTGGAGGTGGATATGGAAAAGGGGAATACTGCCTTCCAGTCCTACTTGTTTGAAGATGACTGTGAAGTCTCATCTTCCAATTTGGCTTCCCAGTTTCTCCTGGATGTCAACAGCTCAGTGCTGTGTGTATGTGTGTGCCCACATTTGTGAACTGTTGTGAGAATCACAGAGCATGGTGTTAATTTCTGTCCCTGTACTTAGCAAATGTCAGCATTTACAAAGCCTGTGGGCCCAACAGCAGCATAGACTCTGTACTTTTGATTGTGCCTGGAAGCCTTGACTCTAGGTCTTGAAAACCTTTTTGGTAGAACCAGGTAGAACTTAATTGCTTTGTGCTGCAGTGAAGGAATCTGTTTTCAAGGCCATACTCTTTCTTTTAACCTGTTTCTGGGCTGAGCCTGTGCTGTAGGGAAGTAGCTGTTGAAGCCTGCAGGGTGAAGTGTTTCTCTCCAGGCTAGAGGACTTTGATGTTGACTTCTGAGGCATAAGAACTTCAGCTGTGAAGTTCTTTCTGGCTACTTCCCTGCCCAGCCCCTTTTAAAATGAAAAGGGAGAGAGCAAGAACTCTTGTCATTCCAAGAGTGGGCTTTTATAGAGATCCAAAATTGTCACTTCTAACCTCTTGTCATGTTTGTTCAGTCACTTTATTATGCTTTTTCTTTGCAGCCAGCTAACTGCCTTTGAGTTTAGCTTTCTCAATTGAAGGCAAGGATATGAACAACAACTTTGACTTTTTAAAATACAGGTTTTGAAACATTCTAATGTTTAAGGAGCATTTAAAATGAATTCACAATAGGCTGTAGCTGTTAATTGTTCTTGAGGGCAGAGTATCATAAAGCTCCTACAAAACCCCACTTAGATGAGCCAGTTCTGGAGTCCAGGCCAGGGGACATCTCTTCCCTGTAAAGGAGTAGTAAAGAAGCAGCACCATTTTCAGCAAGGACCTTGAGCAGAATCAGGAAGCAGCTGACCTCAGAGGCTGATGCAAACAAACACTTTTAGAGGGGGGTGATTTTAACAGCTCGTGGCACTTCTGGCATGTTTCTTACACTGCTGCCCTTATGGGTCAAATATTGTGGTGAAGCTTCTTTTCTTCAAGTTGATGCTAAAAAGCTCAGACTCGGCTGTGAGAATCTTTCACAAACTGTATCTTTTAAACAGCAAGTTATTAAACTGGAGAAGGGGAGCAGGTTACATTCCCTCCAGGTTTTGCCTGTCTCCTGTGTTCCCTGTGCTTGCTGTCATCAAAGAACTATCAAAAGCTGTAGCTGGAAATGTTAGAACCTTGCCTATTATGTTCATTAATGAACCAGAGTTGGATGTTAGCATCTCTCTGCCCTTGCAAGCAGGTGTCACTGCAGCCAGCACCAATTACAGCAGTATTCAGGGGACAGCAACATGATTCAGTCAGAAACCATATAAATGAACAAACCTTTCACAGTCCAGAGATGGTGTATTTTAGCAAGCTGTATGTGATGTAATCCAACATAGATGTATTTTTCTAACTTGAATGCTTGTTCTGTTCTTGTCAGTAGACCACAGCATAATGTAAAACTTACAAGTTACAAAAGGAAAGAATATGAGGACAAGATAGAGTAGGAAGATTTTTATTTCATCAGTACTGAAACATACAGTTTCATCTTCTTTCAAAAGAAAATAGATTTGAGGGTCTCTAGATTTATAATTTTGTGACAAAAGAAGTGAGATTTCGAAGACCTTAAGGTACTTCTCAGCGTGCTGCATGGACTGCTATTGGAAAACAGGCTCCTAAGTGATTTCTTAACAGTGCAGCTTTCATTCAGGCCTTTGTGTATGGTCTTTATTGGTACAGAACTTGAAAGTCAGAATAGAATGGTTTGGGTTGCAAGGCACCTTGAAGGCCACCTAGTTCCAACCCCCTGCATGGGCAGGGGTACCTCCCACGAGACCAGGTTGCTCAAAGCTTCATCCAACCTGGCCTTGTCTAACTTAAGTCTGCCCTTTTCTGATATAAAGCTGTTACCCTTTGTTCTGTTGCTACATGCCCTTGTAAAACCTCTCCATCTTTCCTTCAAGGCCCTTTTAGGTACTGGAAGTTTGCTATAAGGTCTCTCTAGGATCTTCTCTTCTCCACAATGAAATTGTGGTCTTGTTCCTTTTAAGTCTTGAATCTGTCCCCACTACAGACATGTAACAGTGCTGTTTTCTGTCAGCGAGGAAAGCTGGTTTATTGCCTTTTATAAGACATGAAGTACAGAAATACGAATAGTCTGCATCTGTTAATCAACTATCACTAGTACTTGAATACTTAGTTTTAGAAATCTGAATAAAGGAAGTTGTGACTGAGGAGAGCCTGCAGTATGTGGACAGGGTAATATTTGTCATGTTTCTTCACAAATTCGTGCTGTTTCTCTCCTCTACTGGAACTAAATGTTAATCATAATGAAAATTAATGGTAAAACAACTTGTTCAACTGTATCTGTTTTAAGACCCTATAATTTAAGACCTTAGATGTATCATTTAATAAAGTTGGTCACCAGGAAAGTTGATTGCATATCTATAGTGAATTAAATCAGAACCAAGTAGTAGCTCTTTGCTTACGTGTTACGTGTACACAAAGTGTCCAAGTGCTGGTGGAAATTCTGGGGAACAGAAGAATTTTAACTCCAGGGCAGGCCAACTGTCTCTTGAAGCTGCCACTTGGAAGCTGCTGGAAGCTAGGCAGGGATTTAAAGAATGCAGGATGTGTTTGAAATTGTCTAGGTTTTTCTTTGAGCTTTTTCACTTAATTCTGTAGTCTTACTCAGATTTTTTACTTTTTTGCTTTTCTGAAAAGAGGCATGGATGGTTTAGTCTGGTCAAAGTATATGCTCAATCACGTATGTGAACAAACTTGGATTTGTCATTTTGGTTTTATGGACATGAGATTTCTTAACATCTTCCCATGTATTTCTGTAGATGTTTGTTTCAAGAGTAATTTAGAAAACTGAAGTACCACTCCTTTTTCTTTGTTGGCAAATAGATCTCTATTTTATTTCTACAGCACTAATATTTCCTGCAAAGAAGAGGTCACCAGTGATCAATAAATTACTGCTCCAGCAACACAAACCAAACTGTCACCATGAAGCACTTCCTGAGGTAACTGTTCTACGTTTTTTTCAAAAGTGTTAAATTATTAGAATTACTTTTGTGCTGCAGTGAGTTAAGAGTTTTAGCTGATACCAGTAGTATGGAAGGTATAAACTAGTTTATACTCAATAGCTTTCTGTTCACCTAAATTTTGCTATTTAATTAAAGTGGTTTAATTTAAAATTTCCTTTCCAGTTCTTTATAGAAGCAACGAATGTGGTAACTATCTTATGGGACTGGAGTAGTGATGTGTCAGATCAATAGCTCCTGATATGTTAGAGGAAAATAAGAGGAACAGTAATGTAGAACAGCGCTTGAAAAATGTTTCTTTTTTTCATTCCCTTTCTTGTCTGCTGTCTGGATTTTGGAGTGTTACTTGTAAGAGCAGAGAAGGTGAGACACTTGGTGAAGGTGTGCAGAAGTTTTTGAAGCCAGCTGTGCTCAGTTTGAAATGTCTACTACTTCCTGCTGTGTATAACTGGGAGTTGTTTGTCTATAAACCAGGGGTAGTATGGGAGACTTGGAGGCACCAACGGTGGGTGCAAAAAGCCCCTTTTGTCTTTGTTCTGTAGTCAGTGAGGAATTGAGCACTCCTAGAAAACAGCACAGATCAAGAACTTAATTTGTGTATAAACCAAAGAAATCATATTCTGTCTGAATGGGAAAAATCTTTTCAAGAGGGCTGAAACATATGCTTCTGTATATAGCATCTGTCACTACATTTTTCTCTTTTTAGGCTGTTTTATAGCAAAGAATCTTATACTCTGTGCATATCAGCATCGTTACCTCTAGGCTGATCATCTGTAGTGATCTGGCTGCCAAGCTAGCCTTGGCTTCAGCATTTCTGTGGAATGTTTGGGTCACTTTCCTTGGGTATCTTCAGCCAGCTGCAAAAGGACTCTGTAAGCAGGACATACACAAGTTAAAAGTATAAAGCAGTTATTTCTTTGCTAAGACCCACAAAAGACAGTGAAGATGTAATGAGCCATTAGGAAAGCATTGCTGTGCTCACCACCCTCATAGGCACCAGTCAGGAGAGAAAGGATTGAAACCTGCAGCTCTGTGACAAGGATCCTGGATGATCTCAAGTCTTCCACAAACTCCACTGATACTGGTTCAGTGATTGGATAGTTGACAATTAGCCTGGTTAATGTCCCTGTGATGCTTTTTCCTTTGCAATTTTACACTGTCCTGTGCTGGAGCATCCTTCTTGGATCCTGGTAATGATTTCCATCCCAACAGTCCTGCCTCTGGAATTTTTACCCTTCTTCCTCTGTACAGACTGGATCAGCAGCCTGGCCCATGATCACAGGCTGGTGTCATGTGGGATCTGGGCCATGAATCCTGCATAAATGGGACTCAACCATCTTGTGGGTGGGGTGGGAGGCTCCCGCTCACAGAGGATGTTGCAGTTTGGACGCTGGTATCTTTTGAGCTTTGTGTAATTTTGTTCTTTCCTGATGGAGAAGATGAGCTGCTGACAACTTCTGAGCTGCTATCTTCCATGACTGAAGTAAATGGTTTGTCTCTCCCTTTAAAATGCTTGTTCTGCTCTCCTTTGTCTGTCCTGCCCCCCTTGGTGTTTTCTTCCATGTTGCAGAAAGCATGCAGGTTTTAATATTTACATTCCTAATGGTGTCTTGAAGAAACTACCTCCTGCTTCTTTAAATGGTATTTCTAGAGTCAGTGAATCCTAAAAGATTTGGGAAATCTTGATGGTGTTAGCTTCTCTTAAGTAGCCAAGGTAGATCATCTGCTTATCTAAACAGCACAGTCTAGGACTTTGTTATGCTAAATCCAGTATTCCAAAAGCTGAACAGAAAGTTGGATTAAGGGGTGGGGGAAGCGCAGAGCATCTCAAATAGGAAAACACTGTTGAAATAGGGAAGCTATTCTGTTTGTTTCCAAGCATCTGGAGTTTCTTATTTTACATTTAATCTTTAGATATGAAGCAATGGGAGTATTATACTGCTAATATTTGATAACTATAGAATAAATATGGGAAGATAAGAAGTAAACTGGGGCCATCCTCCAAGAAAAACACTCACTGGGGATAGTGAGCTCTGTTGTATGTGTTGTGGTTGCAGTTTGTGTGTTCAGGATTTAGGCAGTAAAGTTTAGAGCTGCAGGGAAATAGATACACAAGGCAAGGATATTAAGCCTTCTCGCTTGGAAATCAGGTGGAAAGTAAACAAGATACCATATATTTTGTCCCCTGGTGTTTGCCTGTTACCAGCAGCAGCAGCCACCCAGGAGCAGGAGCATCCTTAACTATTTATGAAGATGAAATTCAGAGTTGAATGTGGTGTACAAGGCAAGGAGTGCTCAGGGGCACAGTGTTTTCCTTGTTGTATGATGTGGGGCAGAGACCAGGCTAGCTGATGCTGATGGCATAGATTATCTCTGTGTTTAAAAGCAATGAGTGTACTTAAGTCTGCACAATCTGAAAGTCATCTTGTTGGCTGCAACATAGAAATTGCAATGAAACAGATGGAGAGAGCAGCAGGACTTTTACCTGTAAAGTTAAGATAACCTCTTCTCTCTGAGTAGTGATAGTAATTTACTGGCAGCAACTACAGCAGATGCTCACCTGGACACCCAAGGAGTACTTTGAACTGAGGCTTTCAAATCCAGCTTATTGTAAGAGCAGACTCATCTGAAGGCAGACACCACTCTGCTCTGAGTTAGATTTGTATACTAGAGGCACGATGGAGTCTCTGCTGCTGCTATCGAAGGGCAAGTCTGCATGTGCTGCATCAGGGCTTTCAGACTGTTGCTGGAGTTTATCTTCCTAACAGAATACCAAAGGTATGAGTATAGGTAATGAGGAACTCGAATGCTGCTTTTTTCTGTGCATACTATCTATCTGTTGGACCAATGACATGGCTTTTTATAATCAGTTTGACATCTGCTGTGTCTCTCTTGACATGCTGGTATTAAGTGCAAAGTAGACTGAATTGTCTTTTTTCCTCTCACACCTTTTCACTTAAGATGCCCTGTTTAGTCTTCAACCATTCTGTGATTCTGGAGTTACAGAATCACATAATTGTCATGGTTGGAAAAGACCTTTGTGGAGTACAACTGTCCAACCAGAAAAAAATGCCTTACCCACTAGAGCATGTCCTGAAATGCCACATCCACACATTATTTTTTTTTAATACCTCCATGGATTGTGACTCCACTACCTCCTTGGGCAGCCTGTTCCAGTGCCTGACTTCTCTTTCAGTGAAGAAATTCTTCCTATATCTAGTGTAAAACTGCCCTGGTGAAAACTTCAGGCCATTTTCTCTAGTCTTATCGTTATTCACTTGGGAGAAGCCAGCACCCAACTCCCTACAACCTCCTTTCAGGTAGCTGTAGAGAGCATTAAGGTCTCCTCTCAGCCTTCTCTTCCCCAACCTAAACAATCCCAGTTCCCTCAGTCTCTCCTCAAAGGACTTGTTCTCCAGATCCTTCACCAGCTTGGTTGCTCTTCTCTGGACATGCTCCAGCAGCTGAGTGCTTTTCTTATAGTGAGGGGCCCAGAACTGAACACAGTATTGAGGTGCAGCCCCACCAATGCCAAGAACAAGGGCATGATCACTTCCCTTCTCCTGCTGGCCACACTGTTTCTGATGCAGGGTGTCAACCAGCATCCTCAGGTCCTTTCCCACTGGGCAGCTTTTCAAGCTATTCTTCCCCAAGCCTGTAGCATTGCCAGGGGTTGTTGTGACTGAAATGCAGGACCTGGCACTTGGCATTGTTAAACCTCATATTATTGGCCTCAGCCCATCAATATAGCTTGTCCAGGCCCTTCTGCAGAGCCTTCCTACAAGGGACCCTTCCTACCCTTCAACACTCCCACCCAGCTTGGTGTTGTCTGCAAATTCATTGAGGAAGCACTCAGTCCCTTCATCTAGATCACTGATAAAGACATTAAACAAGACTGGCCCCAAAACTGAGCCCTGGGGAACATCTCTGTTAGCAAGCTGCCAACTGTATTTAACTCTTCAGCACAAGTTAGTGAGGTTGAAAGACCATTCTGGAAATCAGCAAACCCAACAAGCTGACCCTTGCTCAAAGGAGGATAAGCTACAGTTGTGTCCAGTTACATTTTGAGCATCTCCAAAGATGGAGACTCTGCAGCATGAACTTGTTAGAGAGGGTCCAGAGGAGGGCCTTGAAGATCACCAGACAGGCTGAGAGAGTTGGAGTTGCTCAGCCTGGAGAAGAGAGAGCTCTGGGGAGACCATACTGCAGCCTCTTGGTATGCAAAAGGAGCTTGTAAAATAGATGGTGACAGACTGTTTAGTGGAGACTGTTGCACTAGAATAAGTGGTAACAGTTTCAAACTACAAGAAAGTAGACTTAGTCTAGGTATAAAGAAGACATTTTTTACACTCAGGAGTGTAAAACACTGGAATAGGTTGCCCAGAGAGGTGGTAGATGTACCATCCCTGGAAACATTTAAGGTCAGGTTGGATGGGGCCCTGAGCAGCCTGATGTAGCTGATATAATTGCAGAGGAGTTGGACTAGATGACCTTTAAAGGTCCTTACTAAACCAAATTAGTCTATAATTCTATAATTTAATCACATAGATAGGGGCTCAGAGGAATTCTACCTCTTGGACTGTTCTTCAATGACAGGTGCTCCAGTTGCTTAATCACCTTCTTGCTCTTTTGTGGCACTCTCTCCAGTGTCCATTTCTCTCTAGTACTGGGGAGCCCAGCCCTGCACACAGCAGCTCAGCGGGCTAGGGGCTGAGGATAGAGTACAATCAGTATGTTCCACAAATATATGGAAATTCAGGGGCCTCACAAAAAAAGGAAACGGAACAGGTAAAAGTTGGAAGCCTGACTGGTCTTCCACTCTCAAAGCAATTGCACAGTTTTGTGAAAGTAACACTTGTACGTCCTTATATTCAAGGAATTAAAAAAAATATTTGCTTCATGGCATTGATAGCACTGGCTAAACTACATGAAGGTGCTGAATTTGTTCCTTCTGACATTTAGAACAGACAAGTGTGTAATATCCCTTCAAGACCTTAGGCATAATGTTTTAGTTTTAGTCCTTTTGACATGTGTCTACATGAGTTGTTGGGTTGGTGGTTTTGGTTTTTGTTTGTTTCTTTGGTTTGTGTGAAGTTTTTCTTTTTAAGACATACTTTCAAAGGAAGTCTTTACCTGTTGTAAAATAACTGTGAAGTCCCCTATCTTTTTTAGCAGTAATCATCTCTAGTTGGAGAGTGAAATGGTCATTGTAAAAGTAACTTAAAAATTGATTCACATCATATATTTCTAACACAAATTTTAGGCATTGAATGAGATGATAATTAGAAAGATATGAAAAGATTCAAGTTGTGTAGTAAGCCTGCTTTTAATAAACTAAAGTCCTACAGCATTTCAAAAATTAAAAATCTTCAAAATACATCCTAAAATGAATTGATTGCTTATGCAGTCTCATTTCTGATTACTTCCTTTATTCGTGCCTTTTCCAGGACTCTGTTGCATATCTGAATAGACAAAAAAGGGTCTGTGCTCACACAAACAGTGAGTACTTTGACTTATAGATCATTTACAAGAATATATATTTTATTTAGGCTGAGGGATAGTTAATGTAACAGATTAATCTCTGGCTTTTCATCTACCTGCTTTCAACATCTGCTTCCAATGAAAGGAGAAGCTTTTTTTAAGTGGACAGTACATTACTTGAAATAATTCTAAACCCCTAAATTTAGGGGAGTGCTGTTCTCGACCCTTATCCTTGTATCTCTAATCCAAAGTGATGTCTAAATGAAAGTACCTCTTCTAGGCTTCTTTTCTTTCTCAGCTTGATCTGATATGAATTATTCCTAAAGTCTGAAATAATTACTTATGAAAGAGTAAAACTGTTTGTCAGTGATGTACTTAATCTGTCAGTGCTCTTTTTTTTTATTTTGCCAAGGGGTTTTGAGGAAGTGATGCTTCCACTTCGAATAACTTGTCTTAGATATCTGAAATAATAACAACTTGGAAAACCAACTGTAGCAGACATTTAAGTTTTTTCCCAGTAAATCCTAGAAACCTGACACCTTCTCTTGATCTACTGCAAAACAATCTGTAATCTCTCAGAGATTTTAAGCATAAATTCTGTCTTACTGGAGTCATATTAGATAAAATGAAAATCAAGGCAGCAAAAAGGTAGAGCACGGGAAGTGTAGAAAGCTGCTGTTAAAAGTGACTCTTACATCTTCCTTAGTTGCCACAGTGACTTGATTTCATGTCAAAAAAAGAGATAAGGTGGATTTCAGTTGTCAAGTCTGCAAAGGCACAGAATAGAAATCTTGTTTTAAAGGAGCTAATAGCAGGTTTGCCTCTGGCAGAAACTGTTGGTACATTACTACTTATCTGGCCTTGTATATAAACTGTGGTTATACAAATAAACTAAATATAGTCAAGTTAATTAGCTCCTAACCAGGTAGTATCACTCAGCTAATTGGACAGCTTCTCATCCATAGCTAACTTGTGTGTCCTTGACCTCTAATGCCAGAATCAGAATTCTCAGGAAGGAAATGACATGTTAACACTTCCTTCTCTGAGCTGAGTGCATCCCTCAGGAAAAATAGTTGTATAAGAGTATTTTCTATCCATAGGACTTAAAAGAGGACACACAGGAAAGAAAATCATGTGCAAGTAGATTCAGTGACTCTTATTTCACTCTTTTAAACTAATAAGGTTTGGGGAGGGGTGTGTTGTGGTTTTGCTTTCTCTTGCTTCCCCCCTCCAAATTTAAAATCCCACCACTAGCATTGGTATTTAGCTGAAGTTTTCACTTGTATTTCTTCCAGTTCATTACTAGCTCTGAAAATACCAAGGATCTGAAATTACCAGGAGGAGGGAATATGCATCTTCTACTTTAATAGCTTTAGAAAAGTTGTATAGTAATTAATCTCTACCTCCCTTCTTGTTGGGAAATACCACATTGCATTACATGATTGCACGTGCATCTTGCTGTTTAAGCAAACATATCTCACACAGGAAGGAGCTTCACAGAAGTGTTAGATAAGTTTGGAAACATTTGCTTGAATTTGTTCCTGCTCATTTGTCATGGAGAATGTTGGCCAGAGCCAGTAATCTTTGAATAAAAAGACAGATTTTATTGAAAATGTGATGTTGTACTGTCATTGGAGAGACAGGTAAATTCTGATAACCATGATGACCATGATGTGTACCCATCACACTGACCCACATCACTTGAGCTACTCAAAGGCAAATCGTGAGACCTTTTGTTGAGAAACACTTTTCTTCCCTTCTCAACATCAGAATGTGAAACAATGTGCTGAGTTTTCTCTGCTTCTTGCTACCTTGTGCTTTCACTTGTCCTTGTGAGGTACTGACTGCCTTTTTTTTTCTTTTTTTTTTTTCTTTTCTTCACTGTTCTTAGCAGAAAATTAGAGCTGAAAGAGTGACATACAGCAGGGAAGATATGAGACTTAAAAGTAGAACAAAGAGGACAGGTGAAGTCAATGTATGTACCAACCCATAACTGATGTTTGCTAATTATACAGAATAAACCTTTACATTTCTGTGACACTTTTAGGTCCTGAATAGTATTCCATAAACGTGTTCTGGACATGCAAGGGTATACTTAATTTCAGAATGCTTTGTTGTTTTGACTTTGTATTGTTTTTTCTTGGAACCTAACTAACAATTGCATTTTTTGTAGTATTGACTTTAGTTTAGTGACCTTTTCTGTGACCCTTTCTGGCAGAATTATTCTGAGTTGTATTGGTGTTGCTCAGGAGCTAACAGCTTCCGATGTCCAAAAGATTGTCATAAATGACTGGGAATATGTAATCCTGACTTCTTGGGGGATGATATTTGCATGTGTTTCCACTCATATTGCATCCATGGCAGAGGAGCTGAATGTTGACTGAGCCTGTGCACATCAGCAGCTTTTTATGGAGATTTGTCCTTGTTTTGCCAGAAATAATGTTTGTATGAACTCTTGTAATGCACTTCACATGTATAAATGCAAATCTGTAGGTCTGTACAGCTGCATGTAATACAGGAAGAGAAGGAGCTCGTCTGGGGATGAGGAAGAGTAGAGTGCAACTCTCCAAGGAACATCTTAATTTCTGCAATACTTCTGTTCTCAAAGCTTACCTCTATATTAGAAGTATCACTGTACACAACTACACAAACTGCTAGTAAAGCACACTAGTTTCTGTGCTGAGAAAATCTACAAAGGCAGCAAAAAAGCTGCTGCTTTCCAGCAAAGCAGGAAAAATAAAAAAAAAAAACCCAGCAGAGATTGCATAGAGGGGAGGTTTGGAATCAGACTTTAAAACAAACCTGAAGGTAATGTCACTGTGCTGTAGTCAGACACATGGCTCATGCTACACTTCCACATGGGTTCCTGTTGCTGATAGTTTTATAGCTGCCAGTGTCTCCACTTTGCTTACATGGACTGAAGTGTGTAGCAGCTAAAATAAAACTCATCTTATGTAATCACGAGTGTGCTCTCATTACAGGACTTCTGCAAGCAAGAATTCCCTTTCATAAAGAACAACCCCTTGAATCCAAATTGTGTTACTTTTTGTGTCGTCCTTGTTGCAAATGGAAGATTTCAACTCTTGTAAACTTGAGATGGCTGAGTAGTAGAAAATTGAAGGTATCCACCAAGGCTTTCTTCTATAAGCTACCTATTCAAAAGTAGTGATTGTCTGCTTTATTAGTAGTAGCTCCTAAGCATATTTTAGTGAATCACAGATGTAGTCTTTGCATGCTGTAGTGATAATATTTTAATAGATGTGTTTTTATCAGTTAGTGCTTGTGGGAACCACAACCAGAGCAAAACTTCAGCTGGGAAGGTGGCTGTAAATGTGGAATATTACAACTCTATCCTTTTAGAGTTTTTTCCTTTGATTTGCAAATCTATCATTCAGCCTGAGGGCAGCAACATATAATTCAAATGCCCATAAGAGACTTTTTTTTTTTCCACCTGGATCTACATCACACAATATAGTAAGAAGGTTTCGAGTAAAGAAATGAGTTGAGGTTTCAGTCTTGGAGGCTATTAAGTGTAGGCATGAACTTTCTGAAAGGAGATACAATTTTTGTGGGAGCTATCTTGCTCATTACGAAGAAATCTTTTCACATGAGCTGTTAACATCTTCTTTCCATATAAATGATCTCTCTGGGTAGTGAGTTGCTCTAATAGAGACCTAACATTTGGAAACACAGCAGGGCAAAAGAAAGCAAGTTTAACTTCTATAATTGTCTGGTGAAAGCCCAGAACTCTTTTTTACTATACTCCACCTTCCAGTTTGGCATTAATGTCTTGTACTTATTTCTCTGGACCTTCAGCCTGAGTACAGAGCTGGGCTGTGCTGAGGAGGCTGAGGGATGGCTATAGACTGTGTTTGAATACTTCAGGGATGGTGGAATAGTCAAATCTGTGAAGGCTGATTATAAAATGTCAACTGAAAACCAAAAACACCCAGTGTTAGCCTGTGGATTTTTCAAGCCAAAATAAAAGCTTGCAGTTGAAAGTGTTAGTGATTTTATGTGAAATTAACTCTTCAACTGAATTACACTTCTGACTATGGAGAGGTTAAAGGCGGCTTGCAGATTATGAACTGGCATCCTCTTAACTTGTTAATACTGAAGATGATTCCCTGCTGTGAAACTGTACAAATTCCTCACAGTAGCATGTCCTGGCATACCTTTGTGGGGAACAACACCCAAATATTTCAGTGTGAGCAGATGAAACTTTTTTGCCTGTGTAAAACTTGATTCCAGCATGGAAGCAATACCTCATTCTTTAAGTTTCACTGTGTATCTAAAATAGCGGCTTCTTGTTGCATAAAGACAAAGGGGTTGGCTGTGCAGGCATTCGGGAGTGTTTAAGTGAATTAACTAAAAGTGTGATGATAAAGTGGATGTTTTTAAAGCATGTTAAATGCTTGTGCAAATGCTCTCCATTTAGACATAAAATGGGTTTAGTTCCCTTAGCTTAACTGCTCTTCAGAGGGGATTAAACTGAAGTGAACATAAAGCAGATTACATTCCCATGTGGACATTGACGTGAGTTAATTTGTCTTCCTTCCCTGAGTGTCCTTCTACACCGTGCCCTTCAGGGTGTTATAGGAAGTGAGGGAGCTCTTCAAGTTTTTATAAAGTTATAACTGATTTAAGTATCTGAAATTTGGTATTTCAGAATAACCAGTGCACTCCAATGAAAAGGATAATACAGTCTCCTAATAAATAACTGTCCTTTGAAAGCATCAACAGCATACGGAGGAGATAATGGGCTAATGGTGAATACAATTGGACACAGGCTTAGAACATAATGAGCCAGATTATTTTTAACTGTTTAATGTTGATCTAACATATCAAAGCTTTAGTGGTGTTTACCCATAATATAAGCAAAGAATCACAGAGAGGTTGAGATTAGAAGGGACCTCGAGTCCACCTCCCTCTTCTCTAGCAAGGCAGCCTAAAGCCAGTTGTCCAGGACCATGTCAAGATGCCATGTTCTTGTTCTCAAGTCTTTTCAATTTATCTTTCCTGAGATGGGCTTCTGAACCCAGGACCCTGGGTGGATTCTACTCTGACTAAAGTCCTAATGCACCATATGTGGGCTGATAGTTAGAAAACATGGAAGGATCTGTGCCTTCATACCCATAGAAACAAGAAAACTAAATTGTATCCAAATAAGTTGTAGCTTATGAAATCTGGTTTTGGGGTGTGTTATGTAATTGTAGTAGAAGTATGTGGGCTTTGGTAGCTGCTGCAATGCTAGCAAACTTTTAAAAATAGAGTATTTCTCATGTATACAGCCTTTTTCTGCCTTTCATAGGATCACAGGATGGCTCCATCTGGGGGCAACATCAAGAGGTCTCTGGCCCAACCTCCTGCTCACAGCCCTGAAGTCAGACCAGGCTGCTCAGGGCTTCTTCCAGTCAGGACTTAAAAACCTCTGAGGAAGGAGACTGGACAGCCTCTGAGCAATCTGTGCCCCTACCTGACTGTCCTCATGGTGAAAAAGCTTCTCCTTATATCTAGACTGAGCCTTTTGTTTCAGATTTTGACTGCTGTCCCTTGCCTTATCCTGCACCACTATGAAGAGCCCAACTCTGTCTCCTCCATGATCTTACACAGGCACTGGGGGCTGCTGTAGGCTCTCCCTGAAACCATTTCTACCCCAAACTGAACAAGCCCAGCTCTTCCAACCTCTCCTCACAGGGTGTGTGCTCCAGCCCTACCATTTCAGATTCTTCTGCTGAAGTCCATCTGGTTTGTTGAAGTCTTTCCTGTATTGCTGGGGCTCAAAACTGGATGCAGCATCCAAATAGGGCCTTTTCTGGAATACTGCCAGCTCTGTACGTTGAGAATTGCTCAGCATTAGTGAAAGCTCAGCTTGGGAAGAACAGGCAGTCCTCAGGACTGGTTCTTAAACACCTTGTTTCCTGAAAGGGGGAAGTTTTGGTTTCCTTAATTGTCACTCTTCACTCCTTGGGACCTGGTGGCTCACATATGGGATGTGAGCTGCTGCTGGGAACAGCTGGATGCAGAGGCACAGCTCAGCCAGGGGGCAGTGGCTCTGTGGGTCCCCAGCAGCCATGGTGACAGAGTGAGCTGCTCTCCCTTCTCATGAAATCTGTTTTCCTCAAAGCATTGGTAGGGCCTCTACAGGCAATTATTTTAAAGGGACAAAGAGTTTTCTAAAAATAGTTTTGAGAACTCTGGAGCTGACTTATTCTGTGCTTCCAGTTCTGGTGTTTTGTGAGTGTTTTTCTTTTTGTTGTTGACTAAGTGTGATTTATCACTTACTGGTACAAATGTTTGTAGCGTGAATGCTGCTCCTGCTTTTGAGGCAATGAGAATTTTAGGTGAGGAAGTACCTTCTGTTTGAGTGGTGATCTTGCTGAAACAACTGTGCTTAAGACTCTTACTCTCAGGCTTCTTCTTTTGCCAGGATGTTTGTCCAGGTATGCCTGTACTTCTACTGCAAGTGTTTGTGGCGCTGCCTGAAATTTGTGGTCAGGAAGCTAACAGGTCGGTGTGAATTGCAAAGGATCTGTTACAATACCAAACCTGGAGCTGCCAGAACTATGAAAATAGGTAACTGCAAAATACTAGTTCTGCATGCCTTTGTACCTTTCTGCATGTGCTAGAAATAGTATGCTTTCATTTTTATGAATAAATGGTTAAATTTATCCAATATGAACTTACCTTGTCTGACACGATACTTTCAAATATTGTTCTCTTTCAGAGGCATCATTGAAAGGTTCAAAAAGTAAGGTGAGTGAAAGTCCTACCATTCACTTTTCCTACTGTGTCCTGTGCAGCTGGTTTATTCGGTCTACTATGTGCTCACACCAAAAAAAATCGCTTTACTTTTTTATATGATTTTACATTAAAAGCATCTTTTGCTGAAGGTCTTGGGTTTGCAATAGCAGGTGATCTTGAAAAGTCAAGGAGAGTGTCCCATGCCCCAGGAGCAGATACACTGTGGCACTGATGGAATCAGTGACTATTGTGGAGACAAAGGTGATGTGTTGTAGTTTGGGGTTTCTTGGCTTGATTCCTCATCCTGTTTTAGAGTTTCTGTAACCTGGAGGCAGTTACTTACACACTGGAAAATAGGTATTAAAGAGGCTGAAGGCCTAGGTAACCAACAACTTAATCTCTGCTTTACTTTTAAAAACATTCATGGAGAAGAGCCTTTGTTACTTAATCCTTTCCCTGAGGCACTGGTTGTGCTAACCTAAATTATTCTCATAAAGCATTTGTGTATATGTTTAATAGCATCATTCAGCCACTCAGTTCCCTTTGGCATGAGAATCACTAATGTTGAAAAGCTTATCTCAGCATTAGCAAAAACAATGTGACATAGCTCCTGGTTCTGCATGGTGCTTCCAAATGTACTTCTAACACAAACAGGCAGAATCTTACTTAAAAGCTGCCTGCACTTAAGCAATTGTGTAGCTTTGAGAAAAAGCATTGGAAAGTTAAACCTCTTAATATTTTGGATGTTGATTTTTGAAAACTGAACTTCCAGAAGCATTTCTCCAAAGTGCAATGATATGCAAAAGGGAGGAAAAAAATACTGTAAAATCGTTACTGCAGTGTGTTGGATGAGGGGGAGTGTCAAATGAAGGCCAATGTAATTAGGTAGATGGTCTGAGGCTGCTTCTTGGCCAAAGGCTTCAGTACAGATCATCTTTGTTGGCAGTCATTACAGATACGTGGACAGAGAATGTACTACAAGGGCTTGGCAAAGTGACTCAGGTTCTTACAGGACAACTGCTCTGAAACCAGTCAGTGGGGTTGAATAGATTGGAAAGGTGTGGAAAGAAGACCCATTGGGCTAGGTCTTCTGGACTTTTAATCTGGAAGCTTTCAGATGTGACATTTGCTGTTAACTTCTATTGTATTATGGCTTCCATAAGAATTAATATGTGTTTAAAATCTCTTTTTAGCGGCTGCAGACTTCAGTAAGTGTCCACCCTGATGCTATTGAGAAAACTATAGATGACATCATGGAGCTGAAAAGGATTAATCCAGATATAAATCCACAGTAAGTTCAGTTTCCTTACAAAATAAATGAGTATTGATTCTTTAGTGAGTGGGTCCATGGAGAACTGGTTCTCTATAGCTGTTGTGGCACGCACAATTTGAAGATGAATTCTGTCTCTCAGTGTAAAACTCCAGCTTAAGCTATGCTGTCTAAAAGCTGATGGAAAAATGAATGATCTTGCATGTTAACTGTAATAGGCAAGTCTTGAGACTATCTATCTGCTTCCAGAATCAGGCTTAGTACATTGATTTTTGGAGGCCAATTCCCTGGGGATGAAATACCACCAAGGCAGGTGGTCCTGGCAGTGACAGTGATGGCTGTGTGCAGTCCTTTGAGTAGGGAAGAAATTATCCTGTTGTAACTGATGTAAATGATTTAATTGCTTTCATTTAAAAATTGCCTTTAATCATCCAAATGAAAGTTTTAATGATACAACATAGCTGATATTCTTTTAATGTGGCAAAATGTTAGTGATAAGAGATGGACAACTAAACATTAAATTTGCAAACATGTATTTCAAGAGTGAGAACACTTTTGTAGTTACCTAAACTCAGCCTCTGCCTTAAGGCACAAGCTCAGGAACTGGTTACAGAAATGTTAAGGGGGTTGTATCGTTCAGGTGATAAGTCTGAGGTTCACTCCTCTACCAAAATTTGAAATTAATGTACATAATCTAGAATGGGCATATATTAATTGATTGCTACCTTTTTTTAAGTCATCAACATCAGTAAGTAAGATGATCCTAAGGTTTTGCTGCACCGACAAACCTCAAAAGCTTAGTTGGAAAAACGTAAATTTTAGTAGCAATAATAGTCTTAAAATGAGGCTTCACTGATCATAAACCAACCAACCAGAGCACACTGGTTGTCTCACTGACTTGAGAAACAACTGTTATGGATATGTCCACTGTCCACCGGGATTGAAAAAATGGCAAATCAACCATTAAAGGAGGAAAAAACAAGAGAAACAAAGCAAAGAAAGGCCCTTACTCTCATGGATGAGAAGCCCTGTGGAATTTTTCTGGGAGTTGAAAAGCCTAGACCTTTTCCAGGGGTGTCATTTGACTGGACCCTGCCCACATGACCCTCAAAGAGGAGGTTGTGAAAGAGCACACGTTCAGGTGGTGTAAGGCATGTTGAGATGCTGCCCATCTGAGGTGGCTGTCACAGATCTGGTGCTCTTGTATTACACAGAACAGTGATAGCTGAAAATCAGAAAAAAAAATCAGCAGGGGCAAAAATTAGTGAAGGTGACATATGAAAGAAAACAGCACAGCTCAGAGCCCAGCCTGTGGACTTCAGTAACTGCAGTGTCAGCAGTCACAGTGATTGTGTTGGAGTCTTGGGTAACTGGGTAGAATAATTCCAAGAAAAAACAAAGAATTAATTAAAATAGTGTTTTGTACGACACTGTAGATCATCATCCAATTCTCCTCATAGTATTGCCTTTGACCTCTGAAGAAATGTTGTCTTCCAGAAGTAGTACAGAGGTACAAATGGCTGCTGCTTGCTTGAATCAGGCCCCTGAACCTTAGGTTACATTCTGAGTGATCTGACACTAATATTATATATATATATATATACATACACACACAAAATAAAAATCAACATTTTTTTTCTT
Organism: Calypte anna; assembly: GCF_003957555.1. Lineage (NCBI taxonomy): Eukaryota > Metazoa > Chordata > Aves > Apodiformes > Trochilidae > Calypte > Calypte anna. Next base: position 182,248,100 of record NC_044244.1, on the reverse strand, counting down.
TATGCAGGTATGGTCATATGCTTAGCACAAAACTATTTGTTTTGGATTAGAACCCACATGCTCAAACTTTTAGAGAGTATTTCACACCCTACCCCTCCAATTCCCTGAAATACCTCTTTAAAACAGTGAGAAATAAGAGCTTGGGATATTCAAGGTGCTGCCACATACATAGAAACACACACTGCTACTAGGTTTCTCCTTACATTAAATCCATCCTGAAACAAAACTTTGAGCATCTACACTGAAGTTTTATAGAATCACAGAATGGTTTGGGTTCAAAAGGACCCTAAGGATAATACAGCTCCAACAGCCTACACGAGCAGGGATGCCTTCCACTAGAATATGGGATCCATTTGATCTATACTAAGTTTTTCTCAGGAAACTTCAGCAAAACAAGGTCAGCTATTTATTAAAACGGGATTAAGGAAAACCCATTGTCTTGTCTGCTCTTGAACATAAGAAAACCTGCATCTAAACGGTCTTGTTCTGAAGCTCTGACCTCTCGTGCAGATTAGAGATGTGAAATCTGGGTTAAGGGACCATGTGTCAAACTGTATGTGTTGCTGCAAATCTGTGTGCAGTGATTTTTGTTACTGCAGCATCTTTGCAAAGCTGAACTAGCACCCCAGGAGTGTTTGCACTGAGCTGTTTCTGAATGCTACGGACCTGAAGAGAGGGAGTCCCCTATCAATGTCTCTGAGATAACAATGTGTATGCTCAGTGGTGGGAGCAGGCAGGCTGAGTAACCAGATGGTGACCAGTGCAGCCTTCACTAACTATAGTAGCAGTCCATGGAAAACTCTGAATTTTGGACTTGTCTCCATGTCATGGAGCACTTGGCTCTGAGTGAGGTGGGAGTGCAAGCCCAGGCAGATTTCTCCTGTGCTCTGACACTTGTGACTGACAGCACCGAAGTGGCAGGGAGGAGGTGTTGAGGCATCAGCAGCAAACCCGTGTCCTGCAGGGACAAGGAGGAGAGCAAAAGCTCAGTGAAACAGAGTGGGGGAGAGAATTCCTGCCCCTCCTCCCTCCATGAATAGCATTGCATGGAGCATTTGGCTAGTTTTAGATAAAGTGCAAGCACTGCTTGATTTGTGTGTGTTATGCAACTTGGGACTTAAATTTATCTTTTTTTTTTTTCCTTTTTATAGTATAAAATTGCTTTGCTTTGCCACTGCCTGTGGTGTTCTGCTCTTAACTGTTCTGAAGTTACCCAGTTGAAAATGTCATGGCAGTGGTTTAGTGATGCACTACAGCAATTCACAGGCAGTGTTGCCAGGCTTTTCAGCTTGCTTTGAAAATGCAGCCTTGCTGTAAAACTGCAGGGTACAGCAAGTGAGGCATATATTAAAAAACCCAAACAACAAGGGAAGAAAAACACTGCATAGGTTATTCCAAAGGCTTATAACCACAAATAGCATGAAACTGCAGCAATAGAAACAGCCTTATGGTAATATCTCTGAGTCTGTAGATTAATCTCAAAAGTTAAGCACTGAAAATCCTTCTGCTCAGAAAATAAAGCAGTATTATGAAATAAGCAAAATGTTTCCATCTATCAAACAAGATAAATGAGAAAACTCTGCAGCTTAATATCAGTGCAGCCTTTGTTCCACAGAGGAACATGAGGATATGTGAATGGATCTTCAAATTCATACCAGGCACTCAGATAATTTCAGACATTATTACAAATTTAAGGGTTTATTCCCATATATAATTAAATATTCTTATGAGTGTGGCAGTTGTGTTGTACATGATTTGTATTTAATATTACAAAGTCTTAACCTAAAACTAAACAAGTCTTTTTAAATTAAAATCTTGGAAATCACGTATCTGGAGCAGGTTTTTGGTTTAGGTTTTTTGTTTGTTTCTCTTAACAATACATCAGGAAATTTAAAAGGAAAGTTGAAATCTGCATTATAATGAAAAGAGCCATTATGATAATTCTTATCATGAGACTAGGAAAAAAAAAAGCTGCCTACGGGTAGACCTTTATATTACATCAAGTTTTTAGCTTTTTTTCTGTGAGCTTTTGTGGCATGGAATCAAAATGAATATTTTTAGCTTTTTTGCTGAGTCCTTTCCCCTCACCCATTGTTTTGTAAGTTCACATCTCTGGTCTCAAGGCATTGTTTGAGGGCTGAGAGGAAAGATTCAGTGATGTGCTTGTAGCAGGCTTTCAGTGCAACTGTGTATGGTTATGATGAGATTTCAATGTGTGAAAATTCACAGTTCAAAGATTTTTTAAATCCCAGATTTTATTATCTAGGGAAGGCCCTAAATAGGACTTTGCATTTCACAAGGCCTTGTTTAATAAAATACGAATCTCTTGTAAATTCTCCCGTTATAACTAAGTGTTAGAGCATCACTTCATTGACAGAACACTACTCAGGTGAATTAAATGAGTGTAGGCAGTGCTGTTTCACAGTTAATGTGTGATTAAGTTGGATTATGTTGCTCCTTCCCCCCTTAGGTTGGGAGTATCTCTTCAGGCATGCCTGCTGCAGATTGTGGGGTACAGAAACCTGGTTGCAGAGGTTGAGAAGCTGCGCAGAGAGCCCTATGATTCAGAGAATCCACAGCATGAAGAAATGCTTCTCAAGGTAGGTGCTTAGGAGGTACTTGTAAGGCATCCTTTTTTCATGCCTGCTCAAAGTGATTTCACTCATAAACCACTTAAAAAAATCAAGAGGTATGGTCACCTTCCCCTATCATGTACCAGTTAATGTAGTCTGGGTGTAACTCCTTCCAAGCAAGCAGCTCATTCCCATGTTTGATGAATTCATGTCCCTTGGCTGGACTAAGTTGACTAAGGCACTGGGTACCCAGCTCTTACTGCAATAGCAACTCTGTGCTGGGAGCACTGGAAATACAGATTTGTCCTGCTTCACTGCACATTTTTTCAAGATGAGAAGGGTACTTTTCCCTCTTAACCATAATAATGATTTTTTCCTAAATTTCTTGGATTTCTGAAGTGATGTAATCCAATGGCAAACCTCCAGCTGTTATCAGGAGGGATGGAGGGCTGGGAGATGGTAACATACATGGTTCCATTTTCAAATGAAAGTCAAATAGAACCACTCTTTAGATAATACGTGCACAGTGATGGAAACCATACCAATTAGGTTTTATATACTTCATGCTTTCAGGAAAGCCTTGTGCTGGAGTAGATAAAAGTATTTTTGAGGAAGAAGGCCTTGAAACTCCAAGCAGAGGGAGAGTTAGAGAGCTCTTATATTAGAAAGGAATTGAGAAAAATAAGGGGGTGGAAAACAGTCTAATAGCAAGTCCAATATTTCTTCTGCTCTCATTTCTGAACATAGCTAGTGCAGTATGCTTCAGAGAAATGACAAGAAACATGGAAACATGACATATTAGCTCATCTACAGGAAAAATGCCTTCTTACATAATTTTCAGAGGTCTTCTCAACAAAAACATTGAAAAGTTGAATACTTCCTTTGCTTCTGTCCACATTCAGCTGTATTTCTTGGGATTTTCACAGCACATGATGATGGAGCTGTTGGAGGGTAGTTAGTGCCTTAAACAAATTACAGTGGAAGCTTCTGGAAATGGTACCTTAATTATCTGGGCTTTCAAGTGAGACATTGGCACAGGCTGCCCAGGGAAGTGGTGGCTGCTCCTTCCCTGGAGGTGTTCAAGGCCAGGTTGGATGGGGCTTTAAGCAACCTGGTCTGGTGGGAGGTGTCCCTGCCCATGCAGGGGGGTTGGAAGGAGATGATCTTTAAGGTCCCTTCCAAACAAGCATTCTAGGATTCCAGGCACTTCCAAAAATCCTACAGGGCATTTTAAATAACCACTTACAAATGCAAATTATTTTTTTGAAAATAATCCTCAAATGATCAAAGGACTCTTATGGATGTCAGGAGAGCTGTGTTTAAATATTGGCTCCTTGCTGGGACATGGGGGTCTAGGCAGCCAAGAAGAAGTCAAAATCCAGAGCTACACCAGAAGGAGTTCTCTAGCCACCAAGTAGGATGGGGCAGATGGGTTCCTCTTGTTCAACTCTCACCCCTGTGCAGCCAAAAGTGCAAATTTCTGGGAGTAGAGTATTTTTTAACCAAAAGTATGCAGAGATTTACCCTGTGAAGAAGCCTGTGTCTTGAAGGTGGGAGATCCAGGTGCCAGCCTACAATTTGGTCCCCAGAAATACTAACTAGGTATCTGGCTGCAGGTTTAATAAGGGCCTCTGGCTTTCAGAAATGCATTCCTAAATACACTGGACATCTACTCTACCCAGAGATCAAGAAGTTGGGTTTGACCATGAGTGAGAAGCACCAAGGAGCTGGTTGTGGCCCTTCAGCCTTTGGGGCCAGGTCCTGGTTCTTAGATGCTCCTGAGAACCCTGTCAGTAGCAATGTAGAATCACAGAAATGCTTTAAAAACATAACTGCAGGAGAACAGAAGCAGAATGGAAATGGAAGTGTTTGTCTGAGGGGAAATTAAACAGTGCAACTTATTCTATAAACTACATAATGTTGAAGAAAGTGCCAATTTCACCACCTGTCTCCAGTGTAACCTGTGCACTACCACTTGTTTACAGCTGGCATTTTGCTTTTGCAAATTCTCCTGTCAAATGGAAATATGTCCAAGGGTTTAATTTGTATTCCAACCCACGCTGGGGCAGAATAGGCTGGTTGGTTCAGTGACCTCTGCAGTGGGTAATTCAAGTTTCTAATATCTATCATCTATTCATGTTTACCAGGAGGGCACTTTATGAATGAGATAAAGATTAACTTAATGTGATTGAACTAACGAATAATACTGTATTTACTTTCAGTGGATGGACAAGAAATATAGCAAAGATGCTTTGTGCAGACATTATGAAGTGAATTCATTAAAGTTTTAGCCTTCCCAAGGTGCTTGCTTCCTTTTAAATGCAGTCATTATTACTGAAATGAATACAGTTTCTGGGGTTTTTATATGAGAAATTTGCATGAATCTCTTTCCCTTGGGAAGGATTTGTCTAAGTGCAGTTCTTCAGACCCTTCTCACCAACTTGTGTGTTTTGGAGAACACCTGATTTGTTAATACAGTTTGGAAAGAGTGAATATGTGATATGGCACAAAGTGTGTGGAAAGGTATGTATTTGTCAGACACGTCACTTTACTCTGCTCTTAGGTGCCTAGCAGCATGCTATTTAGGCACTGAAGTTGCTGGACCAGCGCAGTTAAGTGGATTTATTCCAGCTGAGGACCTGGCTTGTTTAATCATTTTGTCCTCTTTTTTATGTGAGATCAATGAATGATTCTCCCTTTAGTTAAATGTGAAGGTGGCACATGCTATTCTTGTGTAGATTTTTTTTCTTTTAATTTTTTTTTAATGTTCTCCAATAGGCTTTTGAGCACTGTGGTAGACAAGTTAGCACTCCTGATTTATAATCCTTCCAGAGACTTGCAAAAGAGGCCAGAGAGAAGATTGCTGCAGAGCCTCTGGGATCTGAGGGCTGATTGCCTGCTGCCCTCTCAGTGATTTATAACCAAATTCCAGCCCATTTCTGTCCCTGTGCTTATGGAGGCAGACACAAGTTTGATGCACAAAGGATGAACAAAACAAGTCCTTGGTGAGACTTTACAGCAGCTGCCAATAAGGTTAGAAGGGATTTACAGGACTGAAGCATCTGCAATACTTAAGATTGGTTGGGGATTTTCCCCCACTGCCCCTTCTCACCCCCAGAAATTCAACTTGGTTTTATGATTGGGCTGCTAGGACAGCAATGCTGTGATCCTGCATCAGAAATTATCTTGGTTTAAAAAGAAGAAAAAGCCTTACTAATGTGTGGAAGTTTAATTATGTTTTTACCTGCAATCTTCCTAGCTGTGGAAATGCTTGAAGCCCAGTTCTCCACTGAAAGCTCGGATTTCGAAGCAGTGGTGTGAAATTGGTTTCCAAGGTGACGATCCTAAAACTGACTTTAGAGGGATGGGTCTCCTGGGCTTATATAACTTGGTGTAAGTACATTCCACTGTCGATGGGGCTTATCTGTGTCTTAAGTCATGAAAAGCAGTGTTACTTGCGGATTTTTATCAAGTGTCTAGGAATAACTTCTAAAAATATTAGAGACTCCATATAAAAAATAGAAATAATTTTGTTTGCTAGCCCAGTTTTTGGAGGGTTTATCTTGGAGCTTTTTCCTTCTTTTCAATATTTCTAAATCATCTCCCTAATACTGCTTGCTAAGCCCATTTTTTTGTTTGTTTCACTGTGATATAGTATGTTATCACTCTCTTCCCACAAGAAAGGAACTATAAAGTGTATTTTCACCAATATCTCTATCTCCTTAAGCAAAATGCCTGAGGAGTGGGTAGGTGGGAGGGTTATGTTACTGCTGAGCTTCCTTGTTTAGGAATTTCATGGTGAATTCCTAGGCAAAACACTTGAAATGCAGCCATTTATGGCAGACCTCGGTGGTTGGGCTACTTATTCAATTTCTGTCAATACACAAAGTTAAACAGGGTGTTTACATCCCTATTTCCTTCACCTCACACACATACCAGGTGTTGGTGTCATGTCAAAGGCTGGTAATTTGGGAACTGATAAATGCTTGTTATTTCCTCTAAAACTTTTGTCTACTGTAAGTAGTTACATAACTCTGCAACATTTGGTAAAAGCATCCTCTCCCTGTGAGAGGAAAAAGACATTTTCTGCTTTTAAAGATTGGAGCACATCAATTATCCACTGCCTCTCATTCTCTAGCAAAGCTCAGTTGAGCATCTGGACTCTTGACTCTGGCTTTGAATTTCCATTGGAGATGAATCCCTACCATGTATTTCATTTTTAGTCTCCCCTGATGACTCTTGTCCTGCTTAATGAGTCTGCCAGATCAAGAAGACTGAACTAATTTCCTTGAGCACAGCAGCCAACATGCTCTAGCAATAAGCAACTAATTTTCTGTAGGTTGACGTTATGTGACACATACATAATGACCTTTAGAGGGTGTGTATGGACAGCGTGGTGTGATTTAAGATGCTTTTTTTTGTTGTTGTTGGTGTGTTTTGTTAAGAATTCACCCTAAACCTAAATATATCTGCAGGTATTTTGCTGAATGGGACACTGAGGTGGCTCAACAAGTTCTCTGTGATTCTCTTCAGCCTAAATACAGGTAATACTTGAGACCAGGAATAATAACTTGAGAGAGCACTGTGCTCTCTGGTATTTTGGGGAGGGGGCAAGTTTTTTCTTTTTGTTGGGCATATGCTTGAGTATTGCTATGTCCTGTCTGTTTTCAAATGCTGATCCTGAAAACTGATCAAATCCAAGATACAGACTTGAATACTGAATCTTAGAATTAGTAAAACATAGTGTTAACTGTTTTTACTTTATTTCTAAATTCAAGAGATTTTGTATTTTTATTTACCTTTCTTTTTGTCTTTTCATAATGAAGGGAAGTCACTAAGAAGGAACTAAGGTATTTTTTTTTCTTTTCTCTTTTTTTTATGAGACCCTATATGTAAATAAAGATCAAACCATGCTGCAAATTGGCATATTATAAACCAAAAGTCTTAGTTGTAACAACAAGAGATCCATATTCCTTTCTCTAAAGTTAAGTCAAACACAGCTGATGGTGCAACACTGGATACATATCAGCATGTCTATATATAAAAAATTAAGTCGACCTCACTTGATATAGCTAAGACACTGTATTTTAGATCTATTTAATACCAGGTTTAACTAACAAATTTTGGGTCACTTGTAGGAAAAATGTCTAAACAGTGCCACTACGGTCAGAACAGCTGTCACTGACTTGATAATCAAAAGTAGCCCAAGCCCAGGGCTTTTTAGCACAGCTGAAGAGCCCCCTGAAGTATAGTGATATACCCTGGCTGCCCTGACTAGTGTTGGGTCTAATCTGTCCCATTTGATGTCCTGAAAGTTGAGAGAACAAGTACATTCAAGGGGCAAAAATTCTGTGTGGTGAATGATTCGTGAAAATGGGATTTATTCCATCATTATTGCAGGGGGGCAGAAATGCCTCACAGCCAGTTACCTAATAATCAGTTGCTTCAGAAGACATTATTTTCTTGCCAGTTGTGTTAGACACCCATCTAGCAGGTCTACATCTGAATCCTGTGAAGCTTCAGACCTCCTCAGTACTTTGTGGCTGAGTTACCCACAGTAATTCTGTGACAAAAAGAACTTGCAGGGTTGGGGTGGGGGTGTGTGTAAACTCAGACTTGGAGCCTGAGTGTCAGCTCTCAAATATCATTTATCTGGGAATTCTTTTATCTATTGGCATTCACTTTCTTCCTACAAGCATCCCCCACAAATCCAGTTGTGTCTTTATATATTCTGTTCCCCATGTATGATTTTTATTAATGAATGCTGATGAACAGGGATCATCATCACAATGCTTAAGTAGCACTATAGAAAGTAGCTGAGATTTTTGTTTCAATGATCTCTTATATGGGAAACCAAACTATACCAGCCAGATGCTGATTATTCAGTGCCAGGGCTGTGAAGCAGGGATTCCTGTTACTGCTCTTCATTTGCATGTTTGATTACCAGGGACTGTCTTGGGGTGCTGTGTGTGTGCAATTTCTATGCCTTGAAAGAGTGTTCAGTAGAAGATAGATGCTGTGCCCATGCTGATCCTCTTGGTGTGGTTGCTTAGCAGCTGTGCTGCTTTCTGGTGTGATCATGTTCAGTGTAGTTTCTATTTCTGTTGAACTGTACTGCTTGTCCACATCCTACACCTTTATTATTCAACATTTGCTTGAGGTTTTTTTAACTGATGTTATGCCACAATCCACAAAGATTGTGAGAGTTTAGAGAATGAAAGCCATTTCAGAGGAGGAGTTTTGTCCTCATGCGTTCCACCTAGTAACAGGCAGGTCAGGGTGGTAGGAACAGATTATCATCTTTAATACTTAATGGCAACAATTTTTAAATACCATATACACAAAGTTTGGGTTATTGTAGTTGAAGTATAGTCCAAGCAAGGCACTTTCTCAAATAACTGTTTGTAACTCTGCAAGCTCTGATTAGCCTTACTAAGGCAAAACTCCCACAGCCATGTCTGATCTGTAGCTCCCTGGTTAAGGCAGTTTTCCCTGCCTGCTTTTAGCCACTGATAAACACAAGTACTGATTTCTGCTAAACTTGCTTCATGCGAGTAGGTACCATTAAAGCCTGCTTAGTGGGATGTCAGCTGACTGGTTGCATCAGGAAGGTTTTTAAATGAAGATACTGAATAGAAATTTTATCTAGAAATAAACAGTTCCCTGAGCAATTTATTTCTAAGGGAGGCACTTTTGTGTCCTTGAAAACCTCTGTGTTACTGTGACAAATAATGGGAAATAATGTTCCTTACTTTTGCCTGTTTTGTCATTTCCAATTTGCCCGGACATAAAAACTTTCTAGCAGAGCAGTATTTTGTGTGTTTGCCTCCTCAGGTGAATCATGGCTCCAGTGATGGGTGTCACTTATATCTTCATGAACGGAAGCCTTAAATGTATTCTTTATTAGTTTAAAAAAATTTACTATTTTCAACTTTTTTGTGTATCTTAGACTTAGTTGAGGTGGGTCATCTTTGTTGTCAGTTTAAAAAATAACTGGCTTTTACTGAGAGTATTTTTGTAGGCACATGCTTTATAATGGGGAGACAGGTTCATTAGCCCTGCTGTAAAGCCAGATACCCATTTAAAGTGGTTTTGTACTAGTAAGTTCGGTCAGAAACAGAGTTAAATGGGATTAGCCACATCAACAGAGGCAAAATATTCCATCCACTCCTTGTTATAATATTAAAGAAATTGGAAGTATTTGTCAAATAGCAATGCATAGTGATATTTGGATTTTTTTTCTCACCCCTTAGCCACTTCAGCAAAGCCGAGTGGGAGAAGAAGAGGTTTGATAAGGCAATTGGGTAAGTTAAAAATCTTTCTAAAGCTTCTTCAAACACAATGGTTAACAAAGATGCTGTACATTTGAGGAGAAAAAGGTCACTTTTTAAAAGAAATTTCAGTGTACATACCAACATTCATTGTCTTAACCATACCTTGATTTTGATCAAAGATTATGGGAACAATAGTTTGAACTAAGAACTAGGAAAAATAACTCAAAATCCTGTAATAAGGATAAGCTTTTCTCTCTGTGCTATTAATAGTGCAGTAATTAATATCTGTTTAATTCTTCTTAACATATTATGTGATTAGGTTTCACTTATTTTCAGAGACAGGTTCTGATCTGCTTTCAGGGAAGTATAATACGAAAGAAGCAGTAGTCAAGTTTTTTCTTAAGCAGTGGGTTTGGTATAGCTGCACTACTCATGAGTATGGAACTGTATGAGTGTGTCTGAAAACTTGTAATACAACATATTAATACCCATATTTCATTTTTCTATGAAACTTGCCATTAGGCCTCATGTTGCAGTTAACTTCATATTATTTTTTTTTCTTCATTGAATTTGTCAAAGTACAATAAAAAAAGGACAATATTTTGGTTTGCTTGGTAGACATAATAGAAAAAATACCTAGGGTAATCTACAGAGGGTAGCTGTGTTTATGGGAGGAAGACAATCACTAAGTAATTAAACAAGTTTGCTTTTATCACTAAAATGTGAGACATTGTATGTTTTGTTGGGAAACAGTCTCTGCCAGAAATGTCAAGATCTTTATGCAGCAGGCTCAGCAACTAAGAAATAACTTCCAAATTCAGAGTTCTGTTGTGCCTAAATGTCCTGTCCTTGCTGAAATCTCTTAGCAGAACAAGGCTTTGCTTCACAAGTCTGATTTTTCTTATTACAATTTCCAGTATGCTCTAATTTAGGATTTTGCTTGTTATCTGGTCTGTGCATCTAGATCTGTTAGAAAGAAATTGAAGGTGACTCAGCCAGATCCTTTTCACAGGGTTTTTAGGCATATGAATGTCTTTATAGGACTGATTGTTGAAACCTGATGTTTCTAACTGTGGGTGGTGAATCCTAGTTGGGCAGATGGGTTAAAATAGCAAATGATGGGTCTGTCACCCCACAGCCACAGCCACCATGGGGAGTGCTTGTCCCTTGAGGTGAGCACGGGGAAGCCTGGGCTCCCTTCTTATTCAGTAGGAATAAATCTGTGCTGCTCCACTAAAACTGCTGGCACAGTGATGAAACTTCTGTTTTCGCTCTGACCATATGTCTCACAAAGGAAATTCTGCCATCGGAGCGTACAAAACAGGCAGGATAAATGTTTTTCTTGTTTTTTCACCCCCTCACCTTGGAAGCTCACAAAGGAGAGAATGAATACACCTCAGTAGCACAGTTCTGCAATGCTGGAGTCATCAGTGTTTCTTACAATGTGCAGAGACAAACACTCCACTAATGTTGCTGCTTCTTTTTCTTACAGCTATTCTTTTGCTATTGTGGGCATTAATATAACAGATCTTGCATACAACCTGCTTGTGAGTGGAGCTCTGAAGACCCATTTCTACAATGTTGCTCCAGAAGCACCAACACTAACTCACTTTCAGCAGACATTCTGTAAGTGGGAGTGGGGTGGGTGGGAAGACATAATCTGTACTCCTGCTAGCACTTTTGTATTACCCATACTTTAAGAAAGAAATTTTAAAATCTCCTTCTGACACAGCACAGAGACTATAGTGCTTGTCTTGCTCTCCTGTCTTTAGGATATTTGGTTTCAGTTCTTAGTTTTGATGGATGACACCACCAAACCAAGAGGTTGAGAGAAAGACTTAAAAAAGGAAACAGAAAACCTCCAAGGGCCTGAACAAGTGATAGGCTAATTTTAAATAAAAATAAGAAACTAAAGGTCCTTTGAAGTGCTTCTAAATATTATTTCTCAAAAAATCCCGCTGATGTAAGACCTCTGCATCTACCTTCAAGTGTTACTCTCCATCCTTCAGTAGAGTTGTCAATTATAATGTCTCAAATATAATGTCTCACAGTAATGCTTTCCCAGCCCTTTGCCCTATATTTGAGAATCCCTTCTAAAGCCAGAGACCTGTTGTGCATCCTTGCACAGGGGGAGCAACACTTAACACTTCTAATATTTTTGACGTACAGATTACGTCAGGATGCACTGCTTTTCACATTTATGACAACTGCTTAAATTGCAAGTGTTTTGGATTTTTTTGTTTAGGTTTTGTTTGTTCTAAGTTTGGCTATTTAGGTAACAGTTTTTGTTTTGAAGCTATAATGTTTTACTGGTTAGTAAGTGCTACTGTTCTGTGCATCCCTTTAATGAATAGTATAGGCTTTTCAGAACACGAATGTTATTTTATATTATTTATTCACCTAAAATCCTATGTGAGCAAGATATCATACTACAGATATACTACACTACTGCCTGCTACAGCAGGACTCCTTTTTTGATGCTTCTGGTTGCAACTGGCTGGTAGGACCCCCCAGGCTGTTTAACTGCTAGGCTGTTGTCTCTGACTGTGGTTGGCTTGATAAGTAAGAAAAGACAGATAAGTATCTACCTAAATATCCACTGAACACCTTGAGGTCATCTTTTCATTGGAAGGCTTACTCTGGACTTTTTGCTAAATTCCTGATGAGCCCATGGTCTTGTGAACAGAGGTATCTAGTATGGTTGGTTTGACTCCCATATCTTCATATCCTGTTCTTGGTTCTGGTTTCTTGTCACATCTAAAATCCACCACCAATGAATCTGGGAAAGGAAGAATGTTTTGGTACGTTTACAGTTTCTTATTGCAATTGCAAAAGTCTTGGCTGCAAGAGGGCCTGTGTCCCAGGACCAGTGTGACTGCTGACCAGCATGGCCAGTCCATCATGACTACACTAGCAGGAGAGCTGATTTTGACAGCTCTTCCCTCTACAGCCCATGCACAATATGAGTTATGATGCAGAATAAAACCTGGATGGGTCTCTGATGTAGTAACGGGCCAGTAAAGGTGATGGATGTTCCTACAACACTGTGCCTGACATCCCAAGAAACAAAAATTGTTATAAAATGGGCTTTACTGGAAATAAAGCATCAACAGGAAAAGTTTTCTGGCACAAGGGCTGTTCATCCAGAGATTATCTGTTTGAGTCTGACAAATCCCTACTCTTATACTCTTGCAGTTACTCTCCTCTTCATCCTGCTGTCATCCTAGGTTTCTGCCAAATTGTCTTCAAGCCCAAACACCATTAGGCTGCATTAAATGCCTCCAGGCTGCCTTGACTGAGCTGGAAAGTCAAAATTGCATTGTCCAGCCAGCAGCCTTCCTGGTAGTGGAGAACAGTGGTTTCACAAGCATGTATCTCCTAAATGCTGATTCTCCACATCCTCATCTGCACCCTTCTGCTCCCTCAGGCCATGGTGTGGACACACATATGAAGCTAAGAATTGCATCTGACCCACTGCTTTTGAGCTCTGCTGTCTTCTCTTGACTGTACCAGCAATATATGAAACTCCATTGCCCAATGGCATGCTCGACACAGTCACTGCTGAAGTACAGATGGAATCTCTTGGATATCTCCTGGATTTGGGGGTGTGAAGCTCAAACTTTCTGCGTTTCATGAAGTGGTTTTTAAGGGTGGTTTGCTGAGCTTTTCTTTGAAAGTAACATCTCTTGGAGTAAAAGAGACCTCTCCTGCATAATGTTGTGGAATAGCAGACCTCAGTGACCAGGATTTAAACCAAAATTTTGAATTGCAGGCTTCATTCTAATTTTCTGTGATATTTACATACTGTATTTATCTCTTCTGCTTCTCCTTTTTTTTATTTTCTAGGCTACTTAATGCATGAATTCCACAAATTCTGGGTTGAAGAGGATCCCATGGACATAATGGAGTTCAATCGTGTCAGAGAGAAATTTCACAAGCAAATCTTGAAACAGCTCCAGAACCCAGAGATGGCTTTGTGTCCTCATTTTGCTGCATCAGAAAGTTTAATTAATATATAGTTACTCACTGAATTTTATTTGGAAACACTGTCTCACTCTTATGTTAGATCACTGTTTAGACCATCACGAGCATACCGAATGACCATGGCGATTGTATGCATGTTTTTGGTGCAGTATTCATCTATTTTTATCACGAGTACTTGATCCCCTTATGCTTCTCCTGTTGGGGATTTCCCATTTTAAATGGATGCTCATATTGCGGCATTATGCAGTGTTCCATTCTGAATTGATGTCCAGTTATCAGAGTTTTTCTATTTTTTTAGACTTTCCTCATAAATTCAGCATTGACAATTGAACTGTATTTCTCTAGCTGTGTTTTTGTATATGTGGAATAAGTAGCTGGATCTTGTATTGTGAAAGCTTTTTAACTTCTTGGTATATTTTAAGATAGCTACTGGCATTTCAAGTGAAATATATGTTTGGGCCTCATCTAGAAGATAATGTGTGTAATTTAATCTAATGCAGGCAAACACATTAAAGTCAAATTTTCTCCATGCAGCCATATATGCTTAATGAAGATTTAATGAGGCTTATGAGATTCAAGTTTCAGTGAGAAGAGTTTATGCACAGCTGCATGAATACCAAATGGTCTGGTGATGCTAACACATTCACACTGAACTGCATTCACACTCACAACTATTGGATGCTGGCAGGGGCCGAAATTTCCACCATCAGGCTGTTGTCACCAGTGCCACCGTGCTGAAGCATGGGCTGAATTCCTGCACATTCCTCAGAATATACAGGGGGTAGTAGTTTGAGTCACATGTTGGAAGGCAACATGATTTGGTCACATTGTGCTTGGTGAATTCAGAGGAGCAAAAATCCCTATATTTTTTGAACTACTGAAAACGTTGCTTTGATTGTCAGTTCAGTTCCTAAGAAATGGAAGAAATAATTGATTAGAAGGCTTAGAGGAAAACCACTTATGTTTCCCAGACTACTTATTTAAAAAAAAAATGGCAAACTGCCTTTTTTCTAAAAAATAAATTATTAAAAGTGTCTGACAGTAAGACTGTGTAGTATATTGAACAGCTTCTACCATGGCATTTCATACCCATGGTATTTTTTACCTTCAAAGGAATCAATTTTAGTATTATATGTTTGTGTAAATCACTTGCATATGGAGACTAAATTGAGTAGTATCCAACTACTTGTGAGTTATATGAATAAACTCTATGTCATTCTAAACTGAAGCACTGTGGGTTTTATTTTTGAGTTATGCAGTAATACAGAAGAAAGCCTCAGTACTTCAACGAGTCAGGTAAATGGGGATGCAGAAGCTTTGTGGCATCTTCCTAGTCTGACATGATCTGAACTTAGATCAGGCTCTTTATACCATTTCTGGTTATGGCTTGGGCCATCGCTTTATAAGTGGAAAAAATGAAGCAATGGGAGTGGTTAAAGTTCTTGAAATTCCTTGGATTCAAACCCTCTCATTCCTTTGCTAAAATGTAAGGTGTGGATCAGGACTTCTCTGTAGAGCTGAAAATTTGCACTCGTGGTGGAACTGATCAACACCCTGTGGGTGTTGTGATAATTAGCCTTCTCCAATTAATTTGGAAATATGGAACTGGAAATATTAATTATTGTGTATTTTGCATGAGAAATACAAGGAATAAAAATTACGTGTTTAACTTACCACTTTCTAAAATTAATGGTAGTTATTTATAATGATTAGAAATTGAGGACCATTTTTTGTCATTCTTTTATGACAAAAATAAGTTTCTAGCAACCATTTTCACTGTTTCAGATTTTCATGTCTCCCTTCCTTTCTCTGCCCCTCTTTGCAATTTTTAGCCCACACTTCATGTTTTGTTTTTTTAATACTTTGCACTGGAGTTGATGAAGTTGGTGGGAAGGGAGGCATGAAGGTGCCTGCTACCTTCTTATGGGTATGTTCCTCTCAGTTATTAGGCCTTGACTTGAGGTGTCAGCTTCAAATAAAATCAGAAAATGTCATCTGGCTCTGTGTCAGATTGTGTCACTGTAATCTAGCTGCTTCGGGTGACTGTTTTTCCTGTCTTGCAGGGAGATGGATTTAATGAAGCTAGGTGTGAAATTCTTCCTCCTGTGAAGCCCCTGCATGCTGGTGCCTGAAGATCTTATTGTCCTGCCCATTTGTGCTTTGGCTTTGGCCTTGGGCATCCTTACTCTCAAAATCCTTGTCAAACCTAGGGCAGAGGGTGATCCTGGTGACTCTCAAACTGGCTGTGCACTGCTGAGGGAGGCTGTCTGTTTGGCACTGCTTCCCCTCCTCTTACCACAATGCAAACTTTTTTTTTTTTTAAATTAGAATTTGTTGTCTCTGATATATCTCCAAACTGACCTACAAGGAACTGGATGCTGCCTTCCCTGGGGAGATAAAAATGAGAGGGTGGGGGGAACAAAAAGAAAAGAAAAAAGTATAAAAAGTTGTTCCAAGGAAGTTGAATCAATATTTATACTTACAGCAAGGTACAGATTTTGGTTTAATTAAGAGAATAGAAGACTTAGGCTGAATCTTTGGAAAAACTTTCCTAACTTTCCACTGGTTTCTGCACTGCACCTGATGCTTCCCCTCCCGGAGGCTTCCCTGAAGCTGGCTGAATGCCTGCTGCTGGAAGAACATCAGCCCTGGCCCTGCAGGGTGCAAGCAGCACATGCTGCCTGCCCAGCTTATCAAGATCCTTTCTTTTTAAATCGGTAATTTTTTCAGGCAAATAATTTACATCAGCAAAGCCATGCAACCCAGTTGTTTTAAAAAGGCACAGCTTCTAATTTCCTTTGTAAAATACAAGGCTGTGTACTGATGCCATACAGAATACACCTGGCTGTAGGCAGGCAGATGGAAATGCAGTCACTGATGAAAGCAGGATATTGTCTGGTTCTGTGTGATTTAAAGTGCATAAATGTTTGTCTTAAAGGCAGAAAGACAAGGGGCACTTGGTGTTGTGGTTTAATTCTGTATGCAAAATTATACAAGGATGGCCTATATTTCTCTATGTTAGAGATCCAGCCACCTCCCATAGTACAGCACTGCCTTATCATTATTCCTCATGTGAATGTAAATTGTTGCCAGGGCTCCTTCAGCAGTGTAGGTGGGCACTGATTTGTATTCAGTAACCTCAGTGCTCTGCCAGCATCTGTGGAGCTGGGGCTGTGAGTACTGGCAGGTCCTGCACTTGGGATTTTGATGGCAGCTGGGAGGAGAGTAAGCACTGCTTTTCCCATCACTTTTTGGCTTGTAAGTTTTCTTCCTCCTATGAAGGAAAGGGAATATTTTTGCTGAGGTTCTTCCTGGCTCTACTGGAAGCTACTTGTTCAGATGCTGATGCTGTTGTTATTTTTATGCACTACTGATGGAAGCAAACAAAGTTCATCTTATCTGTGCAGCTTGTTTTGGAGAATTTTCTCTCCTGGCTGTTTCCTGAAGCAGTGCTGAAGCTGGATGGAATTTTTTTCCTGTCCTGTAGGGGGTAAAGGGGATTAATCCATCATTCTTGCTAATGGAAGATCAGTCTTACAAACACCTGTACCCACTGTGTTGTCTGAGCTGTGGGGCCCAGCTGGGTGGCACTTTGCTGCAAGTGGAGAGTTTTCAGCATCTTCTCAGTTGAAATAAGCACTGTTAGGTGCAGCAGATTGTATGTGAACAGAGTGCTGGTGCTCAGGTTAATGAACCCACATCTGCCCCTGCTGACCCAAAGAATCACTGATAGCATCATGTGCACAGTGGTTTCCTTTAAGCAGCTGGTATTATCATTTCCCTACCAATCCATCTATTGTGGACTTTGTTACCTTTTAGCATTTCATTTGCTGACCTATCCACATTTTACAATGAGACCCATGAGTTTTGACCTTTACAGAGAAGCAACCAGCATTGCAGGGCTGTCCACTAGTGGGGTCTTGCACACCAGAGTCATTGCTGCATAAACTCTAGAGAAAACCTCAATCTGCATCTCTGCCACTTGGGTGGATCTGACTGAGGTAGGAGTCAGAGCCTGAAAAACACTCTGCAGTTCTATAAATGCTGAGTTCATGTGTTTGGCAAACTGTTGGGAAATAGGGGAACTCTGTATGTACTTCCTTCTGTCTTACAGTTTGCTCCTGAGCAAACTTGACATCATCAGCATTCAACCATTTTGTCATCATTGGGAGAATCCTCTGTGAATGACTCTTACAATCTCTGATTTTTGGAGAACCATTCTGCTTTCTTTGTATCTTGCTAACACCCTTGATTCCCACCTCTCACTTGGAATTTGGTCCAACGTGGCCTGAAATTTTTCACTAATTAATCCTCCAGGCTACACAGAGGAAAGCAGCATGGCTCTCCTCTGTCCAATTACTTCTACAGCATGGTGCAGCTAAAAATCACATGAATTATTAACATAGATGTTTTGCAGAAAACAATCTTAAAACAGATAAGAAAATGATTTATTCATTGTTTTCCTTGTTTTGCAGCAGTGCAGGCTCTCTATCAGACTTGCCAAAAATTATACAGGAGTCTTCCTACAAGATCATGTAGAATTGTAATAGGACTGGCTTTGTGCTGTCCCCTGTGAGCATAAAAATCAGGTCATTACTAAATCTAGTAAAGGAAACTGTTCTTCACTATGCATACTATAATTAGAGATTCAGGTTCAAAACCTCCAAGCAAGAACTGGGTGCAGCAGTTTAGATCAATGAACTCTGGGGAAGGACAGTGGGTTTGTTACTTGAGTTGCTGTGTCCCTAGACCTGTGCTTCACTGAACTGTAGGACTGTAAAGCATGTCTTGTTTTACATGGTGGCATATTTACATATATTTACATGGTGGCAAAGAGCTTCCAGCCTGAAACAGAGGAGGTGAGCACCACAGGGGGCATGGGGTCAACACCTATCAGCACCACTGGCAGCTCAAGAGGAGCTTGTGCTCAAGAGGAATTGGACAAAAGGACACTGGAAATCTTGTTGTATGTTTATGGGCAGTTTTTCCTAATCTAAGGAAGGCATATTATGCTGATTTTGAAAAAACTAAGCAATGGACAAGAGAGCATGACACTGTGACATACTGGAGATGAGGACAGACAAATCCCTGTTAGATACAACGTGGTCCTTGAAAGAAAGCATTTCAAAGTGGAAGATGTGCATGGAGGGGGAATTCATAGAGATGTTGGTGTGATTAACATGGGGCCAGTGCAGTTGGCAGAGAGCCTGGCTGTGTGCCAGGTCCTGAATGGGCCTGGGAAAGACAACACTGCATGGTCCAGGGCCTCAGAAGATAAGGACAACTTTGGAGGCAAAACTTCGCATTTCTTATTTCTGGGAATGGTTGAGACTGGCTTCTCAATGGAGGTGAGTCAGGATGTATCAAAAAGATGTAGACCTAGCCTAGATGTAACACCTAGAGGTGTTAGGGACAAAAGTGGAGCCCTTAATTGTCCAGAGGCAAGATGGGAGTGTTCTCAACAGCTGGAAAGAGCTTTGTAGGCACATCAGGGTTGAGTAGAGGAAAGGTGTAAGGAAATGGTGACTATCTTGGGACTGTAACATGAACACTGGGATAAGAGTCTGGAGCAGAGAGAGCTCTGTGACTCATTGAAGGGGCAAGAACTGTCAAGATTGTGCTTGCAAACAGAATCAACCAAGGAGAAAATGTTGAAGCAGGAACAAAAAATAGACCAATGTGTGAAACCTATGGAGAGCCACATGTATAGGAAGAAATCCTTCAATGGACTTGTGGCCATAATGATCAGAAACATGGGAGAGGACAATCTCAGAAGCAAAGGCCAGACAAAACTTGAGAGAAATCTATGGTCACCTGTGTTGAAGGCATTTCAGAACTGACTGCTCCATCTTTTCCCTGGCCATGTGATCTCTTCTGTGCAGATTCCATCCAGTAATGAATTTGTGCAATGCTCACCTCACCACAGTCCAAACATCAGTGCCTGCACCCAATGAAACCAGCACCAACATCCTCAAAAGCTGTACAACCAGCTCAGGCCTTGGCTTTCAACATCCTTCCAGCAAGATCATTAAAAAAGCAAACATCACCCTATTACACGAGCCCTCCTTGCCTGCTCAAAGGCATTCTGCTGACTTGCAGAGTGACTCGTGGAAAGGGCTCAGCCTTTTTGCACTGACTCAGTCCTATCTGATAGCAATAGAGTATGTTCTGCACGTTATGATGTGGATCTCTCATCCTGATTCAACCTGTGCTCACCTTGGTGAAACTGCCCCTGTTTGATGTGCCATTTGTGGACAATAGCTTAAGGTGCAGGATGCAGGAGTGAGAATGCATCTTACTACCCTTCTCTGCCAGAGGTATTTGTGTTGCTGGTTTGGTTCTGGATGGTCTCAGATGGTCCTTTAAGTTGTCTGCCTTTTCACTTTCTCCCTGCTTTCCATTCACATGGATTTGTTTGAATTTAAGCCAAGTGACACACCCTTTGCCTTGAGTTTCCATGCCTCTCTTCCCACCAGCCTTTCAACTTCTCTTCCTTTCATCCTTAGTCACACACACTTGGCAGAGAACCATTTTGCAGAGGATGTGGGTTTCACCTCTCAGTAGCTGTGGCCAAAAAGGAGCAGAAAAACAACAGTGGGAGCAGAGGTCTGCATGGGCACCATCTGACCTGCTGAACTCCCTCCTCCCATCCTACCCTGGTCCAGCTGGAAGGGGACCACTGTGACACCAGGGGTAAGAGGGTTCCTCTAAGCTTGGCCATCCCGAGGCTGCTGCCTCCAAATGCTTTGTCCCTTTTATGAGGGCTGTGGAAAAGGAGCACGAGCATATGGCTGCGTGGGTAACACAGAGCTTCTCCAGCTCAGCTGCTAGTTTGGTGCATGGGGTTGTTCTGACCCTAAAACACCAGCGAAGTGTTCCTGGGTTCCCTCCAAGGAGAATCAGCTGCTTCTGTCTCAGAGATTATAATTTATTTATTTTTTTTTGTCCATGCTTGAGACAGGCTCAATTAGTATAAATTGTGCCTGTCTGCCATGAAGCTGTGAGATTTATATCAGCTCCAAATCTGGATAGAAGAGATGAATCAAACAGCAGCAAAGAAGAGGGGACCCTGATCCCCAGGAAGGAGCTGTTATCCCAGCACTTAAAGTGCTCTCCTTTCATTTGCTGGATAAAAAGGTAGGTCTGAACATCAACTATCTACTGAGAGGGTCAGAAAGTCTTCCCTCATCAGAGGTAGGAGTGCCATTGTACTAAAAGCTAAGCTGAGCATTGATATCCTGGGAGACTATTTGAAAAGCCCTCAGTGACCTTCCTATCATATAGACATATCAGTGCTTTTGGAGAACTAAACTAATTTCTAATTCCAACAGAGATCCAAAAGCTACAGAGAGGTTGTGCAGTGCATTTGGGAACCTGCAGCACTTCAAGTCATTTGGCACTGTCTGAACTGCAAGTCACAGAAATAGGTGCTGGCACTTCAGTGTTTGATTCTGTATTCCTAATTTGCACCTATAAATGCAAATTAAACATTGCTGCCTAGCAGCAGTATCTTTTGTGATCCTTTTAAATTTATTATGAACATATATAGTCACTGCCTAGGAGTCTCATACATAATGGTAATTAACTTCTATGCCACTGTTCTTTTCCATTATTTTGCAGGTCCAGCAATGACAGCTCCTAGACACATGAGTGGTGGGAGTACTTCCTCCTAGAGGATTGCCTTTGGGTTAGAGCATTGGAGGAGGCAGCACGGATTATGCCATTGGGGGAGATAATCTGTGATGTTACTGAAAACATAATAGCATAACTTTTATATCAAATGCCTAGACTTCAGAGAGGGAGATAAACACATAACAAAAATGTTTATAGGACTCTGTACCGACAAAAAAAAAAAAAAAGAAAAAAAAAAATGTTAACCTGAAATATCCCCAGGCAATTGAGAACAGTGAAGTGATGCTTTGCTTTGCATAGGTAGTAGGACTTCTACATCTGTCTTGTATTCTGTCAGGAGTTAATTTCAGGATATCTCACTGCTCTTAGGATCAAAGCAATTGCAATAAAATTTAATTTCTTTCTATTAAACGAACTGTAACAAACACTGCAATGGGAAAAAAACCCCCACTGTATTCTAGAAAGAGCAATTTTTTTCTTAACAAGCCCACATAATGTCAATGTACCTCAGCAGGCTGCTGTTGTATGACTGACACCCAACAGCCATGTTCCAGCACAACAAGTAACAGTTTGTACATAGAAAGGAGTTCATTTTCAAAAAATCACAATAGATGGGACAAGTAGCACCCACTTATCTGATTCTGGGGGAAATCAGGTGCAATGGGATAATAATTCAGTATTAACTATGCTAGTGCATTAGAGAGGCCTGAATTCCCAAGCTCTCCTTCCTTATTTCAGCCATGAGAAATCCTTCTCCAAAAAACAAGTAGCATTCCCTCCAGGAATGAAATATCTTGTCCTGGCTGTTTACAGACACTTCTCTAACATGTCTCAGGTTTTTGTTACTCAATACACATACCAAGTATGGAAGACACTATCTTGACTTTTTTAAAGCTGTCACATCATTATTCTGCAACACTCAAAATTTGACCATTACACAACTTCTATCTGTGGAAGGTCAGATCCCCGAGGCAGAGGGAGAAGCTTCCTCTGTTTAATGCCTGGTACATTTTTCAGTTTCTAACAGTGACTTAACCATCATGCCAACACCTTCTTTGAATATTGCTTCCTTATCTATTTCTTTCACCTGCATTCTTACCTACTCAAACAAAAGTCTCACTCCCTGTTTAAAGCTTTTCTTCTTTCAAGGCCTCATAACCTACTTTTCACTTCTGTAAAACTCATTTGAGTTCGTAAGGGAAAAAAATATACAACCTCAAACCCATGAGCACCGATATTTTTAAGAAAAGCATCACATATATTGCCTTCCAATAGGCAGCCCCCTGGAGTTACAACCAAGGAACCTTTTGGGATAAAAGCGAAAGCTTTCTGATCTTGAGGGAAAAGACCCACAAATCCGCAGGGTTTGGAGCGCCTCGTTCCCGCCCACGCGGCGGCTTCAGCACCCTGGACAGCGCCGGGCCGGGCAGCGATGGGAAGGGATGGAAAAGGATGGGAAGGGATGGGAAGGGACGGGCAGGACTAGCCCCGTCCTGTCCTGCCTGTTTCTGGCCGGGTCTACCAAGGCAAAACATAACTCCATCTGCTAGCTCCCTGTTATTCTTGTATCTGGTCCCGTGGTTCCACCCCTTGCTGCTAAGTGACTGCTGGAAAAGCAGTAGTGAGGACGCCTCTTCACTCTCACCAAGAAAACTATGTTAATTAAATGAGGTTAATTATACTTGAGTTTCCGGTGGAAATCAGAGTTTGGCTATCATGCTGAGGCTGTGTCTTTCAGGGTTTGGGGATGTTATAGGGACAGTTTCATTCAGTTTGCTTGTCAGAGTTCAAGGAACATCTGGATGATGCTCTTAATTATATGCTTTACTTTTAGGTAGTACTGCAAGGAGCTGGTAGTTGGACTCAATGATCCTTATGAGTCCTCTTCCAACTTGAGACATTTTGTGACTCTGTGTCTTGTTGCCTGATTAGGAGTGAGCCCACAGAGGCTACAACACCCTAGAGGGAATTAACTTCTGTAGCACTTGTGTTCCCTGAAGCAAATTATTTTCCAAGCTGGAAAATCCTGTGCTAAGTCACATAAACGTTTTATAAATTCCAGCAAGAGAAGTTCCTCACAAACATCTTGTTAGATGTCAATGGCTCTGTGTCCTGATGGAGATCAGGAACAGGATAAAGAGGAGCTCTGAGAAACCTGCTCTAGTTGAGATGACCCTGCTTGCCTCATGGAGCCAATGGACTTGATGACCTTTAAAGGTGCCTTCCAACCCAAACCATTCTATGGTGCTGTGATTCTATGGCTCTATTTCTCATGGATGTTTGAATCCAGTCTTAGAAACCACTCACAGCATCTCTTGATATTGGCAGCCCCACATAACAGTGTAATGTGCTGCTCAGATATACTCTCTATTCATTAGACTAAGAAAGCTGCTTTGAAATCCCCTTTGGTAGCAATCAGGTGCTTTGTTAGCAATGCACACAAAGTAATGGCCCTGCCCTGCTTCCCCCAGGGGAGCCCCCAGCCCCTGTGGTGCCCTTATGATAGGTAAAACAAGGAGCAAAAGCCCTTCAGAACACCTTCTTGGTTTTAGCAGTATCTGGGTTAAGCTTCCTGTGGGACCAGGAAGCCTATCTTCATATTTAATAGTTTTTAGTGTTGGTTTCTTTTTTCCTTCCACAGATTTATCTAAACATTTAAAACCATATCTGTTCTGTTTTCTCCCAGAACATCCTGTACTTCTGAGTCTTAGAGTTCAATTTTACTCTGTGAAATGCCTTTCTTTGTTTTATATGTCCCTATTAAGCTTGCTATGTATTTGATGGCCTGAGAAATTGTGAATAGTCAGTGCATGTGCCATGATTTGTTACTACTCACATCCTTTCCTCTATCACCTTGTTTTTTTCAACTCAGAAAGATCTAATCTGCTTAATTGCTTCTCAAGCCAAAGTGACCACAATGTTTTTTCATTATTTTATTGTCCCTCTCTGCAACTTTTCCAACACTGACCATGGAGGTGATGTGTTCAGGGAACTCTGCAGTGATTCCTAGATCTTTTCTAAAGCACAGCCAGTGTCTGCTGTGCTTATTATTTTGTGTGCTAAAGTGATTTTTTTCTGTGTCCCACTTCACATGTGTCACAACTGAATGTCATCTACCAGTTTCTCACTTATCACCTGTCATTGAGATGCCACTCTACAGCTCTCCATCTATGATGTTTGTAAACCAGAAAATTTTGCTATCTTCTCACTTTTCTTGTAAGTATGTTAAACAACACATTTTCTCATGGACCTCCTGTTATGCAATTCCACTGCTACCTTCTTTTTGTCTTTCAATCAGCTAAAGGGAGAACTTCCCTTTCTATCTCATGACAATTTGGGATTATTTTATGTGTAGATCAGCTCAATTTACTACATGTTCACTGATTCCCTCAGAGCTGTAACAGATACCAAACGCAGGAGTTCCCTTTGCAGAAGCCTTGCTGACTTTTTTCCACTTCTGTGGAATTCTTTCTGCTTTTCTGCAGCCTGGGTTGTTGGAGTTTTTCCCAATATGGAAATGGAAATACTCAGCTGTTCTCTGCAGCCATCCTAAAAACTGATATTGCATCTTCCATGTTCTGTTCCTCTGGTACCAGTCTGACATGAGCAATGAGTTCTACTCCACAGTGACTAAGCAGGCAATTTCATATCTGGGCTCCTTTAAAATCACTGGGTGAACATTGTCTGGCCCTGCTGACATATGACTGCTCATTCTCTTGACATCTGAATGTTCAGCTGAGACCATTTCTCTAACTCATCACCTGCAGATAAATGGTTTAGTGTGGACACTTTTCTAAGCCCTCCCAAAATGAGCATTGCCACAGGTAAGTAATATATCTTTCCTGTACCATACTTATGTTGTCTGAGCATTCCTGTTCGGCGTTTCTGATGTGCAGAACCTGCAATCTCCTTGGCAGGTTTCCTGTTTCTGATGTCTTCTATTATTAGCTTTTAATGCATCTGGTCTGTTGTTACACTTTGTTTTTTCTTGCCCTCATTGTGATTCTTTATTTAACTTTTCTGAGGGTTTTTTTTGTTTGTTTCGTTGTTTTTCCAATTTGGTTGAATTTTATGTATTCTGAAAAGGAGCATTTTTCTTACAATTACTTCCTATGCTTTGCTAATTCTTCTCTTGGCTTTCCATAAGGAAGTTTTGTTCATGCATGTTGTGGTTACTGTCACACATCATTTTTCAAAGGTAACATTTGTTCCTGATCCTGTCTGCTGTTCGTGACTGCGCAGCTTCTCCTTCTGTGATGTCTGACTGCCCAAGAAATGATAATTTATATTGTTACAAAATGTGCCACAAATTAGAGCCAGTCTGACACTTCCCCATTTTGTGGAGGCCATGAGTAACTGGAGTTTCCTGTGACTGCTGTGCTTGCTGCCTTCCAGCCTCACCGGTGTCCTTCAGTGTGGTGTATTTCCTACTGGAAAGCAGCCCTGAGGAGAAGGGTCTTGAAGTCTTGGTAAACAATAAATTAACCATGGGCCAGCATTGTGCCCTTGTGGCCAAAAGGGCAAGTGGATACTGGGATACATTAGGAAATGTGACCAATAGGTCGAGGGAGGTCACCCCCCCCTTTCTCTCCGCCCTGGTGAGGCCACATCTGAAATACTGGGCTCAGTTCTGGGCTCCCCAGTTGAAGAGAGACAGAGAACTACTGGAGAGGGTCCAGCAGAGGGCAACAGAGATGATCAGGGAACTGGAGTATCTCTCTTGTGGGGAAAGGTTGAGAGAGCTGGGACTGTTACTCATGGAGAGAAAACTGAGATCTCCTCAGTGTGTATAAAAATCTAACAGGCAAGTATAAGGAGGATGGAGCCAGGTTTTTCATCAATGGGACAAGGGACAGTGGACACAATCTGGAACACAGTGAGTTCAATTTAAACATGAGAAAAACTTCTTTACTGTGAGGGTGACAAAGCACTGGAACAGATTGCTCAGTGGGGCAGTGAACTCTCCTTCTCTAAAGACATTCAAAACCTGTCTGGATGCAATCATGCATAATGTGCTCTGGGCAATCCTACTTTAGCAGGGGGGCTGGACTAAATATCTCTCAAGGTCTCTTCCAACTCCAATGATTCTGTGATTCTGTATGCTCATTGATAGTTTAGTCATAATTGCACTTCACCTATTTTTGAAACATCAAATTTGAAGAGTACTGCATTATGTTTTGATCAGGTTTTTGTTTGTTTGTTTTTTTAAAGCTCTCTGTACTGTACTCTGCTCCCTTCTTACTGATAGAATAGAATCATAGACTGGCTAGGGTTGGAATGCACCTGAAAAATCATTTAGTTCAAACCCCCTGCATGGGCAGGGACACCTCCCACCAGACCAGGCTGCTCAAGGCCCCATCCAACCTGGCCTTGAACACTTCCAGGGATGGGGATATAATCTTCATCTTTCTGATATTTGCATCATCACCGTGTCCTACTTGTTGTCTCCCAGCCACCACCTCTCTTATAGGCCAGTTCTGATCAACAACAAGATGTTCCAGCCAACCCAATTTTTTTTTTGTAATTTGTAATATTTCTAGGAGGAAAAAAAATATGTTTAACTTTGGACTTGGTCTCATTCCAGCTAAATAAAGCTTTATTTGTTGAAATTGCTGTTTGCTGTGTTTCCCATCTGAATTTCATTTAATTCAGTTCTGCTCTTTATCAAAGGACACAGTAAGATATGATTTTAGGGCCAGAAGATTAGCACTAAAGCTTTTAGGCAGGTTTTTTTGCTTGTTCTTTTTTTAATGCAGGCAAGTTTTCTCCAGAGTTGTAAGGAAGTTTTCAGTACTTTCCATGTCCAGCTGAGAACACTTTAGCAGAGAAAGAGCCAAAATTCACAACCAAGACTGCAAAGGGACTGTGACTACAGTATGACAGGTGGGAGTTCCCACTTAGAGTTCTCACAGTAAATTTTATTTAGCCTCATTATGACATGGAGCTGACTGTAGCTTATTGAATAGGTTCAAGTTAATATTTTTGTTGATTTACAAGAGAAAATGCAGCTGAAGTCCCCAGAGATACAGCTAAGTAGGGCAGTACCCTAGGCTGAAAAAACCCCACCAATGGATTAGTGTTTTAAATGCTTATTAGTTTCTGAGTTCACTTAGTTCTAAACCATTAAAAAAATAATAATAATAAAGAAAAAAAACCTGGGCTAGATTTAAAGTTCTACTGGAGCTGTAAAAATAAATTTGTTGCAAAAAGTATTGAACAAAATAAATAGCCCAGTAACATAGCAATTCAAATGTAGTGTAAAAACACAGCCCAAATGTACTATATAAAATACAGCCATGCATTTAAGGTCTGAAGTTAGTGTTTATAATCATATGTTTACTAGGGTGCCAGTTAATACAGTTGAATAAATATAGGATGCAAGCTTTCCTATAACAAAAATCTTCTGTTCAAAACTGCATTTGAGAGAAAGATCTAAATCTATCCTGGCATATGTTTCCCAGGTACTGCTGAAATAGACTTTGCAAAGAGCAGCTCAGAACTGGGGAAATGCAAAGGGGCTGATCCTTGTCTGATATAACCAGGCTCAGATCCACTGAAGTCCAGTGGGGCAATGGCTCACAGCACACAGGAGATCTTTCCTGACCCAGTTGAAAGGCTCAGGTTAATCCTACTGAAACTGACAGTCACCACTGAAACTACACTGCAGGTATTTAAAAAATTATGTCCCTGCTTTTAGATATGTCAACAGATGCCTATGGACAAGAAGCTGGACAGTAAAATTACATTGAATTCTGCAGGGAAAAGAGGTACATGCAAAATCCATTCTAGATTTCTTAGTGTGTGTTCCACAGCTTTTATTAAGGAACTGGGTCACTCCTGGTACATGTTTAGGAGGATGCATCTAGGCCAGGCTGTCACAGCAATGCACAAGACCAAAGTTATGCCAACTGCACATAGAAAAGTGCAGATTTCTATCAGCACAAGGTAGGATCTTCTTCAGGAGCCCTTGTCCCAAAGCATATCTCTTCTAGGGATTAAGTCCCTCACAAGAAACTCACAGTTAGCTGAGTCACTGTGCTTTTCCTGACCCCATTGACTTGGTCTTGACTTGAGCCACCTCATTTCAGGACTTTGTAGACATGGGCTGGGACAACCCTGCAGAGCAGATGTGAACTGGGTGTGATACTGTTGTGGAAAACCATGGATCACTGTGGCCATGAGGCTGAGAGATAAAAGCCACTGCCTGTCTCCCAAGAGGGGAGAAGTGAAACACGACGAGCGTCACTTGGGAGAAACAGCTCTATCTGCTTTTCTGGGTACAGGAGGAGGCATATATATAAAACAAATAGATCAAGGAACACCCACACACCAGATAACACCTGGACAAGCTGTAATAAAAGGAAGAACAGACACACATCTTGCTAACAACTGCTGCCAAACCCAAATCGTTACTCATATCCCTCATCCACCCACTGCAGAGAGGATGTGGCAAGTACAAGTGCAATGCAGAAAGCACAGCAGCATGGACTGACCATCTCCACTCATTTGGCATTAATTTATGCTGGTTTGCACTCCCTCACACAACAGCTCGGTGCAAGGAGAGATTAGCATTAGCTGATAAGCATAATGGAGCCTGCTTTAAAATGCTGTCAGCTCTCTTTAGAAGCTGACAGCTGAACTTTTAAGCTAAGAGGCCAGAGTTGATTGGCTTGAGCACCACCTGTATACAGCCCTGGGAAACCTGCCAAAGGATTTTCCAGCTCAGCCCAGAGAGATGCTAATCTGTGGCTAAACCCGATGCACAAAGGGCAAACAAGCTCAGTGTGTAGGTGAATGACTTGGGAGCCTCTGCAATGGCATCCAAAGTTGTCAGCAGCTGTCAATCTTCTTGATCCCTCCTAGCTGACTGCACCACTAAAATATAAGTAACTATTGTGCAAAGTTCTTCTTGAAGTGCAAGGGTTTCTATCTCCTTTGGGACACGAACAAATGCTATTGTATAAACAGAACCACACTGGGCTTGCTAAGGAACAAGGAAGTTATTTATGCTTAACATTTGCTTGATTTGGTCCAGAGAAAACATGTAAATATATAGGAATGTTGTCTTGATAAAGCTGAGAAACTTGGGTTTTGCCTTTCTATTTTCTTCCTTTCTATATCATCAGCTGAGCGCACACACACACACACACACAGAGCTTTATGCAGTGTGCAAATCATTCAGCAGAAAACTGAATTTTCAGTAAATCTTTGGGAAAAAAATGTCAGCAAGAGCTGGTTTGTAATCAGCCCACTTATAAATGCAGCACATATGGTTCCTCAGTCTCAGTTATAGAATCATGGAATTTTCAGGGTTGGAAGGGACCTTTAAGATCATCTCATTCCAACCCCCCAGCCGTGGGCAGGGACACCTCCCAGTAGATCAGGTTGCTCAAATCCCTGTCCAGCCTGGCCTTAAAAACTTCCAGGGATGGGGCTTCCACCATCTCTGGGCAACCTGTGCCAGTGTCTCAGCACCCTCATGGTGAAGAACTTCTTCCTAACTTCCAATCTAAATCTACCCTTCTCTAGTTTGAATCCATTCCCTTAGTCCTATCACTACCTGACATCCTAGAAGTCCCTGCCATCTTTCTTGTAGCCCCCTTCAGATACTGGAAGGCTACAATAAGGTCTCCTCAGAGCCTCCTCCTCTCCAGACTGAATAACCCAAACTCTCTGTCTGTCTTCACAGGAGAGGTGCTCCAGCCTCATGGCCCTTCTTAGGACACATTCCAGCACATCCATGTCCCTCCTGTAAAAGGGGCTCCAGAACTGGATGCAGTACTCCAGGTGGGCTCTCACAAGACCAGAGCAGAGGGGGAGAATCACTTCTCTGACCTGCTGGCCACACTTCTCTTGATGCAGCCAAGGATCTGGTTGGCTTTTTGGGCTGCAAGTGTACACTGATGGCTCATGGTGAACTTCTCATCCAGCAGCACCCCCAAGTCCTTTTTCTCAGGGCTGCTCTCAATCCAGTCGCTGCCCAGCCTATATCTGTAGTGGAACAAAGCAACCAGATGCCTCTGATCACCGAGGAGTGGGTGTGAGCTGGTATCAAGTCCACCTGTGCCTAGTAAGGGAAGGCCCCCTATTGAGCATGTGCAAGACCAGGGGGCCAATAAAAGGTGAGATTCTCAGTCACAGACTGGCTCACTGCTGGGCTAGTCACGAGAGAGGCTGGTAGCTCTTTGAGTACTGTATTACCTTCATTGTGCCACTAGTGCTCATCGCCTCCAGGGTGAGGCTCTCTGTGGAGTCTCGAACCCGGGGCTTTTGGCATTACAGTACTGGGTCTTAACCAGCTGTGCCAGGAGAGCCTCACCTTGGAAGTGATGACGAAGCAAATGGCTTAGGCAAACAAATTCTCTCATTCAAAATCTGCATGAAATTCATAAAACATTGAAAAGAGAACCTCTTAGACTAGTATTCTCACTCCTAACAACTTGCTTGGGTCATTTTGCCTACTCTCAAAAAGACCAGTGGCTAAAAGTCATGGATGGCTCAATCCCTCCAGAAAATTTTCTCTTCCTGTCTGAAAATTGCTAGGATCATCTTGAGCAGTTCCTGAAGCCCACAACTCTATTTTTTCCACATCTAGCCTGAGATGAGCCCAAACATGTCAATTTACTCATGACATTACTCTCCCTGGGCCATGACCATGTGCTCTGAGACTGACAGAAAAGCCTTAGCCCTGACAGGTGGGACCAGTTCACAGAGATGAGGTATCCTGTGAAAGTCATGATGCATGAGAGACTTTGAAAATCTATTTTTAAGCCACAGAGGAGGTTTGATAATGCTGGACAAAGACACCATGTCCAGCTGGGGTGGGGAGTCACAACCACTGAAAGATGAGAATCTTTCATAATGAATTATCAAGTATTCATCGTATTTAAAAATAGATTTTTCCATGTCCTTCTCCAGCTACTGCTACATGTCTCAGCCAAGCTTACAAATACAATCTGACTGTGTAATTTAGAAAAATATAGCAGCATCTGGCCCAGGGAAGGCTGTGGAGAAAGGATTCATCCACCACTGGCAAAAGTTCATGTAAATATCTCAGTTTTCTTGCAGAAAAATTGTCATCCCTGGAAATGCTGTTTTGCCCAGCTGCAGCAAGAGCTGACACTTGTCATTGCACTGGAGGGGGAATTTCTGGACTGGGAGGATGAGAGGCACCAGCTGCAGCAGGGGTGGCTGCAAACCTGGAGGGGCAGCACGAATGACAGAGGCCAGCAGGTCACTTACTGTCTTTCAACACACACACACACACTTAACAAGTGGTGCTTTCACAGTGTTTGCCCTCTCTCCTTACAGCCCAGGCCCAAGTCCCACCTGTCACATCCAGCACTCTGGGACCTGCCCTGGGTCCTGCTGTGTCACCTGCTCCCTGCAAGCTCCGGGAGGGGAAATGGACCTGAAACAGCAGCATGGCACACACCTCACTGCCCTACTGACAGCTGCCTTTTCTCAAAGCTACTCATTCTCCAAAGCCATTAAAATAACAGATGGGGAATGCCTAGAAGGGGTTTAATTACTGATTTCACAAACCCAGGGACTGTGGACTCTTCCAGCTGTCTCAGGAATTTTTTAACAGGCCAGGACACCATCACAGCCCCCCAGGCATCCCTGCACCTCACCCTACCAAGGCTGAGCCTGGCCGTGCCGCGGTGTCTGGCACACCAGGGGACCCCAAGGACCGGCCAGCAGGGACAGGGCTCCAGCAGGACACTACTGGGACTGACCCAGGTTTGTCCCTCCAGGCACTGTTCCAAGCATAGCTTGGCCAAAAATAGTATCCTGGGACTCCCCGTCCGAAATTCAGCTTGAGGAAATGCAATTATTGACAGTGCTCAGGTGGGACAGAGGTTCTCTTTGAAGTCCACATCCATGGGTAGCTAGAGTTGAAGTCACTCTGGACAGAAAAGAGGCCTGAACAACTTGTTTGTGTGGCTACACCTCTGTTAAGCTGCAAGATTCTCACTTTACAGCAATTTTGATTTTTTTAAAATGCAGGTGTTAAGAACAAGCAAACCACCAGACTTGCAGAGTGGAGTGCACTGCAGTTACCTCTCAGAGAACACCAGTCAGGCTGGGAGAGGGATAAGGAATGCTACAAAAAATGGTTTTACATGTTCTTTATTTAAGTGAAACGAGCAAGCAAAAGTAGAGGTTTCACATTGATTTCTGCTGAGTTTGTGCCTCTTATGTCAGCTACTACAGATGGTTACATTGCATACTGCAGTTTTATAGCCTCAAGAGCCTAACACAGATGCCAAACAAGCTGGCATGGTGAGCAGGGACTTACAGCATTCACAGTAACTACCAGAGGAGACAAAAACATTGAACAGTTCCTAAGGATCTTGCATTTTACATTTTTCAGGCAAAATAATTACACCATCATAGACCCAACACAAACATTAGCACAGGCAACAGATCTGAGAGTGTAAAAAAAAAAATTGACAACATCCTCACAAGACTGAAAGCTCATCACAGCAGTGAGCTGTGGGTGTCACTTTGGTCTGCTGGGACACACACTTCAAATCACCTCCCAGAGTTTGTGGTTGTCTTTTACTCCTGATAAGACTTCACGAGGAGCCACATGAGCAATACAGTAATCAGGACAATAATGAAGTTGAGGAAAATTTCTTGTGAGGATCGGTCCATTTTTTGGGAGTAGTCAGGGGAGAGCAGAGGTCAGCAGGCAGAGCAGAGGGAAAACTTCAGTGACTTGCTGGGAGCGTCCTTGAGCTCAGCCTTTAGGTCACAGGCTCTTTCAAGGAAAAAGAAAAATTTGTGTAGAACAGAAGCACAAAGGTGGCAGGTTCAGCAGATCTATTTATATGGGTGTAAATAAATGTTATTCAGTGGCTAGAAGGTAGTAAGCACTGGGAGCACTAAAATGTAAAAGCTGTCTCTGGCAGCTTATCACCTTCTTTGATTTCCAGTGCATGAGAAGAAGCTTTCTCAGCATCACCCCTAGATACACTGGGCAGGAGTGAGTAGTCCCTGGAAATAAGTGCTGCTATGTGCAAGCATTTTCAAATAAATAATGTCCAAGCCCCCTTTATTAATTTCAACAGCTACACATTGTAAATATGGTTAGACATTTTTAATATTTACATTTGCTTGCATAGTTTTATTTTTTAAAGAAACTAGGACTAAATTATTCTTTTATAAAGTAAGACTAATAAAATTGAATTATTTATGTTACCACTAAAAGTACAAGGAAAACCTTAGGTTAGACACTTTCATTTCTGAAAGCTTCATAAATTTTTTTAGATAATTCCACAGATAAAAAGTTGTTTTCTCAAGCATCTTCTGATGTTCCTGCACTTTCAAGCTGTTATAAATCTCTTACTACAGAAATTCCATGCAATTTATTTAAAAAAACCTTGGTTGTTGTTTTATTTACTTTATCACATAAGTTTTGCATTTTATAAATTCTTGGAGTTCACACAGGGAAATGACAATAATTTTTCATTAATATCATACACCAGTCCCACCTGTATGCCATATAAATAAAATCTAAAATGTTTAAACAAATGAGAATAAGCTCTAGACAAAGAATTACAGACGCAAGGCCAAAATCTTAGCAGAAAAGACAGATTAGACTATAATATCTGTAGTGCAAACAAGAGAAGCCCTGGGACCATAACCAAATTAAGACAGTTTAAATAGAAACTGCCTTCCTTTGCAGATTAAATATTAAAAGCCCAGTGTAAGCAGTTAACAAATTCCTACAGTCCCAAGTTGTTTTGCCAGCCTCCTATGTATTTGTACAAGAGAAAATCTGACCTAATAACTAAGCCAAGTGTTTTACCTTGAGGACGTAAATGGGTTCCAGTGGTTCTGTCTTGGACTTTGGATCACTGTAGGTATTATTTCCCTTTCAGCTTCTGCCCACCTCCCATTTGGTCTGGATGCCCCAGTCCCTGTGTGGGAACTGAAGTAGGCTGAGGGAGGAGAGCAACAAGTGCATTGGCAACCCAGATGCTGACATCATCCCCAAAATATTTTAAAAGGGCTAAGCTGGGCTGCAGACTTTGATTAAGGCTGTTCCTGCAGTGGTCTCTTTGGGCTGATTTACTTCTGTCAGTTCTTCTGACAGGGCACTGTGGTAAGAGCAGAGCTGTGTGTAGCTCTTGGGATTCGATGGGATTTTACAAGAATTTCTTTTGATCACTTGGTGCCTTCATGCCCCTTGTGAGGAAAAGAAAAGGAAAGAAAGAGCCACTTGCAGAAATCTATGTGTAGATATCAGGATCTCTCAAGATCATGTCCGGTGTATGGAGCCCTGCCTACACAACCGTTTCTTAAGCTCACTACAGCTGTTGCTGTTCTGTAAAACTATAGTCCCCACAGCTTCTCAAGTTCATAGGCATTTAAAGTACAGTGAATAGGAGTAAAATATTCTTTGCATTTAAATACAGAATACTGAAATCCAGAATCATTTGCTGCATAGAAATGTTTGGGACTGAGAGATCGGAACAGCACAATCCATTGCTTTAAAGAACCACTGACTCACCTGCATGTTCTTCACTCACTGATTTTTAGTACTGTGCTACTGCTGCATCTGCCTGGGCATACAGAGCTGTATTTCTGCCACCCTGCAGTGTGCCTTCCCAGAAAGCACACAGTTCTGTGGCCTAGATAGCTGTAACCCCCACAGCATCTTATCTTTGCCCAAGGCACTGCTAGAACTTGAATATGTGAGCAAAAAGAGATGTCTGTTTGTTTGTTTTACATCAATACCACGGAAAGCCTCAGCAGGCTGGGCTGGACTGAACCAGAAGCAGACTGCCAGCCTCATGCTGCCGTGGATTCCCCCAGGTCAGAGCCTTTCCTTCAGATGAATGATCATTTCCATTGAAATCAGATAGATCACTTTTGCAACACAGTGCTGCCAGATGAGCGTGAGGACCCTGATCAGGTTTAAATGTGTAAAGCTATCCCCAGTGCTGTCCTCATTCTCACTGCCAAACACCACATGAGATATAGGATGCAGATTATTTAATTACTCTAATGCCTGTGGTATTTATATTGGGGCATATGTGAGGTAGTGTAGCTCAGGGTGTCCAAGCTTTCTGTGACTCTCCCCTGTCCATCAGCTCCCAGGTTTCACCCTTTGCACTGCCCTGGCACCCCCATCATGCTGCCATGTCCCTGGTGAGGGAGGCTGCTGGCTGGAAACCAGCCTGATGGAGAACACAACAAAACAAACAGCTGTGGGTAACCAGGGGAGTGGAGGGAAGGGTTGCTTGGGGTTTGCTGGATGGTTTCCCTAAATAGTCTCCCCACACAGTCACTGGAGGAAAGGGAGAACACAGCCATAGAAATCTTCCCTTTCGTTGGTTTGACTGCCTTGTCACTGCCCTCCTAGACACCCAGGCAGCATGTTCAGAAAAGTCAGCATGCTGCATGGGAGTCCTCTGCTAAAATATACAGATGAAAGAGCAAAAGCTTAACCCATGTCTTGTTCAGGTGTCAGATACTTAAGGAAGTTTGTAGGGTCCTATTGCAATGCATGCTGTTCTGTGCTGAGCCACCAAAGCCCATCCTCTCAAGGAAAACTTGGGCAACCTGTACCATACTTATAGGGAATTTGGGAAATACAGATTCAAAATGCTCCCCTCTGCCTGAAGGAAGCAGGGAGGCTTCTCCCCCTCTGCAGGCTATTCCCTTCCTCTGCATGTTATGAAGTGTAAATCTCTGAATTTCTCATGCAATGGCTGAAGAGGAGGTATTAACAAACACACCTGAGCTGTGGAATGTTCCTGGATGTTAACCATAAATCCAACCAATGTCTGAACAGCTGACTTCCATATGCCATAGACTAGTCTGCAGTTGCCAGAAACTGAATGTTCTGACCCACCCCAACAGGCCATTTTCCTGCTGTTTATTAACAAAGAACCCAAATACCTTAGGGGATGTATTTTTAAAAGGATGGTTTATTTAAGCAAGGGATTTAATAACAATTAGGAAAGCAGAAAGAAGATGAAGAGCAGAATTAAATATATGGTTTTGCTTTAAATGGTTGCCCAGAGGTTTAGATACCATGCCAAATATTTTTCCTCTTGATGCTTTTTTTTTTCTTCTTTTTTCTGACAGAACTTGATGCTCTCAGCTTTCACGTGGCCCATGCTCCCTCTTCATGCCTTGCATATTTAAACTTAAGGCCCTAGTCTATTTTAAAGTTGCTGTGACTACCTCAAGTTCTTCCCAGCCTACTAATCAAGTAGCACATAATCCTTCAAATGTATTCTTATATAATTGGAGCAGATTGTGTTCATTTTTGCTCTCATTATTACCTTTCTCACTAAGTGCAGGATATAAATATTCAGATCTGCTAATAATTGATTCATTTTTAAATTGCCACCTACTCTCTAGTATAATCATGAGTATCTTCTTAGAAGACCCATTTGAAGCATTGATGTCTTATCTGTGTGAATCCAAGTTTGCAGCAATGTACTGTGCTTGTAATCACAGTATTTCACAGCTAACTATCACATTAAGCTAGGGGAAATGCAGACAACCATTACTTGAAATTGCTCAGCAGGTCTTAAATCTGGTGATTTACTGGACTTGTAAACAGACTCTGCAAAAAGCTACAGAGCAGAAGATGTGCAAAGGAGCCTGAACATTAACACATCTCATTTTAGGCTCCTAGCAACATTCACAACAGGAGCAGCAGGATCCTACCTGCCAGGAAGGTGTGAAACCCACAGCTCTCAGTGTGATGGTTGTGTGAGTGCAGCACAGAGCCTCCTGCAAAACCAGCACAGGCTCCCTTGAAAGAGTTAGTGAAGGAAAACCAGCACTCAATACATACAAGTAACACACCTGCTGTAGATGTTTGCTATAGGGTCAGTGTTCCTTTAACTCCAAAGATCATACAGACTACCTCCAAAGTGATTTGGGGGAGGCTAGGAAGGCTGGGCTTGGCCAGAAGTCAGAGGTCTGTATTTTTAGCAGATGAACCTACCTGAGTTCCCAGGAACAGGATTCACACCAGCTATGGAGTGGCACAGAGGAGGCAGCTTCTTGAGTGAGATGACAGAGGATACAATGGGTCAAAACAAGCTTAAGTGCTGTGATCATTTGAGATCCAGAAACCTTGTCTGTACTGAAGAGAAATACTGCAGCCTAAGACAGAGGTGGGTTTAGCCTCCCTTCTGAGGTAAGCCTGTCAGACTTTTATTTTGAATCCTACACAGGTTGGCACTGTTGAGTTCCTTCCTCGATGTAAGGAATAAGGTCCTCCAAAGCCAACAGTGTCCAGTGTCACTGCCAGAAGTGCCATGTATCATTCCTATGTAAAACTACCTATTCAGCAGCTCAGGAGAGTCCTGCAGACAGGTTGTATGACACTTACATTAATGACATTATGTCCTTTGGGGTTTACTAAAGTGCAAAACAAAACTGAAGGCCCCAAAATGGGCAGAGACATCAGATCAGCAGAAGCAAAGGAGAAATAATTAAATATTCAGAGCACACAGTCACAAAATTAGTAATTAAATGCATTTGTGTGCATCTTACCATCTACTGCAAAATGGATTTCACAGAATCACAGAATAATTCTGGTTGGAAAAACCTTCAAGATTTTTGAGTCCAACTATTCACCTGATGCTATTGAGCCCAGTGTTAAACAATACCCCTAAGCATCCCTTCTATGCATCTTTTAAACATATCCAGGTGTAGTGATTTTACCATCACCCTGGGCAGCTTGTTTCAGTATTTGATAACCCTTTCAGTGAAGAAGTTTATTTTAATATTCAATCTAAATTCAATTCACATCTCTGGTGTAAATTCAGGTTATTTCATTTTGTCCTGTTGCTTCTTACTAGAGAAGACAACAACCCCCACCTTGCTGCAGCCTCCTTCAAGGTAGTTGTAGAGAGCTATAAGGTCTCCCCTCAATCTCCTTTCCTCCACACTAAGCAATCCCAGTTCCTTCGGCCTTTCCTCATAAGATGTGTTCTCCAGACCCCTCACCAGCTTGATTGCTCTTCTCTGGACTCACTCCAGCCCCTCAACGTCTTTGTAGTGAGAGGCCCAGAACTGAACACAGTACCTGAGGTGCAGCCCCTCCAGTGCCAAGTACAGGGGCACAATCACTTCCCTTTTTCTGCTGGCCACACTGTTTCTGATACAAGCCAGGATGTTGTTGGCCTCCTTGGCCACCTGGGCACATTGCTGGTTCCTATTCCCCTGGGTGTAGATCAATGCCTCCGGTCCTTTTCCTCTGGGCAGCTTTCCAGCCTCTCCTCACCAAGGCTGTAGCATTGCACGGGGTTGTTGTGACCCAAGTGCAGGACCCAGCACTCAGCCTTGAACAATTCCTTAGATGCTGCAAGCATCATTTCTTCAAACCACAGAAAACTAAACCCCCATTTTCCCAGCAGGACCACCTTGAGAGACACACATGGGAGATGAAGTTCTGGATTTGGGTCTCATATCCCTCAGGGCAGGCAGGAATAGGACTGCAGAGCAATGGAGGCACAAGGTAGAGAACTACTGCCTGCCACTGCTAGCCTTTCAGGTCTTAGGGAGTTTTATTCTCAATGTGGAGAGCAGAAGTAGTACATCTTTCTCCATATTCTTGATGTTTGTTTGTTGCTCACCAATCTCATCTCTATAGAAATCACTGGGTGTATTGGTGAATAAGACTTCCAAATTTTAATGATTACAGAACTCTTTCTCACAATCTTTCCTTCCTATTTAGCTCTGCTTCACCATGTCTTTTTAGTGAGACCATTCTTCAAAAGGAACACAATAGGGAATGTGTAGTAGGTTGGGAATCATCAGTCTTTTCACCCAGCCTGATGGGTGGGATTAATCTCTTCCAATATCTGTCTCACATTACAGTGAGTGGGGAGAACAAGTCCTCCAGCTGAAAATTTACTTGATATAAAATAGATATTTACAGTTCTGTGGAAGATATTCAGCTCTATCTCCACAGTTATGCAAGATGAATATAGCCAGGAAAGGCCAGTATAAATATAAAAAGTGTTTCAGAGAAGATTACAATAACAGAAGTATGGGGCACAAGTCACACAAACATTTAAAATTGTTGCCAGGTCACAAATCATTCTTCTCTGACAGAGTTAATTTCTTTTTAAACTTGTTCTTATCCCATTTTTATTATCTTGTTTT
Source organism: Calypte anna (assembly GCF_003957555.1). Lineage (NCBI taxonomy): Eukaryota > Metazoa > Chordata > Aves > Apodiformes > Trochilidae > Calypte > Calypte anna. The sequence goes on along the minus strand of NC_044244.1, from coordinate 182,208,487 downwards.
ATCATTTTCATTTTCAGTTTTATTTATTGTAGACTTCTTTTCACTACAAGCCTGGAGTCAGGAAACATCCTCTTATTTCTATGCAACATATTTAACTCAATAAAAGCTGCAGTATTTTGAGCCAAAGTGAAACCCATGTGGCAGTGCAGCCAGACCAATAGAAGATCATAGGCAGCCCTGAGCAAAATGGGCAAAGACAAGATGAAATTACTTCAAAGGCACCACAAATGAGAAGTAAGACAAGAAGGAGAAAGAGAGAGAAACCTAAGTTTTAGTCTTTTACATCTGGCTATCTGCAAATTAAATGTCAGGTCAGGAGCAAAGAAAACATCAATTCACCTGCAATAGCAGTGACCCCGTCACCTTGGGGACAACAAAAACAGTAAGTAGCATTTAGGAGGTTAAATATCAGAGGTAGAATAATGCAGAAATGCTGAAGAAAGTCAGCCAAAACTGATGTGTTTCTCATCTCAGCTTTTACACTCTCCCTCTTGTTCTGAAAGGAGCTGAATTCTGAGTCACAGCCTTTATCTTTCACTGAACGTGAAGAAAAGGCAATAAAAGGCAAATTCTCCCAGTGTTGCTGAACATCAGATCTTGCAGTTAATGAGTTTCTCCTGGAAGATAACTAAAAGTTAGTAGGGGATTCATGGCTGTGCACTATGATGTGCTCTCACCAGTCTCCCTTGTCCAGCTAATATGGGCAGAGGCTATCAAGGGGCTTTTGAGCTTAGCCATCTGTAAAGCTAATTTCAGCAATCAGGTCAAGGTTACAGAGATGCAGATAGCTATGACCACACTCTTCCGTGCTGTTAGAGCTCAGAATGTGCTGTTGGATGGAGCTGCAGTTTGGGCAGAGAGAGCAGGCAGGTGCATCATTAACCCCTGTGACTGCAGGCTCCTGTGCTACCAACATCTTCAGGACCAGAGCATTCATGGCCTTTGCCACATCAGTAAAAAGTCCTTATTCCTATGGATGCCATTTCTGGCATTTATGCTTGAACCAGCAGACTTCTGACCATAGATAAAAGGTGTTAAAGGAACAGAGAAAAAAATCTAGTCAGCATTTTTTCACAAAAAAACAATCCACAAACCAGCAGTCAAATACAAGAGGGACTGATAGTAGAAGCTGTAGTAGAAGAAAAGCACATTCAAATAAGAATACAATCAAGCTTTTTTTAAACTCATTTCTGAGATGTAGAGGAAATTTTTACAGGTGGTCTAGGAAAGATTTAGGTGCAGCAGGGTCAGAGGCATAGGCAGAGAAGTCCATATTTCTGTACTCAGGCCTTGATGTACCTTTATGTGTTTGCATCAAGACTGATTGATACCTTTTTAGCTATCAATGTGTTGAAAGCAAAAGCCTTCAGCAAAGAGTCCATCCATCCTGGAATGGGGTGCAAAACAACAAGGGATGCTGTGAATTTATGGCCTCTTGGTTTCAGCATGGTAACCAGTTGTATAAACAAAGACAGGGTGCTTTATCTCTGCAAAAAAGAGGCAAGTTAATGTAAAGTTATTTCTGAGTAGGAGTTGGGCCATGAGATGCTGCAGATGTCAGGCAGATTCTCCCCTTGCTCTACCACAGAGTGAGGTGTCTGTGTGCCCACAGTCTGGCTTAGTTCTGTCACATGAAACAGAGCAAGTCTATAATAAACTGTGTCCTGGCATCATGTAGAAATACAGTTTTTATCTCTGTGAACAATCATATCAGCACTACTGCTATGTGAGAAGGTTTTAGCTTGAACTCATACAGCTGTCGGGCAAGTTCTTCCATCACGAGTCATTTATAAGGCAGCCTGAAAATACTCCCTGTGAGGAGGGTTTGCCTTGAGTTTCTAGGTTGTGCCAACACATCCTGGTACTTCCAGCCTACAGTCTTTGTGTGGTTTTAGAGGACTTGTGCTGACCATCCTGTTTTGGGAAGCCCCCAGAACAGCTCTTGCAGAACAGGCAGTCTGAGTGTCTGCTCTTTTGCCTGTGAGCCCTTGCTCTAGGTACCTCCTTCTCCAGAGGACATTTTTCATATTTACCACAGAAAAACAAACCCTGATGCTATGGGTATTTCCAGAAAGTAGCACTATTTCTCCTCACACAGCCAAAATCCTGCTTAAATACTCATTAAAAAGCTGAAGGCACAGAGAAGTGTTAACCTTTCCTGGTTGGAGTGATCCAGAGAGGGGTACACCCCTGTGGGGTTATGGTGGCTGTACTGAAAGATAGGGAGGGACCACTGAAAAGGGCATGGGGCAGTGGAGCAGGCTGTGCATGCACCATCTGAAAGGAGTCAGGGAGGAAGGGCACTCCTTGTGGGAGTCTGAGAGGAGAATCCTGGGACAGCCCCACCTGAGTCCAATAAAGCAAAAACTCTAAAATATGGCTAGACCTTGGACAATCTAGGTCCTCAAATACCCTGAGGAAGCCAATAAGCAACAAATTCTGGGTGAAGTCCTGTTTGTACATGGTTTGCTGGACCATGTCCAAAGGGCAGCTAAGCTGGTGAAGGGTCTAGAGCACAAGTCTTAAAAGGGGCATCTGAGGGAATTGGGGCTCTTTAGCCTGGAGAAAAGGAGGCTCAGGGGAGACTTCATCGCTCTCTAAAACCACCTGACAGGAGGCTGTGTTGAGGTGGGAGTTGGTCTCTTCTCCCAAGTAACAAGCAATGGGATGAGAGGAAATGGCCTGAAGTTGCACCAGGGGAGGTGCAGATTAGATGTTAAGAAAAATGTCTTAATTGAAAGGGTTATCAAGTATCGGAATAGGCTGCCCAGGGAGGTAGTTGAGTCACCATCCCTAGAGGTATTTAAAAGACTTTTAGATGTGGTGCTTAGGGACTTGGTTCCATGATGAACTTGGCAGTGCTAGGTTAACAGTTGACTTGAGGATCTTAAAGGTCTTTTCCAACCAAACCAGTCCTATAATTCTATGGTCTTCACCACTTTATAAGCTGTGATTAAATGGAACAGCTGGGTTCAATTAAAAAAAAAACAAAACACACAATGGTGGGACATCACCCCCCCAGCTGTAGGGTTATCAGGAAGTAACTAGCAGCAGCCAGCAGTTTACATAGTGCAGCATCCATCATGAGAAGACAAAGAGCCCATCCCTGGCATGGAAAGGAACCAGTGTGTTTTCCTAGAGACACTCAGCAGAATGTGAACAGAACCAGCAAGCTGAAGCCATGGCCTGGAACAAGTCTGGGGGGAAAAAAATAGAAAGAAACTGCACGGTTACTGGAATGATGAAGCTCAGAGGTGGGCAGGAAGCAGCATATTTCTAGACAGAAACCACCAAAAAAAAGAGTGGGGGTCTGTAACCAGGGTGTATGTGGGTGAGGTCTGGGTGCAGCCATTGATTGGTAGAGAGGAAACCACACTAAGCTGGGTACCTATATCAGAACCAGATATATTGTTGAATTTAAATTAAAAAGGAAGCTTAACTCTTTAAATGCTTCATATTGTGAGCCCTGATATTAAGTGTAGTTTAGCAATCATCAGTTAGACACAAGTTTTTACCAAAGTTTGAGCTTCTGAATGCTGTAGACAAGAACCATGTGATTCAGGCAATGCCTAGGACAGGGGAAAGCCAACAGGGCTGGAAGACTGAAAGCCTTTGTAAGATTTAGATGTGTTTACAAATGTAAATGAGAGTAATGAACAGATAAGCTACCATTAAACAGTACCTGGGATATGTCTCTGCTCACCCACAACACCACAAAAACACTGCAGAAAGATGCTGACATTCATATTTCTGTTTTATTTATTGAGCCAAACACAAGGTCAGTATTAACAAGCCTCTCCAAAGTGAGGATAATTTTAACCATGAGAACAGTCAGACATTAGAATAATCTCCCTAGGGAAGTGGTGGATTTGGCAACATGAGACTCAGCTTGACAGGGTGTTGGGCCATCTCATCTAAATTGTGCTTCTGCCTAGAAACATTGGACCAGCTGACCCTTAAGGTCCTTTTCAACCTGGCATTTTGTGATTCTGTGATTGTGTGAAGTGAGGAAAGTAGCTATCCTCATATTAAATATTTTATTCTGTGAACCAAAACAAAATGAGAGAAACCCTTTGCTCAAACAGGATTTTTTTAACAGGTTTGAGGCAGTTGGAGGACCCCTGGCATGATTAACTCAGCATCTGAACATTTAGTTTTCAATTTACCCACATCCAGCATTCCAACAATAGGCTGAGTTGGGTCTGAGTAACAGAACCAAGTAGTGATTAACCAGTAACTGTAGCAACCCAAACATGTCATTAATTCCTGAACAAATTTGTTGAACACGATTGTATGAATTACAGTAGAGAACATGATCTCAGTTTAAACAGGCATGTTCCAAACAACTTTCCTTCCTACCCAGATTTGCATGGTGCTAGTCACCCCATGAAGGGTCTCATCCCTCTCTCATTCAATTAAAGAGGAAACTTGCCATGGGTTTTGGCTGGACCTGGACTGAGCCCTAAGCAGATGGTGGCATTGTCCTGTGTCTGTTGGGACAAACAGAGCTAATCAGGGACTAAGCTAATGAGGTGAAGTGATGTAATAAGGAGGGAAGGCAGGAGCAGATCCCCACTCAGCACCGATTCACACTTCATCCTTGAGGTCCTCATACACAGCCAAGAAAGTCAAGGGGTCTCTAATGACTCTCTGGTCACATCAGCCATTGACCCGAGGTGAGTAGAATGAAATCTGGAATGAGTTTTGGCTCATAACAATGCAGACCAGAGTTTTGGTCAATTTAACAGAAATTGTTGTTCTTTCTCAGTGACCTGTGCTGTTATGGAATAAATGAGAAGTCAGACACAGATACTCTTGACAATCCAGCAACCCCCTCCCTCTCTAGGACCCAGATGCTTGCTCCAGGCCACCAAATGCAGCTGAACTTTAAGGACTGTCAATCTAATCCAGAAAAAACAAGTCTGAACAGCTGAGTTGTGGGACAGCCCAACCAACACCCTCAGTCCAGGCTGCCCCAGAGCCTCCTTCCTCTTGCTTGATCAAAATCCACACCTGTTCTAAGCAGCAATTTGGAGGATGCTCCCCCAGTCTGTTTTGCTAGATATGTTTTCTGTGCTGTTTGCAAGACTAAGGTTAAGACCAAACAGCTTTTAACAGGACTACTAGCCAGGTAGAGGATGGCGAGCAAAGTCTTTTAATGTTAGATAATTACAACACTAAGGTTAAATGTTGTGTGTCTGATAAATATCCCTTGCCTTCTTCTTGTCTTAGTAATCACACTTGGCATGTCACTGATGAACAGCTAAATCCACTTTTTGCTTTTTACAAAATCAATTAACACATCTCAACATGAGCAGATGGAGGCTTTGTTACCTGAGGGTATACAACTGCAGACAGATAGGACAGATAGCAGCAAGTAAACAGTACTCAGACACCTACACTGATGCCTACAGACTTGAGTGTCATAGGACTAAAGGAAAAAAACAAGAACATCCCCTCACTCCCAGCTCAGCTATCCTGCCTTTCCTTGGGAGGATCATACCCTCTACTGACACATTCATTACCTTTTCTGGCTCAGAAAACTGTTCAATCCTCCCAAGACCTGAGCAGGAACACAGTAGTATCAAATTTGGGTGCTATCAAACCAGCTGTCAGCAGGACTTCCTCTGTGTCAGGCCATGGACATAATCCTGCAGCAGTGAGCAGCAAACCTGCCAGTGTACAGTGTTTATGGGAGATGGACCCTCGTGTGCACTGCTCCATGCTGGCTGTTTGCACTGTGCAAGTGCTTCCATGTGTGATTACAAACAGCTCTGCCTGAAAGTGCCATGTTGAAAGCATGGGCTGAATGTACCTCCAGCATCTGCCCTTCTGAAGCCTCTTCCAATTCCTCTGCACTGAAAGAGGTGTTGTCTACCATCTTCCAGATCTTTGTGGACCACAGGAAACACTTTCCAGATAGGAGGTCTGGATAAACTAGCAGCAAGCAAGAATTCCCTCAGCTGTAATGCTCCCCTGCCAGAGACAGTCAGGGGTGAAGGTCACTACACTCTTTAGTTTGGCTTGATAATATTAACAAAATCAGTACTTTGCCCATTGGACCTACCAACTGTCTGACACCTAGTAGACTACTCAGGCTGAATGACATGACACTGACCTGTGTCAGCCTTGGCTAGTAAAAGTATCTCTTAATCCAACAGGAACAGCCAGAGAACCATGCTCTGATCCTCTGCAGAGCTCCTGTGGGGCTTGCTATGCTCTGGGAGAGAAGTGTCAATCTGTGCCAGGTCAGGCAAGAAACTCATTATCCCAGGAAACATTAGAGGGAGGTTACTTCATTATCTTGAGCTAAAGTTCAGTTTTTCCACCCTGACACACTGGCAAGGGTTGATGTTGTTGATGATTACCTGAGCAACAAGGATATGTGAACCTTGATGGCTCATGTTGTTTTCGATGTGCAGTCCTCTTTGTAGTAAGAAATGTTTGGTTCTGGGCCTGTTATTTTCTGAGATTTGCAAGCACATGGATTGGGTATGACAGTGAGAAAATGGGAGGTGTTGGGGAAATGTCAGCCAAGGAGCAGTGGAGAAGTATGTGTGTGTTTATGTGTATAGAAGGGGGAGTGGGATAAAAGGAATACTGTGAGCCAAGGAGCTTGCTTGTTGTTTCCCTGGCCAGAGGCATGACTTGTGCCCTTGCCTGCCTACTCTCTCCCAAGACATTTGACTTGGAAGAAAAAGAAGTCTTTGCCCTGGCAGTGCTCTAAGGGCATTAAACGTGGTCGCAAGGAAAAGTGTCCAAGAAGAGAACTATTCAAATTCAGGGAAATTGGTGACAGTGACCAATGCCACAGTATCTTAGAAAATTGTATTGGTCCCAAAGTACTTACAAAGTTGGTAGAATTGGTAGAACAGAGCTTTCTGCATCCAATCACAATTATTTTTGAACAGGATTGACCCCACTTATTCAGTAGTGATACCTAAACCAGGATTTACTGTTATATTTGGCCAGGGCCAGTACTTCCAGCCATACAAAAGAGACTCAGTTTGGAAATGTCAGAGAAAAGCATGTGATGCAGGGCAGAAAACTGCAAATAACACAATTGTGTAAATAACTGGTTTGCAATCTCAAAATCCCTTCTGAAATTCAGACTATTCCACTCTTAAAAGTGTAGAAAGCCAAAGCACAAAAAGCCCACCCCAGTTTCAGTGTGCAGGCACTGTTTCTAAAATCAGGATTATCTGTGCTGTTTTCCTTCCCTCCCTTCTCTGTTCTTCTTTCTATAAACCCTTAGCCAAGATCCAGGTTATACTAATTATTCAACCTATGAATTTCATAAATACCTCTGTCACTTTAGCAGAATGATGACAGTAAAATAACTGTACTCTGAGTAAGAATTTTTTCTTTTGTCATCTGCAAATCTAACCATGGATTTGGGTTGCAATCTTTACTGCATGTCTTGTCCAGAACAAATCCCTGAAGTCATGCAGGAGGTGATGAGCTTTCTGACCAGCCCTCTGAGTGCACAATGGAGATGAAAATTGTGTCCATCTGCCTGCAGCATCCCCAGCACCCACGCTGTCTGTCTCCATGGAGCACCCAGTAAGCACTGAGTCCTGTCTCTATGGAGGAAGGAGATAAGTCTGAAATCAAAAGGTCCTTTTTCAAGATTCAAAGCCCAGCAGCTGCCCATTTCTGCCAGATTTAATTCTGTATATTTTTTATTCCCTTTATGTTGTTTTTGATTCAGAAATTGCAGATTCCCATCCCAAGTGAGCAGGCTGCACATGACACAGCAAGCAAGGGAAAAGATGTGTTGTATTATTTGATTGCAGTCCCACCAGGATTAACACAAAACCAAAAGTATCTCCTGTAGGAGGGAAGCTCTTTCACTGTGTCATGATCTAAGCATTTTGGACTGATGTGACAGCCCAGCTGGTACACTGACTCCTTTGGCAGGAGCTCTTAATCCCACATCATAGGTTAGCAAATCCAGCTTGGCAATTTTTTGGACAAAGCTTGTTAACAAAGCTTTGGACAAATGGCTTGCTACACCTCACCTTCTGACATGACTAAGGGCAAATCCTTATCTTCTGGCTTGCTGAAACTTCAGCTATGCTCCATCTTATATATATAAAAAAATAATAGCTTGTATGGGATTCATCTATTCATAAATTTGTCAGACCTCTGTCCCTGCTGCTCCTCTTTTCAACAAATCCCTCAGGCACAGAGGGAGGAGTGGGTGCCTTTGCTCCCCATGAGACCCTAGGGATTTCTCCCCTGCAAGTGTGGCCCCTGGTTCTGTTCTCCCCACTGGTCCCAGAGGGCCCATCTCTACTTTTTTAAAATAAAAAAACCCCACACATTGAAGACACATTTGACAGAGCCCCATGGATACTGGATCAGACTGTAACCATGCAAGGCTTGGAGCAGTGTGACACCGGGACCCTTCACCAGAGGCACTTTGGATGTGACAATTGCTCAGTACCCAAGGAGTCTGTGCTGTCATTTTCTGGTGATGTAAAAGCCTAAACCTGGTTGGGCAAGTCCAAACAGTCAAATTATGAGACCATTAAGGCATTTTCCTGCTTGCAATGTAGCTACACTAATCAGTGTGTGTTTGAGGAGGCAAATCATTAACAGCTCCTGTCTAAATTTCAAGTGTTTATCAATGGTAGCATTTTGTACAGGTTGAAATTTTTGCTAGGAGGCACACAGATACTGCATCACAGGAGCATCCTGGCTTCTGCCACAGAAAGCTAATGCAAGCAGGATGACAATCCCTGGTTAGCGACCCAGAAGCCAGCTCCCACCAGCCATTCAGCCTAGCTAGTACCTTACAATCTAAACTCAGCATGGTGGCAGGAAGGCAGCAAGAGGAGGCAGGTCCATGTGTTTGCATGGGTTTCACTTTCACTATGATACATCCCAGATTTCTTTGCTTGTGCATAATCTCGGCTACCTGAAAATGTCAGGTGTATTAAATTTGCTGCGCTGGAGTCAGATGCACCATTTCCCATTAGGAACATTCTCTCCAAACTTTAGGTAACTACATGTTTTTTATATCACTGTTTTATTTTGTTAAAAAACATTAGAGCTAACAAAGCCCTGGAGGAAACCACTGACACCTTGGGTGAGGTATTAAAATAACTGGGGAGCAGTTATTCAGTTTCTTTCTCACTGCTATTCATAATAACTGTTCACTGGAGTGATAAACATTTACATAAATTTGTCTGATCTGTAAGTACTGTACTATTTCTTCATTTTCCTATAATATATTCATTGGCTAATGTGAAAATTTCAGTAGAGAAGCAGTTAATGTTTACTGCAAATTGTAGCTGCAGTATGCTCAGGGAGAAAGAGCACAGCTGGCAAAATAACCTTCCTCTAGGGCCTGATTTAAATGCCAGGAAAGCCAGAGAGCCTTACATGCTTTTTAGTTCAAGAAATACTTGTTCTGCCCATCTCTTGGACCTTTGTATTCTTGTAAAAATTGGATAGCCCTGCAGGCCAAGACATCACAAAAAATGGACAATATTTTCTGGTCTATTTCATTTGGACAAAAATTTTTGAAACAGGATATTGGATGCTTTATTGCAAAAAGAAAAGAGAGGGGGAAAAAAACCAGAAAGCTTGATACAACAACTTCTACAAAAAAAAATGGGGGTTTTGTGCTTCATTTTTTTTTTGTTTTTTCATTTAAAAGCCTGTCGTTTGTTTAATTTATATACAGCAAATTCTTTTCTTTGAATTTCAAAGCTTTTGAATATCATGAAGGACCAAACTGTAATTTTTTGACTTGATAAATGGCATACTGCTTTTCTGTAAATAGCTCATGGACAACGAAACTGAAACTGTTGCATTGACTCTTTTTTCTTCCCAGGTAAATCCAGAGAAGAGTTGGAGAAAACAGGATTAGAAAGACAGGTACCAAATACAGCATGGTATTTTCTTTGCTCACCTGTCCGTTTGATTAAGATTTAGTAGTGTAAAGCCAAAGCAGATCTTTAGGCAAACAGGCAAATCATTCTGAGATTTCTCAGCAATCCCTGGAGAGAGGGGGGTTTATCTCAGCCTCAGGAACCCCCTGCATGGGGTCTCAGACGGTGCCTGCCCAGGTCCCTCCCAGGGGCCTGTGTGTCCCTGCGCCCCTGGGACTTCCGAGGAAGGAAGAACCTTACTGGAACTTGGAACATGGCTCTCTGCAGGTCTGGAAAAGCTTTGGTGAAGTCTGCAGAGGCCAGACAAGCCAAGCAATCATTCCTGAGAGTGCTGAAGGGCAAGTCTTGAAATTAATTTAAAAGGTGCATCTGTGAGCCCAAGATGTTCAGTCTTTGGTTGCCTTGGTGCAAAGAAATAGACAAATAGCTTTTCCCTCTGCTCTTGGAAATGGAGAAGGAGGCCTAGGGGAATATTTTCATGCACTGGACACAGATACAGACACCAAAATAGGCCTCAGCTGTTTGTTACAAGCATTTTATTTTAATACATTACAAAATATTTGTATTGTGCATATTCTTGATGTACTGTAAATATCTTCTGTAACAATCTAGTAAAGCTTTTTGAAAAAGCCTGTTTCAATATTGTCTTTTTTAAAAGAAATACACCATCCACGAATTCTCTACCCTTGCTGTAGGTGGCAACTTTGATTTCCCTATTATAGTGGTTCTGTGGCTCTTTGACATTTGTGTTTTTGTGTCTTCAGAGGTTGTCACAGGTTGTGGGTGTTTTCAGAGAGATAAAGAAAAGATTCTAATAATTTATAGAGGGATGAAAGCTAATCCTCATAGGCACAGAATTCCAGGGAGAGTTTGGTTTTTCTGTCATTTTTGTCTTTGCTAGAGCAGCATTTAAAATATTTTTTACAGCTTGCAGTTATATATACTTCTACCAACCCTGTTCCAACATAGGCAGGAGGCCTGGCAAGTTTCCCAGATTGTTGTTTTTCAGTCTCAAGCAACCAAAGTACAAAGTACAGCTGGAGTCCTCTGTCAGCAACATAGCCAGGGCATCATCATGCCACTGCTGCCATGGTGTCTGAATCTCCTCCCATGGCCATCCCTGGCACATGCATCCATCCCTGCCACAGGACACCTGTCAGATCTTGCCTCCTCATTAAGGAGTGGCTGGGCATTATCTGATCCCAGAAGGACTTGTTTGGATGAACTATTTCTACAATGAGGAACCTGCAGTATAATGTTTCAACTACAGTTTGGTGCTCTTACTCTTCCAAGCATATAAAGCAAGAAAACACATCAAGAAGGATTAGGAGGATTAGGTGACTCCTCACTGAGGGAACTGGCTAAATAATCTGCTCTCACATTCAGGTGAAGAAAACCCTTGTCTGGCCTAAGAGGCAACCCCTAAATGGACACAGCTGATGAAATAGGACTAAGCAACAAAAAATAACCTTCTAAGTGGTCTGGGCATGAAAAAAACATCTCTTCACATAGAAGCAAACGTGTCTTAAGATATTTTAAAAGTGTCTTAATTATTCAGGTGAAGGAACGTGGATGTGCTATGTGCTGGTTGCTTGCAGCCAAGCAGACATTAATGATTGCATCTAAATGCCCCACAGGAGAGTACTTTTCCCTGAGCATCCTCTGAGACTTAGGCACCTATTTGAGGTTGGAGGAGCTGGGAAAAGAGAAGAAAAGCTCAACAGTGCCAGTGGCTTTTAGAGCCCAACCTCTTTTCTACCTAGTGACACACAAAAAAGTAATAATAAAATAAATGTACAACTCTGGGGAGGTGGCCATTCCATACACCCACAGCCTGGCTGGGTGCTGAACTACCCAGAGGCAAGGAGCCAAGCTGCAAATTACCATCAAGTGTTTAAGTGCATGTTCAGCTGTACATGAGTCAGCTTCTTGGTTTCAGAATAGCTCTTCTCACTTAGAACTGAATTCACTTGATGAGCTTTGCTGCATAATGCCACAGGCAAATTGTCATTAGGATATATTATATTCATATAGTGACCTTAATGATAAGGTGGATCTTGTCTCATTCTGTCCATTTGACATTTTGCTACTGACCAATAGAGGGGCTCTCTGATGGGTAATATCAGGGAAATGCATATCCAGCTGAAGTGTAACCAGTTTCAACATTTTAAAAGCTCTTTCCATTTCATTAGACAGAAACTGCATGAGTAGGCACTACATGAGAAGGTAATGACAAGTACATAACCCTTGCTTTGTGTGTAGCAGTGTAGTACTATGCAGTGGGGTCCCCAGAGCCAGTGAGAAGGATCATGAGCCAGTGTCCCAGCAGGCAGATCCCTGCTCTGTCAGATATTTAGCCAAGCCAGGTTAAGGACACTTAATTACTCATTTACTGTCCTGACCTTGAGCCTTGACTGCCCTGGGGCATTCACAGTGCTGGGTGAAAAATGTTCCCCACAAGCAGTGTTGGGAGATTCAAGCCTGGTCTTCCCTAGGTAGAGGGAACTTTCCAGGTCTTTCCAAGTTTTTCACTTCCAAGGAAAATGTTTTGTTCATTGCTCATTATTCTCCAGGAGGATAGCTGAACAGCATGCACCATTGAATTTAGCAAGGACCTTACACCTGGAGGCATGGGACTCAGGTGATGAGATCAACACATAGACTCCAAGGAGACAGGGTGGGAGCTCTGCAGACCTCCAAGTGAGATGCAGAACCAACCCATTCTCCCTGTTCAGAGCCAAGACCGAACTTGGTAGTGCACAGACAGTGTGGGCAGTGTACAGGATTGGATCTTTGGGAGGAACACCTTGGGTCTGTGGAGACCCAGTTCTGCCTCAGTCTCTTTTCAGACTCCAATGTTTACCACAGATAGCCTGCCAGGCTTCATTTGGGGATCACTGATCATTTTCCCACAGGCTTTCAATGCCATTCTTTGTTCCAAGAGCCTTGTTATGGAGGCTCTGCATGTTCTTGCAGGTGGACTGTTGGTCATGATTTTTCATATCAGTATCTTGTAGCCAAAACAAGCGCATGACATTTATAGAAGAGAAATGCACTAATCAGGTTATCATCAATATTAACTTGCCTTCAACCTGGATACTAAAATAGTGTCATTAACATCAAGCATTTTGTAACACTATGATAGCATAGCCAGGTGCAGTTTTTCAAAAGTATATAAGTGAACATCCAAGGGGCAAAGACAACTATAGTTGCACATCAAAAGCATTCAACAAAGGCATTCAACAAAAGTTTCTGAGGAAGACAAGAGAAGTGCAAGGGCCCAAGATTAGGTGGGGTAAGGACTGGTGGCAAGACAAAAGAAAGTTAGAGAAGTGGGATCAGGACCAAAGGAGACCTTCTGCCCCTTTTTGGAAGGGGGCAATAGTATGAAAATATTAAGCATAGACAAGGAAAATCAGAGAAGAAAGAAGGCCACTTGGGCTCTGAGTTCTTTTACCAATGAGCTCTCAGGCCTGATGACCTGGACCTCAGTGATTATGAAGGACCAAGACCTCAGCCAGTTGTACATGATATTGTGTACTTAGAGCTAAATTAGAGTATAACTCTTAGGTACTAAGTTTTCTCCAGGTAGTGACAATGCTTAAGATTGTGTAAGAACTGCCCATTAGCAAGTGTGTTGATAATGCATGCATGTAGCAGACAATTTAGTTTTAGGATTTAAAGTTGGTATGTTTTGCTAGTTTGCTGAACACTTGCATCTAATTACACTCTAATTTCAATTGTCTAATTGCCTACATGATATAATGAAAGACATATTCAGATATGCTGGCAGGACCTTCCCAAACTGTAACTGCATCTTGTGTCAGCTCTATGTAAGTACAATTTTATTCCTACAGTAAAAGTGGCAGTATAGCCAATGGCTACTTGTGAACTTAACAGTGATATTGCTGCTCTTTGATTTAAGGCCTGAAAAGCAGAACATTTCCTTGAAAGATGATGCACAAATTGCTGGGGCAGGAGGTCACTTGCCTGATGATTTTGCACCTAGGGAGTCCTCTTTTCAAGCTCCTCTAACTGCAGTAGATGGATGTTCATTTTTCAGTTGAAGTGGAATATTCTTGTTTGCTGCAATGCTTCCAGGTGCTGGAGCTGCAAGGATGAATTCAAAGATACTGTGCAAATCACTAGGAATCACAAGACTTGGCAAGTTTATCCCACTTAAAAGCCCAAGTTATTAAATATTTAAGCTGGCTTTTGGCTGATAATTTGATCCTAATCAAGTCAAATTTTTTTTTATCTGTTTTAAAAAGGGCAAGGAATTAAATCAGTTCACTGTCGCAGTTGCAGTTTCAAGCAAAGGGTTCAGACTCCCAGTTAAAACAACCCTCATCATGTCAAATCCAGCTAAGCCTCAGTCTTTATGGTGAGAATTCATTGATCTATCTCCTCATGCCTACCAGGCCTATTTGGAAGCCTCCTATTAGTGTACTCTTCTCATCCTCTAAAATCAAGCACATCTTTTTCATGATCAGAATGAGCTCAAGGCTGCTAAGGATGCTTTGGTCTTATTTACTGAGTCAAGGAAGTAGCCAGAAAGAGCTGTAGCGTGTCTACCTTCATGGGAAAGAAAGGAACTGAAGAATGTTATTTGGAAAAAGATGCTATGCTCATCTAAAAGGCCATCTCAAGATATAATTAGGTAGTACTCAACTGGGTGTGGAGGATGTCCCTGAGCTTTAGTGTAATACATGTGTGGAATAAGAATAGAAACAAATATATAATGCCATGCCAAAAAAGCAGATAAAATACAGAATAAAATTGAGCACTTAAAAAAAGTGAAGGATTAAAATCTGTATTAGATTTACTGCTTACTACCCACATTTTACCCCAAATATTTTTAGCCTACAAATCAACTCCCTCCATGCCTAAACATTTCCATCCCAGAAAGGAGAGAGGTGAGAGAGGGACAGAGGAGAGAACATTGGCTTTGGGGAAGGTGCTCTGTAGCATCACAGACACTGGTGGAGGCACAGCCAACCTCGGGAGGAGGTAGGAGTCTTCCATAGCCCTTTCAGAAAGGCAAGTGCCTCCCAGGATCTCTGTCTACTTCTGGTGCTCCTCATCCCTCCTTTCCAGCCAGAAGCACTTCAAAAGCAGCCGCTGCTGCTTGGTGTGGTGTCAACCAGACATAAGTACCTCCAAAACTCACACAGGAGTTCAGAGGATAACAGGAATGGTAATTTCTCCAGGGCACCTTAGGAAAGCTCTGGTCCAGGCACCTTCACCTCCTGCTTCACCTGTGGTCACCATTAGTGCCCCAGTCCCTGTGAAGCCCTTGGTGCAGCCAGTATGATCATGTTGAAATTCATATTCAAGCAACATGGTCACTCCAACCTGTTTCCAGGGCTCATGAGAGTTTAGGACTGGCCAGGGGCAGGAACAAGCTGAGAAGCTACATTTCCAGGAGTCAGGGACTGGGTGGAGTGGTACAGCTGTGAATCCATCTCAGGTCTGCAGATGAAGACTGCACTGTGACTGGACTCACTCTGCTGACACATTCAGTGTGTTTTGTTAGCAAGTGCTAAGCTCTTAGCAAGCTGCAACTTCCTTTTCAGTTTCATTAACTATTTAGCTTTACCTTGGGATGCATAAAGGCATTTCATTTCTGCCAGGCACTCAGAAGGGTTTGTGGTACCCTTTTCCCACAGAGATGACTCCAACCACTGACACCACATGGAGGAAAACACATCTTTTTTTAAATTAAAACAAGCCAAAAGCACAGGTATTTGTAGACTAAATCAACCATTTTATCTCTCTGACTCTGCATACTATAAATTTCTGACCTCATATCAGTTTCTGATTTTAGTGGGGATGATGCTTGCAAGAACCAATTGCAGCTCAACCTACTTATGCTTTCTTGGTCAAAGAACATCACCTTTGGGCTGCTGCTCCTGCCAGGACTGGCAGCTGCTTCTGAGATCACTATGAGACATGGTTTAAAGGGTGTTTTCCACTTAAGGAGATCTACAACATGCCTTTTGCCTCTTTTAGGTTTCACTCATTGATGGGGAAAAGAAATACTCATTTCAAAGTAATTGTGACCTAAAACCAGCCTTTGCAAAAGGCTGCCCTTCCCCTCCCTGCAGCAGCACTCAGCAGCTCTCAGGCCACCGTTCCATGGGACTCGGGATTCAGCTCCTGCTGGCTCACAACAGGCTGCATCAGACTTCATTTTGATCCTGTATTTCTTCTAACTTTTTCTAGGTTTTCAACATCATTCTAATGTATTTTTCCAGAGATCAAGCACACTCAGGGGTTTCTGGTGACAGCAAGATATCTTTGATTTTTCTTTTCTTCTTATTTCTAACTTTATTTTTTTCCTGCCTTTGAGATTATACATCACCTTCTAGGTAAAAGATGTCAGATTTCTCCCCCTGGGAAACATGTTTCACAAAAATTGAGACTGCAAAATAATTCCTTGCAAGAACTGGGGGTTGTGAGGGAGGCAGAGAGGGCAAAGAATAATGCTTGAATTCACATTTTAAAGAAAAGGAGAAACTTCAGCTTCTTCTGAGGCAAAGGGTGGTTAAGTCCATGCAGCTCCTGCAGCCCTTTTACCAGGAGATGCAAGGGAGGGCAGGAGCATCCTCTGGCATGGACCTGGCCCTGTATAGCTGAGGGGACCACATCCTCCCCACGGCACCACAGACCCCATGGGCAGCACCTCGGCTCTCCCTGTGCACCATGGGGCTGCTGTGCATGGGGAGCTGAGCCAGGGCTGCTGGAGACATCCCCTGGAGGATTCCCCACCTGTATTTGCAAGGGGTAGGCAGCCCTTGGAAGAGGGCAGTGTTAGGATGCAGCAGGATGCAGGGCAAGGCCGGGCATGGGGGCTCCAGCTGTCAGCAGAAAGCAGATCCCTGAATGCACCAGGACTTCCCCAGAGAGTCCCAGCATCCCTCTCAGCACCAAAGCCACTGCCAAGGGCAGCCCCTTGGTGTGTCTTGGATGAGTGGTAACTATGTCAGACATCCCTCCCCACTGAGAGCAGCTGAGAGGTCTTGGAGAGATAAGGCATGTGGCAGTGCTGCTATTGAAGACCCAAATGGTCCCTTTCTCCAGAGAACTTTTGGGAGTAGCACAACAGAAACTGTAGAGAAGTCCCCATGAGAAGTCACTGCATGGACACATATTCCAGACCTGAGAGAAAACCCTTTGTGGTGCTTTAGGCCAAAGCCAATAGATCCCAGTGCTGTGGTGAGTGGTGAGAGCCACACTCAGAAAAGGGAGAGGTGACTGTCACCCCTGGGCAGCCCTGTGTGAGACAGCAGAACTTTCCTCTCTGCCTAGCTCAGGCAGAGCCTCTTCATCCCATCCCCGAGACAGAGCTGCCTCCTTCCCTGGCTATGGAGTCACTGCTACCCACACGTTCATCTTTCCCCTTTCATGCCCAGGACTGAGATGGACTTTCACTGGGGCAATCCTGGGCCTCCAGTGAGTTAAATCTTTTGACCATCGTTAGCCAGCTTTTCACCATGAAGCATGGCTCTGCAGCAGCCTCTCCCTTGCAGCCCCTGAGATGCACACTAAGTCTTTTCCCTCCTGGCTACACAAACCACCACCTTGCTGTGCAACCATTTGCACTCAGTATCTGACAGAAAGCTGGAGCCATCTTCTCTATTCCCCAGACCTTTGGAGACTGAGGAAAGGATTTATCCAACCCCATGCAGGCATCTTCTGAAGTCAGGAACTGAGTGTGGGGCTTCAGTATGGAAACTACAGGTGGCCAGTGCCATGCCCTGTGGCCAAAAACTGATCCTGATCCTGACTGAGAGGCTGAAACTTAAATGATTTAAGAACTATATTCTCTTAGCTTTTGAGAAAATGGCAAGAAAGACAGAATGCATTTAAAATATGAAGAGCTCTTCAGTGGAATAAGATGTTTATTAATGTGATACCTATTTTCTTGAACCCAGGGATATTTATTAATACCTAGCAGTCATAATGGACATATTTTGCAGCAACACATTTTGATCCATCATCCTTTGTCACCCAGTTGCTGTTGCCAACTGCCATAACTACTTTATTTGTTGCTTTTGGATATCACAGATCACTTAAATGACAGGTGATTACCATCTTCCTGACAGAGCACTCTAAGTTTTATAGACAGGAATCCCTTATCTCCTCAAGAATTACATGCAGATAAGCTCAAATTTTTATTGAATATCTATAATTTATATAGGTATATGCATATACACACATATATATATAACTTATATCCTCTTATTATTTGGTAAATAAAAGTTCTTCACAACACCCAAAAAGCAATTTCAGTGCCCTTCCAAAGATATTACCATCATTATTGTATTTTATTACTACAGTGTCTGAAGTAGTGTCTAAAGATCAGAATCATATGTTTAACTACCTTTTTTCATACTGTTGTACATAGATATAAGTTCTTTAAGGTAGCTAAACGTATGATTTAATGCTAATAAATACATGAGGAAACACAAGAAAACTAATGATGCTACTAGAGGAAAAGCGTTTCCACTGACACAATCAAATATAATGTAATGTTTCATTCAAATTATCCAGTGTAGAAAACTTGTGTATTCAAATACCTGGAAAATTCTGTCTCGCTTGATGTGTACTGGTGATAATATTCTCCGTGGTGGTTTTGTTTTGCTCTGTTTAACCAGTTCTCATCTTCAAGACAATTTATTTACTCACTACCCTGCTACTCTGTTGCACAAGGAAACCAGGGCTAAAAAAAAAAAAAAAAAAAAAAAAGGGATGTATGTCATTTTCCAAGTTAAGAAGCTTTTTTTTTTATACCTGAGCATATTAAGATACCACCAGCAACACATGTTGTGTCTGGTCTTGAGTCCTTCGTGCTTTGAGTTTTTTCAATGTGCTTTCACCTACAGAGCTGAACCTTGGTGGTTTCTCTCACGAACACAGCAGCTACCACACTTTCTCTTCTTTCTGAGTTTTTTTATCACAGCATTGGGAAAAATCTCAGATCCCAGGGTCCAAACTCATCATTTTATCATAGAATTGTAGAATGGTTTGGGATAGAAGAGACTTTCAAAGCTCTAGTTCAAGCCCCAAACCACAGATAGAAACATCTTTCACTAGATCAGGTTGATCAAAGGCTTGTCCAGCCTGACTTCAAACACTTCCAACGACAACCCATCCACAACTTTTCCCACCTACCTGTTCCAGTGTCCCACCACCCTTATCACCTTGCCCACATGCAGTAATTTTCCAGTATGTTTAACCAAAGGTGGCATTCAACCTTTCCTTCTTGCACAAAAGTGAAGGCAGCTGCCATGGTCAACATCTGCATGTTGATACAACTGCTCATCTCGTAGCACACCAGGTATTCATTCATTCTCCTTCTGTGTGATTGTATTTTGATTGCAGGAAGTGAAAACACACAGAACAGGCACACATCCAGGTCTTGGGTAAGGCCCTGGCTCCTCAGAGCAGAATGTGTGGGATACCAAAAAAAAAAAAAAAAAAAAAAAAAAAAAAAGCATTATTTTTGCTACTTCTGCCACATCAGTTTTGACCTTGCTGCAGGCTACTTTGATTTCAGAACAAAACAGAGCTAACTCAGGGTGAGTAGGGAATGGATAATGCAGTCACTGAACTTTAGATTCCTATCTGCAACACTGAAGAGCCTGGCAACCAGAGAGCTGCCTCGCAGGCTGCACACCCCAGTGCCTGCTCCACCATGACCCTGTCCTCCCAGCTATCAAACACCTCTGGTAGGAGGAGGGCTGCACCGAGGTGTATTAGAATGTAAGCTGCCAAATAGCATTTTGCCCAAAAAATGAAAACTTGATGGGTTTTATTAGCAATTAATATGGGACTCGGTGAATGAAAACAACACGGAAAGATGAAGAAAATACTTCAGAAACTTACATGTGCAAATTGTTTCAAGGGAAAAGCATGCTTGCTTTATTAAAGCCCATATTGCCTGCTTTACATTCATGTTCTTAATCAGACTAATTGCACCTGCTTCTGCAGTTTAGAGGAAGTAACAACTTCAAATTATGCATCATGTTCTGGGCAGCTCAGTGGAGACACAAACACTTTTCCCCTCCTCTGCTGAGCTTGATCACATTGAGACAGGGGTTGGTGTCTTCCAGGAGTGCTGAAGTGTGGTTGTTTGTGCTCATGCTCTTGCTCCCTTTTTAATTTAACCAGGCTGTCTCTCACAAGATGACACATTAGTACCCAAGAATTTTGGTGTATGTGCATGGACATCTACTTGGTTCACAGTAGCAGTGCTGGTCTAAAAACTTGTCCCCTGGATAATAAGGGCAAATGCATACATTAATAATAATAAGGAGCAAATGCAAAGATTCAGAAGAATTGCTGTGCATGTGCACCAGGTGCACAGTGAATAGACAGGCAGTGGAGCTTCACTGCACTTATTCATATGGGAAAGGTGATTTTTTTATTTGTGAATACAACAGTGACACAGTGTGCTGCTCTGCAATAACTCATTTGCCTGGGACAGTGAGAGTCAATTTGCTGTGTAAGAAAAAAATCATCCAAGAGTTCTCATGCTTTACCTAAAGAAAAGGTGCCCATAACCACTCCATTCTCCACATGAGCCATCTATATCAGAAATCAAAAATCTTGCTCAACAAGCCTGGATCTTGCCATGCCTCAATATGATACTTTAGTGACTTTTATGCAGTAATTACTTCAATGGTACACATTTCTGGTAGCATCAAAATAAACTATCTGCAAACTGATAAATGGTTGTCCCTCCTTGCACTCTCTCGGGATGAAAACAATGTGACAAACTTTCCATTTCCTGCCTACAAAGTAGATTTGATGTTAGAAGAGATGGATCTCAATTTGAAAAATGAGAAAATGTTCAGATTATCAAGCCCAGCTCTCTGTTCTTGCAAGATTTTCCTTGAATAAGGGCTCCCAGTCAGTTAAATCAACATCCAAGTGGATTTGAGGTTTGGCTTAATTTTTCCTCTTGTTATGGTTTTGAAACACTAAAGGTGAAAGACGTGCCATTATTGTGAATTCCTGCAGAAACAGGGAAAGCTCAGATCCCCTGTGTATTGTCAGTTAAGTGGAGAAACAAACATCTGGGTTACTACTGCCAGCTTCAAATATTTAAATATCATGAGTCAGATTCCTAAAAAAAAAATAAAATAATAAAACCCAATTCTTTAAACAGCAGTGACCAAGGGGGTCTACTGATGTAAGCAGCTATTACTCCTTTGGATCACATTTCCTCTGCAAACACAAGGGCAAGAAACTTACTATTTGTAAAAGGTGAGACCCTCATCTCAGATCTCTGGGACCCACAAGCCTAAAATGTCTCAAGCTCACTGAAAAAAGTCACAGTGAATAGTGTTAAATAAACTTGTCTCCAAATTCTGCTTCAGTTTCGAAGTCCACTGACTTGGCACCTAGGTAAAAATTTGGTTCATTTTCTTCTCTTTTCTTCAGTACTCTTTAAAAGCTTCACATACAGAGGAAAAAACTGCTTTTTCAGAGAGCAGTGTGATAACATTCTTGCAGGTGGCTCCAGTCTCTTTTTTCCCCTTTCAAATGCCTTGGATTATGAGATATTTTCAAGTTTTAAAATTGCCAGGGAAGGAAATTTCTTCAGAAGTGTACTTTGAGTCAAAGATAAAAGTGATGCCCTGCAGGTATAGGCTAACAGTAGTCAGAGAAAAGATGAACTCCCAGCAGAAGCTGTGAAATTCACTCCCTCTAATTCTGCTACTGTATATGACTACACCCTTCTCTATGCCTAATCTTTTTTTTTCCCCCTATCCACTGGCTGTACCAATAAATGTGCAATAAACCAGCCCATGAATCTGCCTTTCTAGCCTAATTACCCAGATGTCTATGATGCTTTCCCTGAGAACAAGAT